>NW_012105253.1:3585336-3594550 GCF_000951045.1 Mandrillus leucophaeus
AAAGCACAGATGGGGAAAATTAAAAGCAGATATCAAGATGGTTGATTTAAATCCAGCCCATCAATAATCACATTAAATGTGAATGGCCTAAACACCCCTATTAAAGGGCAGAGCTTGTCAGTTTGGATAAAAAGCAAGATCCAAGTATATGCTGCCTACAAGAAACCTTCATTAAATACAAAGATACCAATAGGTAAAAAGGAAAAGTATGGAGAAAAGTTTGGAGAAAGATATGCCATACTAACACTAATCATAGAAAGCTGGAATGGCTATGTTAATATTAGCCAAAATAGGGCTCATAGTAAAGAATATTATTAAAGATTAAGAGGATCATTTCATAATAAAGTGGTCAGTTTATCTGGAAGACACAAAGTCTTACATGTTTATGTGTTTAGTATTAGAGCTGTAAAACACATTAAGCAAAAACTGATGAAACTGCATGTAGAAATAAATCTACAATTATGTTGCTGAGAATGTAAACAACTAGAAGTCTCATGAACTGCTGGTGGGAATGTAAAATAGCACAACCACTTTGAAAAACAGTTTGGCAGTCTCTTTAAAAAGTTAAACATATATCCTACCATATGAACCAGCATTCTCTTCCTAAGTATTTATCCAGGACAAACAAAAACATATTTTCATACAAAGACTTGTACATCATGGCAGATTTATTTATAATAGACCCAAAGAAAACAGCAGCACATAATAGTACTCCATTTACAAATATACCACATTTCTTTATCCATTCACATGTAGGGTCTATTATTTAAAATAGTCAGAGTTCTCCAGAGAAACAGAGCTAGTAGTGTTTGTGTGTGTGTGTGTGTGTGTGTATGCATATGTGTTTGTATGGAGAGAGTGAGGGGGAGAGAGAGAAATTTACTTATTATGAGGTGTCAGCTCATGTAATTATGGAGGCTGAGAATCCCATGATCTGCTTTCTGCAAACTGGAAACCCACAGAAGCCAGTGGTGTAGTTTGGCAGATTTGTGTTGTTATTTCTCTTATTTGTTCATTGTTCATAGGTGTTGCAGATTCAAGATTCCCTGATAATGCCTTATAAATTCAAGCCTACAGTAAGATTTTTAAATAAACACCATTATTCAGTGGTTTTCTTATTGTGGATTTTTGATGTTACCCTGATGTAGTTGGATGAGAGTGCTAGCAGTTTAATCTAGTAGAAAATCAGGATCATTGGCTTTATCCGTGCATATCTAATAGAATTTCAACGTGTTTATAAATGGATCATAAAGTTAGTGTTGCCAAGGGGAGCCTGATCACTCTCTATTTGCTGCTATTTGCTTTTTTTTGGTTAAAAAAAAAAAAACAAACCACAGGAATGTGGATTTCAAGGTGCCTTCAGTTACTGCATGAGCCTTTATTTGCCATCTGATGACATTGCTCCTTTTTTGTGAGGATAAGGGTGTTAGTTATGCATCAGTGAGTCAGGCCGGTTGATAGTTGGTGTCGCTGCTTCCTTGAGAAGGTAAGCTGTCTCTGGACTAGTCCTGTGAGTAGCCAGTACAAATCCCTGGGCTGAGACACTTTACAAGCAGGCCTCGCTGTCTGGTTGCTTTACCTCAGGCCTATCCCAAACTCTACCAACCATCTCATTTACGTTTCTCACTCTGTTGGCCTGTGTTTTATACTGAATAGAAAAAAGGGATGCATTAAAGTGGGATTTTTATATACATAGCCGATTGAAACCTTCAAATGCAATTTTGTGCCCCACTTTTATATAGGTGTGATCCATCCTGCAACAGAAGCAGAGAAATTCTGTGATTTTTTTTTTTTTTTAAACTTTTCATCAGGGCATGCAGTCCTTAGAAATATGACATTCTTTTTCTGATGAGGATAGAGTTGAAATCCTCACACTACAGAGATACAAAAGATAATAAGTGGACAGCTATTTTTCATTGTTTTTCTCTTAATATGCCACTAAAACCTCCTGAGACTTTGGTAGGTAAACTGGTAAGCACTGACTTTTTTTAAGATTTTGCATATGAATGTGCTTTAAAAACCCACACTCTGCCGAAAGCACCAGCACTGTGAATAATCTCTATGTAGTCTCAGATTTCCCTGTAATTTTTTGGAAAATGAATGGAAGCTTCTTTTCCTTCTCTTCCTCCCTTCGTCCATAACTCCCTTTCCCTTGTTTTGCCTCAGTTGGGGAACTCCACAAGGTTCCACATGACAGCCAAGGGGATGGAAGCAGAGAGAGTCAGAAGTTGAAGTAATCTGACCACAGTTTCATATTTAACAATCCCCTTAGAACTCTATGAATGTGGAGATCATTATATTCTCTTGGCATAAAGGAATAGGCCCAGGAATGTTAAGCCAGTCTGTCTGACTCCAAAACCTCTACTTTTTCCCTCACAAAATAGATATTTGTTCACAGGAGAGTGTCTGGTTTTGGAAACCATGGGCGGTGCGGGGTGGTTGGTGAGAAGCATGGTCTTTGGAGTTCAAAAGACATAGGAGGAAATCACCTAATTTCTTTGTGAGTTGGTTTCATTCATAAAACAGAGGCAGTGAGTACTTTTTAGTGATGTTGTGGGCTTGGGTTAATGCTCATACAATGCTTAACTCAAAATACTAATTCGGTAAATGACAGCTTGTAAAAAGAAAGATGTCATGTTGGAGCAACTTCAGAAGCAAGGCTGACTTAGACCTAACTTAGACAAACCATTGGTTCCAACTGACTGCAGCTGGACAGACTCTGCCCATAGTTACTGTTCTTCTGAAATATCTAATTCCAAAAAGAACAATTCACAGTTATTGAAAAGAAATGTTGAAATAAGAGTCCCACGTATATTAGGGTTAGGATATATTGATTTCACCAGGAATGCAACAGATTTCTTAGATGTCTGTTTCTTTAAATCATGTGGCATATTGTTTTAGTCAGCGAACACTTGGCTAGTTCAGATTAGCTCAAGTAAAAAGAGTTGATTGAAGGATACGGGGGCACGTTATGGAACTTAAGGGCAGAAGGTATAGCTGGGTCTCCTGGGGACCAGTAAATGGTCAGAAACAGAAGGTGCTGCCTTGGTCTTGTAGAGTCTCTCTCGTTTCTGGTTTTCTTTTTTTGCAGCATTCTACGACATGAGGCAGGATTTGATACTTGAGTTGCTTGAGGTATTTGACTAGGTACTGGGCACCACTGGGTCTCGCTGACCTTTGTGGCCCATGTGGTTGGAGTCACTGTGCTAATTGTGGGCACTCAGGCCTGCCTTTTAGCAAAAGATATGAGGCCCTTTAGCAGAAGATACAAGTTTGCAGCAGAAGATACAGATGGATCTGTAGGGAAGAGCAGGCACAGAAAGCCTGTCAGCTATTCATATTTGTAGTTGTAATATACAAAAGAAGGAAAGATCTAGAAATGAGTTATGTGTTTTCTAAAGTCTGGTAGTGCAGGTCCTCGAACCGAAACTTGAGTGCCCGTAACATGCTAAGTTTTAATGAGAAAATAATTCTCTTGAAAGTCGATCCTGTAAAGCTGAATTTATAAGTTTGCTGTTGTCACTTTATAATAAGTATTAAGTATTAATCTTCAATTTCTTTTGTATGTCTTCCAGAGATATGAAGATTATGGAATGACTCCCCCAACAGGTCCATTGCCAAGGTAAGGTTTTCAAAACAAAATGTATTATCACTTTCTCACATAGGCTGTTTTTAAAAACTTTATAAACTCACTAATTTTAGCTAAATAAGCAGATGTAAAACTCTGAGTTGTATATTCTCTTGATCTAACTAGAAGAGGAGGGGAAAAAGTTGGAATTTAAGTTCTGTTCCAGTAATGACAGGCTAGGTAATTTGGACCAACTCTCCTGCTGAGGATGACTGGAAAAGCTGAACAAGATATTAACATGAAAAACCCCAGAGAGCTAACAGAGCAGTGAAGTGGTATGGGACCAAGATCCAGGAAATTCAGAGGCATGAGCCCTGCTTCTTGGGCCAATTTTTCCCCAGGGACATCTGTGGATTCCAGAAGAAGCACCTGGGAAGCCAGGCAGAGCCTTTGTCAGACTCATGGGGTTGGAAGCACAAGGGGAGACCCTGGTAAACACCCGAAGGTTTTGAGTTTGGACCCTTAGGGGTTAGCTGTAGGAGTAAGGGTGAATCATAAGCAGATCAGTCCCTGCAGGAAGTGAAGGTCAGCTTTGAAAGTTGATTGGGGTTGCTCCCTGGCAGAAACAAATGAACATCCGTTTTAGAAGAAGATTACATCACTCTAGGCCTTACATTATTGCTACAGTAGCCCCCCTTCCACACACCCCCACACCCACCCCCAGGCATATAAGAAAAAAAAATACAATTTTTTTAAAAAGGAAAGAAATAGACAATAGAAGCAGAACTACAGATAATAGAGTTATCAGACACAGATTCTAAAATAATTACACTTATGGTTAATATGGAACTAAGGTCCATTGTTCAGGAAGATGTAAAAGGGCTACTTTATGTTAGACTGTTATAGTGAAGGATTCTAGTGTAGTTCTAGGCTCACTAGGAGAATGCTTAAATATAAAATAGTAAGGAAGAATAAAATAATACAAAAGAAGGTAGGAAATAGAGAAAAGAACTTAGAATTTGCAGGACATGCAGAAAGATAAGATAGTAGATATCTAAATTCAGATCTAGAATTAATTACATTAAGTGTTAACAACTAGATATTTCAATTTAAAAGACAAAGGTTATTAGATTTGATTTAAAAATATATTTGGCTTGTGAGCGACACATCAAAAAATATAAAGATACAAAAAGGATATAGAAGATTGGAACAACGTGATTAATCAATTTGACCTAATTGACGTAAATAGAACCCTGGACTCAACTGTAAAGTACATCTTCCTTTAAAACACATTTTAAAAAATTTACCATATGCTGGACCATAACAAATCTTAACAAATTTCAAGAAGTGAAATCGCTCAGGGTATATTTGCTAATCCTGGTAGAACTAAGTTAGAAACCAGTAATAAAAGATAAAACCCAAAACTATAAAAACCTTGGAAGACATCCTAGGCAATAGCATTCTGGACATAGGAATGAGCAAAGATTTCATGATGAAGACGCCAAAAGCAATCACAACAGAAGCAAAAATTGACATATGGGATCTAATTAAACTTAAGAGCTTCTGCACAGCAGAAGCTCTAGTTTGCAAATATTTTCTCCCATTCTGTAGGCTGTCTGTCCTATAGAATGGGAGAAAATATTTGCAAATTATACATCTGACCAAGGTCTAATATCCAGCATCTGTAAGGAACTTAACAAGGAAAAGAACAAACAACCCCATTAAAAAGTGGGCGAGGGACACAAACAGACGCTTTTCAAAAGGAGACATACATGCGGCCAACGAGCATATGAAAAAAAGCTCAGTATCACTGATTGTTAGAGAAGTGCAAATCAAAATTACAATGAGATATACCATCTCATACCAGTCAGAATGGCCATTATTAAAAGGTCAAAAATAACAGATGCTGGTGAGGTTTTGGAGCAAAGGGAATGCTTATATACTGTTGGTGAGAGTGTAAATTAATTCAACCATTGTGGAAGGCAGTGTGGCGATTCCTCAAAGGCAGAAAAACAGAACTACCAACTGGCGTCAGAAAACAGCAGCACAGAGTGGATCCAGCACAGACCGAATTGTCACAGAAAAAAATGCTTCATAAAATGTGTTTTGCTTAGTATATTTAAATAAATAGAATTTAATTGATGTTAAAAAAACAGAACTACCATTTGACTCAGCAATTCCATTAATGGGTATATATACAAAGGAATATAAATTGTTCGGCTGTGAAGAAACATGCATGCAAATGCTCATTGAAGCACTATTCTCTAAAGCAGAGACATGGAATCAACCTAAATGCCCATCAGTGACAGATCAGATAAAAAAAAAAGTGGTATGCATACACAATGGAATACTATGCAGCCATAAAAAGAGCAAAATCATGTCTTTTGCAGGAACATAGATGCAGCCAGAGGCCGTTATCCTTAGCAAACTAATGCAGGAACAGAAAACCGAATACTGCATGTTCTCACTTACAAGTGGGAGCTAAATGATGAGAACTCGTGGACACAAAGAGAGGAACAATAGACATTGGGGCCCACTTGAGGGTAGAGGGAGAGGATCAGGAAAAATAACTATTGGGTACTAGGCTTAGTACCTAGGTGATGAAATAATCTGTACAATAAACCCCTGTGACTTGAGTTTCCCTATATAACAAACCTGTACATGTACTCCTGAACCTAAAATAAAAGTTAAAAAAAAAAGCAAATCTTTGATGGCAAATTAATTAGTACTCTTGTAAGTAACCTGCAGTACACTGAAGAAATCAAAATGGAAATCAAAACACCCTAAAATGAATAATAATGAAAATATAATAGGTCAGATGTTGTGAGGTGCAGCTATAGCAGTGTTCAGGGGGAAATGTGTTGCCTTAAATGCGTATATTGGAAAGAAAAGTGGCTGAAAAATCAGTGGATCTAAGCATCGACCTCAAGATGTAAAAAAAGATGATCCAATTAAATGTGAAGGAAGTAGACAGAAGGAAATACTAAAAATAATAATATAAATTAATGAAATAGAAAATAAATACCACATTAAGAGAGGATCAGTAAAACCAAAAGTTAGTTCTTTGAAAACTAATAAAATTGATAGACTCTCACAAGCTTGATCAAATCATCTGTGCAACAAATTATCAATAAGAAGAATGAAAAGGGTGCATTAATCCAGATCTTACGTTAACAAGGAGATTTTATGAACCCGTTTTTGTTAATAAATTTGGGGCTGGATGCAGTGGTGCGTGGTTGTAATCCCAGCTACTCTGGAGGCTGAGATGGAAGGATTGCTTAAGCTCAGGCATTTGAAACTACCCTGGGCAATATAGTGAGACCCTGTCTCAAAAAAAATTTTTTTCTGGAATAGAAAAATTCCTAGAAAGAGAAAACTTGAATAGTCATATAACTATGTTTAAAGTGGAAATCATAATTACAGTTCTTCCCACAAACAAAGCTCCAGGCCCAGGGGGCTTCAGCAGTGAGTTCTACCAAACACTGAAGGAGGGAAAGGTATCAGTATTAAACAAACTCTTCTAAAGAACAGAAAAAGAACACTTCTCAGTTCATTTTATGAAGCCAACATCACCTTGACACCAGGGACAAGGGCAAGAAGGACAGGGACACTGCAGGAAAAGAAATTGAGGGCCCGTTTCTCATGAGCATAGATATTAAAAAATTGAAACTAAATATCAGTGAGCATAACCAGCAGTAGACACAAAAGCATCTCATATTACAACCACATTGGATTTCTTTCCAGCAGTGTAAGGATGATTTAGCATTTAAAAACCGAGCAGTGTAAGTTACCACTTTAAGGAGAATAAAGGAGGGAAATCTTGTCATTTCAATAGATACAGCAGGTGGTAAAATTCAACATCCTGTCATGGTAAAAATCTTAGCAAACAAAGAGTGGAAGCGAACTTCTCGATTCTGATAAAAGGTATCTTGGCAAATATTACTGAATGGTGAAATGTTAAAAAAAGTCTGCCCTCTGAGAGTGGGAACAAGACAGAGATATCCGCTCACATGACTTCTATTCAAAATTGCGCTGTAACAAGGCAAGAGAAACACAAAAAGAGTAAAGAATTCAAAGAAAGGAGTAATACTGTTATTATTCACAGATGATATAATTCTGTAGTAGCATATCCTAAAATGTCAACACACAAACTGTTAGAACTTAGGGAATTTAGCAAAATTGCTAAATAGCAAGCCAACTAAATTTCAAAATAACTGGATATAAAATCAGTATACGAAAATCTGTTTTATTTCTGCATGTAAGCAACAAACAGGAAAGAAAAAATTTTCAAAGATATCATTTAAAATAACACTTAGAAATATAAAACACCTCAGAATAAATCTAACCAAAGACTTTTAAGACCTCTAAAGAAAGATGTTCACAGATTGGACAACTCAGTATTTTAAAAATGTCATTTCTCCCCATGTGATTTGTAGATTCAGTGCAATCCCATTCACAATCCCAGTAATTTCTTTTTAATATGTGGAAACTGACAGATGGATTCTAAAATTTATCTGGAAATGCAAAGGGCCAAGAATAGCCCAGACACTTTGAGAAAGAAGAAGGAGGTGTTAGGACCATTCTAAATATTGTACATTGCTGTCAAGTGATTGAGATGGTGCAGCATTGCTGTGAGTCTAGAGAAACAGACCAGTCGACCAGCTGTGTGTGTGTGTGGACATTGGCTTATTACAAAGCTGTCATTGCAGTGAAACAGACTGAATCTCAGAAACCAAAGCCAACCATCCCTTCAGTGACCAGAAGTCACACCGAAGTAGGAATGTTATCTGCTTCCTATTTACTTTTTCTGTTTTTTTTTTTTTTTAACCATCATCATTTTCAGAGGGGTTTGCTTTGCTTTTCTCCAGCCTTCCTCCCCTACCACACAGCTCTGTGGTCCAAAAGCAGCAAAGGTAAAACTGGTGAGGTAAGCTCAGGTGATGCAGGGCAGAAGTTAGAGATGAGGGACCATGACCTGTCCAGTTACCCAGGTTAGTCCCATTTTTAATAGCTTTCACCCTCAAAGGTGTTGTGGTGTGGATGATAAATTGTATAAACACCCACTTTAAAGGGTTTTAGAGTGTTGGATTGCAAACCATGTTAAGAATAAAGGGATGGAAATGTTGTCGAGAGGTGGGGGAAAGTAGGGAGAATTAAGTGAATGACAAGAGCTAGTTCATGGGTGGATGGTCTAGAGATTGTGGTTCGGTGAGGTGTGGGCTCCAGTTTACAGGTCTTGAAGGACGAGCATGCCTCATGGGAAGCCCTTAGATCTATAAAGTCAGGGATATCACACGTCCCTCTCTGAGGCCAATCTAAAACAACAACAGTTATTTACAGAGAGTAACCTAGGTAGCCTGGGTTTCAGTTTATGAGATATACTCTAGAAACAACACTGGAGAATAAGTGCAGGTCAACCTACATTCTCACCAAACTGGTACATCTGTGAATTACAGGTTCGGTGTCGTTTGCAAAGAACTATAGCAGACTATTATCTTTTTTTCCTTGAATTTCTTCAGAAGAGTGTTTCTCAAGGTGAGGTTCTCAGACTCCTGGAGAGTGCTTGAGACCCTTTCGTTGTAGGGGGGAGGTCTGTGAGATCAAAACAACTTTCATAATATTACTAAGATGTTATTTTCCTTTTTT
>NW_012105253.1:3595945-3614279 GCF_000951045.1 Mandrillus leucophaeus
AAAATATTATCTGAAAAGGCTCTTAAAATACTCCTTCCTTTTGCAACTATGTATTCTGTGAAGCCAGATTTTCTTCCTAACATTGAGCAACTGACAGGATGCAAACTCTATGAGAATCCTTCTATTAAGGAAATTTGAACAATATAGCGCTACTCTTCTCACTACTTTTTTTTGAGGGAGGATTGATGAATAGTTAATTTCACAAAAAATATCATGTTCATATATAAGTTTAATTGTTACTTGTAAATAAATTTTTTAAATAAGTATTTACATTTTTTTCCATTTTAATTTCTAATCTGGTAAATATTGATACAATCCACATAAACAAAAGCTCTTGGGAGTCCTCAGTAATTTTTATGAGTCAAAAGAGGTCTGGAGATAAAAAAAAGTTTGCGATCCGCTGCTTTAGAACACTGCTTTTCAGCTTTGACGGACAGCAGGATCATCTGTAGCTTTAAAAATTACCGCCGTGTTGGTCTCACCCCTAGTGCCTCTGAATTCGCCTGGGGTGCAGTGTTGAGCGTCGTGATTTTTTCAGGCCCCCCAGGTGATGCCGACGTGCAGCCAGGGGTAGGAAGCACAGCCACTGGGCAGATGCTGGAGATGAGCAGGCCCTGGCCTTGTCAGCATCAACTGTATTGCAGGCACTGTTCTTAGCGCCGGAGGAAGGGCAGTGAACAAATAGAAAAGTCCCTTCCCTCGGGGAGCAGGAGAAACATCTCTTCCCTTTCTAGAAGAGGAAATGGCTAAGCAGGTAGACAAATAAGTGTTACCTTCTGTAAGGTTGGAGGTGGACCTCATGAAATACCAAGGCCAGGGTGCAGTGGAGTCCTGATGTGCTGGTTTGCTTTGCCTTCAGACCAGGTTTTGGCCCCGGTTTGCTGCAGTCTTCAGAGCTGGTGCCCCCTGACCCCCAGCAGCCACAGGCGTCCGCTGAAGCCCCATTTGCTGCCAGAGGGATCTACTCGGAGGAGATGCCGTCGGTGGCCCGGCCTCGGCCTGTCGGGGGTACCACAGGTATATGTGGTTGTTTAGCTTCCATTTGTGAGCTATGGGACATTTACTTTTTGGCTAAATTGAAAGAGATTTTATTTTAGGTGTCTCAGAGTATCAGTTTGCAGTGGTCTCTGTCGCTGTTCAGGGCTGTTTCCCCTCAGATCCTGACCGAGATGGAGGTGGAGAGGGAGGAGACAGAGGGGCCGAGCTCCTAAAGCTGCTGTCTGCTGATTGGCTCTGGAACCAGGCCCTTCATGTGAAATTCACGGCACACTTCCTCCAGGAAAAACGTTTCCAAATCCTTACTGTAAATGGAAAGATCTAGGTCTGAGCACTTTGGATGGCATGAAAACAAGATTTCGTTTTCAAAAAGGTGGTTTTTTCAGCTTGAAATGAACGACTCTCAAAGTCTGGGTGACAGAGCAAAACTATCTCAAAACAAAACAAAAGCAAGTAGTTTAAGCCAATTCCAAATTTGCAATAATTGGTGGATATTTTTTCATTATGGCTTTTCTAGGAAATTCTTTTATTTTGCATTGTCTCTTACTCAGCAAAACAAATAATATATCCTGGAATCCTCTAGGTTTTCCTGAACTTTACAGGCGCTTTGCTTTGCAGTGAGTCTTGATTCCCCTGCGAAATGTTAGGTATTTGAACTTCCCTGCCTGGCATGTATACTAAGCAAAATTCAGATGTATTAATTTTTAGTTTAAAATCTGAACGAATATAGAAATTATACATATCAAACATTCAAAAGGAAATTATTTTAAAATTTCTATTAGATGAAATTGTGTAAAAACGTATAATAGAAAATGTTAAGATTTATTAGAAGGATTACGTTTTTAACTATAGAAAATTATGAAACATGTATTTGTCTGAAAATTGCCAGTTATTTTCAAAAAAAGAAAATAGAGTACCTAGGAGAAATTTACAGCACCTCACGATCAAGAAGTATTTTTATTGTAGAAGATACCTCAGATAAATTAAGTGGGCCAACCTGAAAAGGTCAGTGGGAAGAGGAAAAAGGTCCAGTTTTTAAATTATTTTAAAATTGCAAATTAACACCATAATGCACCATTTCTGTCATGAAATTCTTTTTATAATAATGTGGTATGGTAAAGTTAGCATCCAGTTTCTTCATCTGTGTGTACTAGGAATATCCGTACTTACCTCCTTGGTTGTTTAGCTGATAAAAGAAGATGACAGAAGTGCCCAAAATAGTGCCTAGCATGGCATAAACTTTCTTTTTTTTTTTTTTTTGAGACAGAGTCTCGCTCTGTTGCCCAGGCTGGAGTGCAGTGGCCGGATCTCAGCTCACTGCAAGCTCCGCCTCCCGGGTTCACGCCATTCTCCTGCCTCAGCCTCCCAAGTAGCTGGGACTACAGGCGCCCGCCACCTCGCCCGGCTAGTTTTTTGTATTTTTTTAGTAGAGACGGGGTTTCACCGTGTTAGCCAGGATGGTCTCAATCTCCTGACCTCGTGATCCACCCGTCTCGGCCTCCTAAAGTGCTGGGATTACAGGCTTGAGCCACCGCGCCCGGCCGGCATAAACTTTCAGTAAATATTAGCTGCCATGACTGTTGTCACTATTATTTTCAGTGGTGGCATAAATTACTAACTTTTTGGAAGGCAGTTTGGCAGTAGGACCTACAGAACCTTTGATTTGTTAATTCCAGTTCTGGAAATCCAGGCTCACTCTCCTAAAATCCAAAATATTGAAAAACGACATGTGCCAAGATATTTGTCACAGCATTGTTTGCATAATAGCAAGGAATTGTTAGTTTCCTCAGATACTCAGGAGTGAGGGCATCCCTGAGTAAGTCCTGCAGCTACTTAAGATGAAGAAGTCATGAAAAGCCAGAAAAGGGGAATTTGAGATTTACCAGTTGCCTCCTATGTGTTTGATGCTTGATTTGTTTTATGTCTTTAATCCTTGAAATAACCCTCTGAGGCAGATTTTTTTTTCTTTTCTTTTTGAGACGGAGTTTTTGCTCTGTTGTCCAGGCTGGAGTGCAGTGGCACGATCTCGGCTCACTGTGACCTCTGTCTCCTGCGTTCAAGCGATTCTCCTGCCTCAACCTCCCGAGTAGCTGGGATTAGGATTACAGGCATGCACCGCTGCACCTGGCTAATTTTTGTATTTTTGGTAGAGATGGGGTTTCACCATGTTGGCCAGGCTGGTCGTGAACTCCTGACCTCAGGTAATCCGCCTGCCTCAGCCTCCCAAAGTGCTGGGATTACAGGCGTGAGCCACTGCATCCGGCTAAGGTAGATTTTTTATCCCTGCTGGAGAAGTGAGGAATCAAGGCTCAGCAGTAGCCATAGCCCATTGCTCAGGGTCACATGGCTTGTCAGTGGCTGAGCTGGAGTGCAAACGCCGGCTTGCTGGGCTCAATGCTGACTCATGGAGGAAGCCTGTGCTGTATTGTTAAGTGAACAACACAGGATATAAAATCCTACCGAATGATGGTTTCAGCTACTGGAGTGGCTTTACACAGAAGGTGTACTTTTCTCCCTGTGCAGTTGCTTGAGCCTTTGGAAATGGGGAACACTGCACTGCTCTTATAGCATTTTGCAAGATTTGCTCAAACAATGTCTGTTGGGCAAAGAGTGCTGGCAGTCCTGATCATTTTAATACCGTTAGGATTTTTCAGTAACTGACCCAGTGGTCCAGTAGAGTGCATTGCTCTGCCCAGAGCCAGGACAGCTTTTCCTGACTTTTAGTTATCATTAAATATCCAAATAAAACCATTGAGGAGTTCTTTTTTTTTTTTTTCAATGTGGTTAATTAATTGAGGTTGTTGGTCAGGTACCAACAATTATAGCTCAGAGCTATAATCCCATCATGTTGGGAGGCCAAAGTGGGAGGATCACTTGAGGCTAGGAAGAGTTCAAGACCAGCCTGGCCAATGTAGTGAGACCCCATCTCTTAAAAGAAAGAATTGAGAGAATTGAGGTTGTTAATTAAAGAACTAGAGTAGGAATAGACTTAAAGATGGAGGAGGTGCCTCTTTTAGCTGTGGATGCTTGGAGCCTTTGTGGTTCCAGTCTGAGCATCACTGGTGAATTTGAAGAAATTTCCAAATTTGGAAATAAGTATTCTATTTCATAGTGCTTAAGGATCACTTTTCTCCCTTAATTTGCAGTATAGGTGTATTTCCATATGACAGAAGTTGATGCGGGAGAAAAATATTGTGTATTACCTGGCTTCCATGGCAACAGGAGGCTGCGGATGTCTGGGTGTAGGAGGGTAATTAGCTCTAGAGAGTCCTCTGGCTCTGCCATCAGCTCACCTCACCAGTGAGGCTGGGGGAGTGGTTTTAATTGTATTGTGGCTACATTACAGACGCAATATGGGTTATAATGAATATATACTTTAATATGCTGGATTTAAGTAGATACATATCCTGCCTTTTAAGGAAAAAAAATAAGCGTATTGTATATCCAGCTCCTTGTGAATCTCGAAGCCACAAGCAAGAAAGAGCCAGGCTTCAGCTTCATGGTGGCTCCCAAACCTTTCACGCCTTTCTTAGTAAATGAGCTGTTCCTCGTTGGTAACTGCCGCAGAGATGGAAGGAAGTGCCTTCTTGGTACCGTTTATCCCCAGTGCTAATGTCTAGCCACGAAAATAAGGGCCTTTCTGTCAGCCTCTGAAGTAAAAGAAAATCAGAGTCCAGGAACCAAGAAGCTCATGGTCTGTTGCTCTTAGGAAATGCCATTCTGGAGCTAGAACTGGTTCCAAGTCATGATCCCTTGTCCTTAAGGAGTGCAGTGGTCAGAGCTGACAGTGTCTTCTGACAGGGTGTTTTGGAGGGAATACACCATGGCTAGACGTGGGGAACCCGTGGGGAAACAGTTGCATCAGGGGCGGGGTGGTGGTTCCATCACAGGGAGGAAGGGTCATCCTCATGCAGTGCTTCAGGAGAGGAGCCCGCGGGCTTTCTGATGGGCTGGTAGGAGGTGCGCAGGAAAGAGGAGTTGGGCATAGAGTATGGGTTTTTAGATCTGAACAAGTAGGGCTGCACGGCCCTGGGTGGAAATGGGGAGGGCGAAATGGGGGACAGGCTTAGGCTTAGGGATGAATGTCAGGGAGTCAAGAATTCTGTTTCAGACTTTTTTGCAATGGGATTTTCTTCTTTTATTTGTTTATTTTTATTGCTTGGTCCATGGTGCTTCGTGGTACATTTTCCTACCTATGGGACCCTCAGGAAATGCTGATAGTATGGCAGTTGAGGTGAGGTTTCTGGAGACAGAACTGGTACCAAGTCCTGATCCCTTGTCCTTAAGGAGTGTAGTGATCAGAGCTGACAGTGCCTTCCTCGGCAGCCATACTCTCCTATAAATGTTGACCAGGCCACTCCACCGTGTTCCTTCCAGGCTCCCAGATCCAGCACCTGACACAGGTGGGGCTTGCCAGCAGAATCGGAGCTCAGCCAGTGGAAATCCCCCCAAGCAGAGGCAGCCAGTACGGGGGGCCAGGCTGGCCTTCATACGGGGAGGACGAAGCAGGGCGAAGAGAGGCCGTGAGTATCTCCTGTTCAGGTCATCATTTAAAATTTACACATAGGCCAGGCGCGGTGTCTCATGCCTGTAATCCCAGCACTTTGGGAGGCCAAGTCAGATCAGGAGTTCGAGACCAGCCTGGCCAACATAGTGAAACCCTGTCGCTACTAAAAATACACACAAAAAAATTAGCCGGGTGTGGTGGTGTGGGCTCTGTAGTCCCAGCTACTTGGGAGGCTGAGGCAAGAGAATCACTGGAACCCGGGAGGTGGAGGTTGCAGTGAGCCGGGATCGCGCCACTGCACTCCAGCCTGGGTGACAGTGAGACTCTGTCTCAAAAAAGAAAAAAAAAAGACATAATCCCTCAATTTAACAGCTTCTGCTTTGGGGTCCCTTTTTAAAACCTACATTTAAAAAAGTTTTAACCTCTCTCACGTTTTCCCGCCTTGCTTGTGTTTTGGCTTATAGTTTTTAGCATCTAGCTTTTAGGAAGTGTATAATTTTTCTCTAGGCAGAGTTCAAGCTTAGTAGTAAATTTGAATCTATGGGTGACAACTCTGGAGTTGATGTTTGGTGAGATTGCTGTATAAATATTCATGCTCTTCCGCAGCATTTGTGTTTCACTGTGGGTTTATTAACGTCATTCGTATTATGACCATGCGTAGGTAATTTTGTAATAAGCACACAGTTGGGGATATTTTAAGGCACAGGTTTTCTTTTTGAGACTTCTGTTCACTCACTCACTCAATATGAGCATCGGTAATTCCTACAAGTGCTTTCATTTGCTTTTCTCAAGAACTGTATATCCTGGGGGGATAAATTAATGAAGTTTGAAAATGCCACCCAGAATATTACTTTTTGTTTTCTCTTGATCGTTACGCTACAGCGTCCGCTGCATTTCTGTGCCTTCCCAACACACACACTCAATTCCTTTCATGGCTGGACGCCCTTACTCAGTGAAAGGACATTAACTTCAGAATAAGGCGTTTCCCTAAAGGAGACATTGTTATACTTAGAGTCTCAGCTATCTGCTTTAAGTTTGCTGCCATTTCTCCTTTTTTGCCTTCATTTTGCCCAGCTTAGCTTCATGAGGTGTTTGGGGTTGGTTTTGGTGTTTTGTTTTTTTGAAAAAATGGAGACAAGGTCTCACTATGTTGACCAGGGTGATCTTGAACTGCTGGCCTCAAGCAATCCTCTCTCCTTGGTCTCTCAAAGGATTGCGGTTACAGGTGTGAGCCACCGTGCCTGGCATGGGGTGTTAAGGTTTTCCCGTCACATCCACTTTGGAGCACTGCTCGGTCACTCTTTGGAGAAGTGAAACGTAGAAAGAACCTAGAGCTGGAATGCCACGTTTGGCTCACAAATAACTGGATCCTAGCGTGTTTTTTCGTATGCAGATTTAAATACTCTTACATATAAATGCAAAGAGACATTTTTTTCCACTGGGAGGGAAAAAAACATGAAAAAAAATCTGAAAAGTGTAATAATTCTCGTGAAACTAATGCCAAATCTTTATGCTGCAAATATCAGCAAAACTATTTTATGCTTTAGTGCAGGTAAGTTTTTAAAGACAAGGCTCTACAGAGCCCACAGTAGGCACACACACAGAGACAGGAGACAGCAGCTAGATAAAGCGGAAGATGGTTGCGTGGGCTCCAGTCCAGGACAGAGGCGGCTGTTCCCCTTGTCAGCCTTGCGTGGATCCGCTTACCTCCTTCAGCTCTCAGATATCACCCGACCTTTCACCTCATGGGGCACTGCAGCCTCCCTCCCTTCCTGTTCTCCCCAGCCCCTGGTGTCTTCACCCCTCACCTGCGGCATAGGCAGCAGGGCCCTGTTGGAGGGCTGAGTTGGTGGATGGACGTGGGCGGTCCTGGGAACCTTCCTAAAGCCAGTTTGCACTTGACGTCTCGGCTTATTCTTCCGTAGGAAGTACAGTGACGTTTGCCATGTTTTTCAGACACACATGCTCGGACATCAAGAGTATTCTTCTTCACCGCTATTTCAGGTGCCAAGGACTTCAAGCAGGGAGCCCTCAGCTCCTCCCGGGAACCTCCCCCACCGGGGGCTGCAGGGCCCTGGGCTGGGTTACCCCACCAGCTCCACGGAAGACCTCCAGCCCGGCCACTCCTCAGCCTCTCTCATCAAAGCGATCCGCGAGGAGCTCCTCCGGCTCTCCCAGAAACAGAGCACCGTGCAGAACTTCCATAGCTGATCGGCCTCGCCTCGCAGATTTGCCAAGTATCCGCTTCCCGTGGAAGCAAGACCAAAAGGAAATCAACTGAGTGGGTGTTTGGAAGAGGAAGGAGCAACTCCTGGGCAGCCTGCCTAAGGGAGGGAGCAAGTTGCAATTTAGAAGATGCCATATGTCACATGACAGCTCACGAGCCTTTCACTGGGCTGGCAGTTGACCACTTGGGTTCGGTTGAAATGTACGTATTTTGGCCAAAAGCCAGCAGCACTTCACAAAAACAAAACACAAACCTAAGCTAACAAAACGACTGCATTCGTCTCTTTTTTAAAGGCAGAGATTGAACTTATAGACAGCATAGGGATGAAAGGAACCAAGCGTTCCTGTGGCATTGAGACTGGTACGTGTACGATGAACCTGCTGCTTTGTTTTCTGAAAAGAGGTTTGAAGACATTTTATTAACAGCTTGATTTTTCTCTTTTACTCCATAGGAACTTATTTTAATAGTAACATTAACAACGAGAATACTAAGACTGTTTGGGAATTTTAAAAAGCTACTAGTGAGAAACCAAATGATAGGTTGTAGAGCCTGATGACTCCAAACGAAGCCATCACCCACATTCTTCCTCCTTATTCTGGTGCTAAGCTCCAAGGACCCTTCACCTTCATGTCTGAAACGCAACTTTGGCTTTTTCAGTGGAAGAATATGTTGAAGGTTTCATTTTGTTCTAGAAAAAAAAAAAAAATCCCTCCCAAAGCGGGGCAAAAAGCTTTATATTTATTTGGTTATCCAAAATACAGATCAAAGTTGAGATCTACGTTCTTCATTGTATTTGCTGTTTCTTAATTGGGCATATACAACTCCTGGTCACGTCCCAGGTCAGCACCCATCGCTCAGGCCAATCCTGTAGAATGAGGCTTTCAAGCGGTCCTCACTGATCCTTTCTTCCACTTTGCTGTTGATTTGTTCACAGATTATGTTTGAATGAGAAATCTTCCGTAAGCAAAAGTTATTTAAGAATTCCCAGCACCACCACATTGTTACACATACATCCCTACCAGTCACATTCCCTGTGTTCAGAGCCTGGAAATGAAATTGAGTTCAGTTCAGCCTCTGTGTAATGAATCAAGAAATGTAAAAGAGCTTTGAGACCACAAGGGAAAGGAGAGAGTTGCGTCTCATTTCTGATTTTATTGTGCTCTTATTCTGTCGAGTGGCTCTTAAAATTGTCTTATGCTCTTTGGGCCTAAGAGAGGATCATCTCGCTTAAGATTTACTCCCGATGTAAACATTTCCCCCACTTTCCAAATAATGGCAAAGAAAACAGTGGCAAGGGCCATTCTGTTTTCTGGTACCTGAGTGAAACTCAGAAGAAAAGCAGGCTTAGCTAAGAGATTTTCACTATGAACCTGTTTTTATTAGATCAACGAAGACAGTCATGCATCGCTTAATGATGGGGACGCGTTCTGAGAAATGTGTCATTAGGCTGTTTTGTTGCTGTGCTAACATCCTAGAATGTACTTACACAACCTACATGGTATAGCCTACTGCACACCTAGGCTGTGTGGCATGGCCCATTGCTCCTAGGCTATAAGCCTGTACAGCCTGTTACTGTACTGAGCACAATGGTAAGTATTTGTGTATCTCAACATATCTAAACATAGAAAAGGTATGGTAAAAATACAATTTTATAATCTTATGGGACTGCCATCAATATGTAGACCGTCATTGACCAAAACATCCTGATGTGTGCATGACTGTACTTTTCATTAAATAACAGATAAGGGGCTAAAATTTGGGGCTCTGACTAATCAAAACCTGTGTATCTGTGTCAAGTTTTAAGACCCCTGAAACAGCTAAAACGGGTTTCCAGAGTGTAATCACTGGATTTCAAAACCATGTTTCAGCCCTTCATTAATGAAGCCTGTTTTACAGATTGAGAGTCTTACAGTATGAGGAAAGTTGGTTCTGGGAAGTTAGGATGTAGCCAGTTTTCATCTGGACACCTCGGAAAGCGAAAGAGTGCAGGAGAGTAAATCTCTCAAGGACGTTAAATAAAGAACCAGCAGCATCTTACCAGGCGATCCTCGGAGGTTCCAAGGAGCGTTGGAGAGAATGCCCCCTTCTGGGCTTGATGACTTGGTTTTGGTTTAATACAAAATTTCTCTTGGTCTTGATTTAATACCCGACTGTCCCCAAACTGAACGATTCTCTTTGTATGTCACTCAAAAATACCAGGTTTCCTGAATATCTTATTAAGAATATCAGAGATGCAAGCAGAATTTTATTATGGACACCTTGTAATGAATTCAAATCGTGTGACAGCAAATGGGATAAATGGCCCCGTCTCTCCCAGTTCTGCTCGGGGCCATACGGGCTTGCACACAGAGTGTACTAAAAATGGTGACCTCCTTTGAGCGTTGCAGAAAGAGGGCTCTGTTTCAAATTGAGCTGACTATAAAAGCAATTTTGATGTCTTTCTAACTACCTTAAAGGGATTGTAACTGTATTTGTATTCTTAGAAACAATACACTTTTAAACAGATGTCAAGACCAAAGATGATGTATAATAAACCGCCAGTGGTTGTGGTGTGGTGTGAGCAGACCCCCGGATCACCAGCACTCTGTTGGTGGTCATAAAGCACACGCAGTTTGTATTTGCTTCCTCTCGACGCCTGCCACAACAGTTTTACCAGTCACCAAACTCAGAACAAACTGGCTGTGTGGGCAGCACCATACCCTAGCGGTCTTCAGACATTCAGTTCATGTCATCCACTGAAAAGAAGGGTCCTCGTGTTGACAGTGTGTGGCTTTGGAGTCCACTTATGGAAGCACTCTACAATGAACAGTTGAATTTTATGTCTATTTTTTCCTATTTTAAAAGTTCTAGTGGTAACACAAACTGTAAATTTGAGTCATAATGTTTGGAGAAATGATTTTCTTTTTTTTCCAGAGTCTACTTTGTCACTCACTGACTGTGTCTGGTTCCTTCTCTGAACTTCATTCTTCCCATCAGCCAAACAAGAACAGACCTCCCCCGCCTCCTCCCAGGCTCCCTAGTTGTGAGAATCAAATGTGATCGTGTGTACAGATGTCCCGTGAGGAGAGCGCATAAAGCACTGTGAAAATGTAACATGCGTCTGTGTGGACGCCCTGGGATGAGCGATGTGAAGCGCTGCGCTCCTGCAGTGCGTGGGTTCACACATGGGTAACGAGCAAAACTGAAAGCTCGGTGTGACTCATTTTCCTCACTCCCATTTTGCTTTAAATTCACTTCCTTCACCAATTTTCAAATTGCATTTATTAAGCATCTTTCTGCTCCCGACTTTCTGGTGTCTCTGGCACCAAATAAGCCAGCAGACATGAGCCTTGCCTTCTGAGATTTTAGAATCTAAGATAGTACGAGTGGGTGTAGAAGATGGAAGATACAGATACATAACATGGTTTAAGCATCAATAAAATTCATTCAAAGAGGTCAGGTGCGGTGGCTCATGCCTGTAATCCCAGCACTTTGGGAGGCCGAGGCAGGTGGATCACTTGAGATCAGGAGTTTAAAACCAGCCTGGACAACATGGCAAAACCCCGTCTCTACAAAAAAATACAAAAATTAGCCGGCTGTGGTGGCGCATGCCTGTAGTCCCAGCTGAGGCATGAGAATTGCTTGAACCCGGGGGACAGAGGTTGCAGTGAGCTGAGATTGCACCACTGTACTCCAACCTGGGCAACAGAGCAAGACTGTGTCTCAAAAAGAAAAAAATTCATTCAAAATACATAAATGCGTTAGGCACCCAGAAGAAGCTGTGGAGGTTGCGTGTTTGGAAATGCAGTATCTTGGGGAGACGTCGACTTCTGAAGTGACTTTGAAGGCAGGGCAGCTACCCAGGCAAATGGCGTGGAAGGAAGAGCTGAGAGTGGGCCTGGGAAAGGCTGCAGGCATGGAGTGAAGCTGTCACTGAAAATGAACTTGATCCACTTTAGTATGGGGACAGAATCCCCGTCTGCACTATTGAGGGAGTTTTAGAAGAGAAGGAAGAGGTGCTGGGAGGATGCTTCTGCAGTCATACAGCAAGGAAATGACAAGGGCTGTGAAGATCTACAGAGGAAGTGCTGCTCCAGTGTTGGTGGGGCAAGGGAAGAGGACGAAAATGATGAGAATGACACTGAGGTCATTGTTTAGAGCAGATCTCAGCAGCCATTTGGCCATGCCACATCCTTTGTGGAGCATAGTGGGTTATCTCTATATATATATTCAGCTTCTTTACTGCTACCTACACAATTTTCTCCAAATTTTATTAATTTCATAGTGTTTTGATTTGGGTGGCAGATGACTTTTAAGCAGTGGGTGTTTGCCGGCCAGATCTTTCCCGGCATGCGGACTGTGAGGCAAAGCACAGGTGAAGGTAGGCGCTAAAGGCTTTGGGCTCAAACCAGCAAGCAGTTAGTTCTGTGCTGTAGGAGTCTCTCATTTCCCGTGGACAGGGTAAGTTCCTTCATTTGCACAACCTCTTTGTAAGTGCTCCAGTGACCAAACCAGTCATTTGGACACTGATTTGCAGTGCATTGGCAGTAATTCACAAATTAGTCATTATGTAAGTCTCTCTCACCCCTTTCACGCGAGATTCTCAGACGTGAATGAATTTGTCGTTTGGAAGGAAAGCTGGTTAGGGTTTTGGGCACAGGGGTAGGAGGACTCCAGTTTTAACTCCCACGCTAACTTTAGCTCACGTGGAGTTTTCACCGTGGTCATTTCTACCTGCGGAGCAAGGTTCCAACGCCAGTACTAGAGCCTGCTTATCCACATTTGCCCTGGACAGGAGCAGGAGGAAGTCCACTTCTGTCCCAGCAGACAGAGCATGTGAACACAAAACACATTTCTATGGCATAGTCAACTGAACTTCATTTTTACATTGAATCTAACATGTTAACACGTTCTAACAGGGTTTCTATGAGCAGCTGCTGTAACATAAAATATGATAGACTTAACACTTGTTACCTAATGAACAAGGAGTGTGTGCATTTCAGGTTTCTTTTGATATTCTTGGAGGTGATTGTCAGTGTTTAAATAGGACTACTTTCTCCACTCTGAAGATGACTTGAAAATTGCAACATCATGGCACATTGCTAAGTCCATGGCTTGTGTGTGTGACAGTAGACTTGATAATTTATCTTAAAACACAGCAGCATTGAAATTTAGGAAAAGAATATTAAATGCCTTTGGAAACATGAAACGAAGTTAGGAGCCAGTAAGAAAGTGACAGAAGCAATGAATGTCTTAATGCAGTATGGTTAAAATGGCTTCCCACAGGGTAATTATCCAGGATCCTTACTTTTCCTTCTTCCTCCAGGTTTTTCAGGGGTCACTTCACATTTCTAAAGAGTGAATAGGCTGGGCATGGTGGCTCAAGCCTCTAATCTCAACGCTTTGGGAGGCTGAGGTAGGAGGATTGCTTGAGGCCGGGAGTTTGAGACCAGCTTGGGCAACATGACGAGACCCCGTCTCTACAAAAAAAAGTTTCAAAATTAGCTGGGCGTGGTGGCATGTGCCAGTAGTCCCAGCTACTCGAAAGGCTAAGACGGGAGGATCGCTTGAGCCAATGAGTTGGAGGCTGCAGTGAGCTATGATCATGCCACTGCACTCCAGCCTGGGCTACAGGGTGAGGTCCCGTCTCTGAAACAAAACAAAACAAAACAAAACAAACAGAGTGAATAGTAAAAGGGACAGGTGAAATTTTGAGTGACTTGAGTCTCTTGCAGTCCGTGATTACACAGAACCTTTCTGAGCTACTTGGAGCATCACGAATAGTCTTTCTTGTACTTACCGGATTTCAAGTATTCATAACTCGAGTCCCTAAGTGTACAGGTTGGGAATAGCACAGGGCCTAGTTCAAGTCACATACCCTGTACTGTTCCTCCTGCAAATGTGGGGAAAGAAGAGGGAGATACTAGAGGAATTGAGGCTCCATTCATTCATTCAGTTGCCCTAAGCACCAGAGGACTTGTTTCAGAAAAGGGGAGTAGGAACGCCCTCGACTTTGCCCTCCTCCGGAGCATCTGTGGGACGCAGGGAGCCCGGGCTAGCGTTAACAGGAAAGGTTGCTCGGCAGAGCTGCCCTGGGGTGCTGACTTGTCTCCCTGTCCTTTGTCAAGGTCCATGTTTTTCTGGCTCTTCCTGCACACTCACCCCTATATTATGAGTGTTAATGTACGAAATGTGCAGAGCAAATTGAGGCCACCTGTGGCATCAATACTGCAACTTAAACTTGACAATCATGGTTTGCTGGTCTCAAACAGGCACTGAAATCTCAGTATGGGTATATGATTTAATAATCGGCCCCTCCCTTCTATTTGTCAGTTTTGTGTTTCCTTCAGTAGCTGCACTGTTTTCTAATGTGCTGTAGTTTTTGAAATAATTTATGCAAGTATTTGGTTTCCATGTTTACAATTTATACAGCTTTCCTAGCGTTTTAAATGGAAATGTCAATAAATGCTATGAATTGGTGTCAAAGTGATATTTTCTGTTGATTTCCTTTGCAACATGATAGTTTTCTCGTTTGTAAAACATGAAATGTTGGATGAGATGATCTTTCTGTTCTCTAATTTCATGCCTCTGGTGAGAACACCTAGTACTTTTGTTACTGGTGGAGGGTGTCCAGGTTCTTGGCGTCTTGAACAAAGAGTTGGACAAAACACACAAAGCAAGGAAAGAATGAAGAAATTTACTGAAAATGAAAATACACTCCACAGTGTGGGAGTGAGCCTGAGCATAGGGGCTCAAGTGCCCGATTACAGAATTTGTGGGGTTTAAATACCCTCTAGGGGTTTCCGTTGGTTACTTGGTGTACACCCTATGTAAATGAAGAGGATTAAGTAAAGTCACACAGTCATTTACTCGGCGTACACCCTATGGAGAGGATGTTTCCTCTCATAGCTGAACTGTGACTCGGCCTTATGTCCCCTACTCCAGACCCCATTTTCCTGCCTCACTTTCATTGTCCAAGAAATTAAGTTGAAGGTATTCTATTCAGTGTGTGGAATTTGCAGACTTGTTTTCACTCCTTTTTGCCTGTGCTAATCCTTTCTACTCAGTGTAGTTTGACTGCTACCCACTTAGCAAATGGATAAATCCACTAAGAGCAAATTCAGTTTGGAATTAAAAGATTAGTACCTCACAATTTAGAAAGATGAGAAGACCAAAGTCCACACAGTCTTGAAAGGTAATAGGATAACCCTGGAGTTGTTTACAAAACCCAAGAAACCAAGAACCCCTTGAAACTTAGAAAAGGAGATGGGCGCTGTGGCTCACGCTTTAATTCCAGCACTTTGGGTGGCCGAGGCGGGTGGATCACTTGAGGCCAGGAGTTCGAGACCAGCCTGGCCAACATGGCAAAACCCCATCTCTAATAAAATTACAAAAAAATCAGCCGGGCATGGTGGCAGGCGCCTGTAATCCCAGCTACTCGGGAGGCTGAGGCAGGAGAATTGCTTGAACCCGGGAGGCAGAGGTTGCAGTGAGCTGAGACCGTGCCACTGCACTCCAGCCTGGGCAACAAAGTGCAACTCTGTCTCAAAAAAACAAAAAACAAAACTTGGAAAAAGAACTCAAAACACAGTGGAATATGACAACTAAATGACACAAAGTCCTGGATAGGATCTTGGAATGACAGCAACAACAAAGGAGAATATAGTGGGAAAATGTGAAATCCAAACAAAGTCTATAGTTAACAGTATTGTAGAAAGATTAATGTATTGGTTTTGCTAACTGTATTACGGTGATTGAGATTTTAATATTAGAGGAAGCTATGTAAAAGGTGTCCTGAAACCCTCTAAATCATTTTTGCATCTTTTTTCTAAATCTAAAAGTATTTAAAAATAACAAACACGAATCTGGCAAAGGTAAAGCCCACAGACATTCTGCAGAGGCTCATGTAGTCCTGTCCTGTGCATCCACAACCCAGGGGATCCAATACTTCTCAGGGCAAGCTGCTAACTTTGAAACCACAGTTAATAATTGCAAGTCTTGGCATAAAATAAACCTTCAAGAAGGAGGGCTGGTGGGATCAACCAAAAGGAGAATTTAAACCTAAAAATCCAAGAAAATAGGCCAGTATGAAAGAGATAAATAATACGTTAGATGTTTAAAGAGGTTAAAAAGAACTAAGAACAGGATATTATATAAAAGTCTAAGCAAATTTGCCAAAACCAAAAATAAGTTATCAAAAGGGATTTGTTGTTGTTGTTGAGACAGAGTCTTGCTCTGTCCCCTAGGCTGGAGTGCAGTGACGTGATCTCAGCTCACTGTCACCTTTGCCTCCCAGATTCAAGCGATTCTTATGCCTCCACCTCCCAAGTAGATGGGACTATAGGCGTGCGCCACCACACCTGGCTAATTTTTGTATGTTTAGTGGAGATGGTGTTTCACCATGTTGGCGGGCTGGTCTCGAACTCCTGGCCTCAAGTGATCCACCCGCGTTGGCCTGCCAAAGTGTTGGGATTGCAGGTGCGATCCACACTGCACCTGGCCAGAAAAGAAATCTTTTAAAAAGAGAATATACACACAATGGTCAGATATTTTAACATTTTATACATAGCTGAAGAAATAACTATAACAGTTTTAATAATTTTATGTTATGTTTTAATCTAACTTTAGATGGAAAACAACAAAAATAGTGGAAACTAACTGGTAGAACTCATGACCCTACAAGATGTTATATGCTCTGAATGTAAATAGGTTTGAAATGACGGAAGAGCAGGGAGTTACTAGAAACAGCTAAGGCTTACAAGAAAGGGCAGGCTGGTCCCGTGCTCAGAGCCTGAACCCCCAGTTTAAATGAATATAGCCAGGTGCGGTGGCTCACACCTGTAATCCCAGCACTTTGGGAGGACAAGGCGGGTGGATCACATGAGGACAGGTGTTCGAGACCAGCCTGACCAACATGGAGAAACCCATCTCTACTAAAAATACAAGATTAGCCGGGTTTGCTGGTGTGCGCCTGTCATCCCAGCTAGTTGGGAGGCTGACGCAGGAGAATCGCTTGAACCCAGGAGGCAAGAGGTTTCAGTGAGTTGAGATCACGCCATTGCACTTCAGCCTGGGCAACAAGAATGAAACTCTGTCTCAAAAATAAATAAATAAATAAATAAATAAATAAATATGGATTTGGGCCATAATTGGCATTTCTTGGCCCTCTCTCCTCTTCCTCTTTGCACCTGCCAAGCAGAGCTTAAGGTAAAAAGAAAAGAATAACAAGAACAGAGATCCTTTTGTTCAGTTTCTGAGTTAGATTATTAATGAAAAGTTCTCGTTGGATGGCGCCCTGTTAAGTAACTTTCTCCCTCTACAGAACTCGGCACTTTCCTTGCCACACCCTTCTGCCCATCCTGGAATAAACGGGGGCGGGTGAGTTTGATTTCTCTACTTTTGAAGACTTGAAAAATGATAGCCACAAATCTAGGCAAACCACATTTGTGTTGCTGAACTATTATTGTACTTGTGCCAAAGTATAGCATTACAGAAGTGTAAGACACAGAACCTATCTGGAAAACTCGTAAAGCTGTTTCTGAGTGCCTGGGTGTAGCTGGTTCCATCATTATCTTGAAAATATGCGTTAGTGTAAGTACAGGTATACCCCGGAGATCATGGAAATTCGGTTCCAGAACACTGCGGTAAAGCAAGTCATGAACTTTGTGATTTCCCACTGTATACAGAAGCTATGTGTACGCTATACTGTGGCCTATGAGGTATGCAACAGCATTCTGGTTTTTCTTTTTAAAAAAGCATACATGCCCTAACTTAAAAATACTTTGTTGTTAAAAATGCTAACAATTATTTGAGCCTTCAGTGAGTCCTAATCCTTTTGCTGGTGGAGGGTCTTGCCTCCATGTTGATGGCTGCTGACTGATCAGGGTGGTAGTTGATAAAGGTTGGGGTGGCTGTGACAATTTCTTAAAATAGAATAACAATGAAGTTTGCCACTTCAGTGGACTCTTTCTTTCATGGAAGGTGTCTCTGTAGCATGTAATACTGTTTGATAGCATTTGACTCACAGTAGAACTTCCTCCAAAACTGGAGTCCGTCCTCCCAAACTCTGCCACTGCTTTGTCAGCTAGGCTTGTGGGATAGTCTACATCCTTTGTTGTCATTTCAACGATGTTCACAGCATCTTCTTCAGGACTAGATTCCGTCTCAGAAAACCACTGTCTTTATTCATCCAGAAGAAACAACTCCTCAACTGTTGAGGTTTGACCATGAGATTGCAGCAGTTCGGTCACATCTGTAGGCTCCACTGCTAGTGCCCTTGCTATTTCCTCCCCATCCGCTGTGACTTCCTCCACCGAAGTATTGAACTCCTCATCCATGAGGATTGGAATCAGTTCTTCCAAACCCCTATAAATATTGATATTTTAACCTCCTCCCATGCATTATGGATGTTCCTTTTTTTTTTTTTTTTTTTTTTTTCCTTTGGGTTTTTTTTGTTTTTGTTGAGACAGAGTCTTGCTCTGTCCCCTAGGCTGGAGTGCAGTGACGTGATCTCAGCTCACTGTCACCTTTGCCTCCCAGATTCAAGCGATTCTTATGCCTCCACCTCCCAAGTAGATGGGACTATAGGCGTGCGCCACCACACCTGGCTAATTTTTGTATGTTTA
>NW_012105253.1:3615889-3617703 GCF_000951045.1 Mandrillus leucophaeus
TCGCTCTTGTTGCCCAGGCTGGAGTGCAATGGCGCGATCTCGGCTCACTGCAACCTCTGCCTCCTGGGTTCAAGCGATTCTCCTGCCTCAGCCTCCCACATAACTGGGATTACAGGCGCCTGCCACCATGCCCAGCTAATTTTTGTATTTTTAGTAGAGAACGGGGTTTCACCATGTTGGCCAGGCTGTTCTCAAACTCCTGACCTCAGGGGGATCCAACCGCCTCAGCCTCTCAAAGTGCTGGGATTAACCAGCCCTGTTTTTCTCCTAACTTCTTGCACTAGCATTTTCTTTGAAACCATCTTGGAATTTTAAAATGCATGAACCAACCTCTGCTAGCTTCAAACGTTTCTTCTTCAGCTTCCTCACCTCTCTCAGCCTTCACAGAATTAGAGAGCACCTTGCTCTGTATTAGACTTTGGCTGAAGGGAATGCTGTGGCCAGATCGATCTTCCATCCAGACCACTCAAACTTTCTCCATAGGAGCAATAATGCTGTTTCCCTTTCTCATCCTTTGTGTGTTCACTGCGGCAGCACTGTTCGTTTTTTTTAAGAACTTTTCCTTTGCTTTCACAACTTGGCTGTTTGGTACAAGAGGTTTAGCCCATGTCAGCTTTCAACACGGCTTCCTCACCAGGCTTCATCATGTCTGGTTTATTTAAAGTGAGTGATGTGCACCTCTTTCTTTCACTTGAACACTTCAGAGGCCATTGCAGGGTTAGTAATTGGCCTAATTTCAATACCGTTGTGTCTCAGGGAATGGGGAGGCCTGGGGAGAGGCAGAGCAATGAGGAACAGGTGGTTAGTGGAGCAGTCAGAACACACACAACGTTTATTGTTTTTAAGTTCGTGGTGTTCTATGGGCATGGTTCATGGTGCCCCCAAACAGTAGTAACATCAAAGATCAAAGATCACGGGTCACCATAACAGATGATTAAAGAGTTTGAAATATTGCAAGAAGAACCAAAGTGTGACTGAGACCTGAAGTGAGCACATGTTGTTGGAAACACAGCACCGAGCTGATCATGGTGCCTTACGCCTATAATCCCAACACTTTGGGAGGCTGAGGCAGGAGGATCACTTGAGCCCAGAAGTTTGAGACCAGCCTGGGCAACATAGTGGGACCTGTCTCTAAAAATATTAAAAAATTAGCCAGGTGTGGTGACACATGCCTGTAGTCCCAGCTACTCGGGGCGGCTGAGGCAGGAGGGATTACCTGAGCCCAGGAGATCAAGGCTGCAGTGAGTCGAGATTGCACCACTGCACTCCAGTCTGGGTGACAGAGTGAGACTCTATCTCAAAAAAAAAAAAAAAGAAAAAAGAGAAAGAAAAATAGCACCAATAAACTTGCTTAAAGTTGCCACAAATCTTTGATTTGTGAAAAACACAATATCTGTAAATCACAGTGAAGTGAAGCACAATCAAACGAGGCATGCCTGTATTGGATTTTCATTCTGGGATATAGTATTAGAGTATACCCCAGATCAGTGGTTTCTTTCATTAAGCATTTTAAAATTCCAAGATTGTTTCAAAGAAAACATTAGTGCAGGACGTTAATCCCAGCACTTTTAGAGGCTGAGGCGGTTGGACTCCCTGAGGTCAGGAGTTTGAGACCAGCCTGGCCAACATGATGAAACCCTGTCTCTACAAAAAATACAAAAATTAGCTGGGCATGGTGGCGGGCGCCTGTAATCCCAGTTATGTGGGAGGCTGAGGCAGGAGAATCTCTTGAACCCAGGAGGCGGAGGTTGCAGTGAGCCGAGATTGTGCCATTGCACTCCAGCCTGGGCAACAAGAGCAAAACTCTGTCTCAA
>NW_012105253.1:3619343-3620262 GCF_000951045.1 Mandrillus leucophaeus
TTGTTGAGACAGAGTCTTGCTCTGTCCCCTAGGCTGGAGTGCAGTGACGTGATCTCAGCTCACTGTCACCTTTGCCTCCCAGATTCAAGCGATTCTTATGCCTCCACCTCCCAAGTAGATGGGACTATAGGCGTGCGCCACCACACCTGGCTAATTTTTGTATGTTTAGTGGAGATGGTGTTTCACCATGTTGGCGGGCTGGTCTCGAACTCCTGGCCTCAAGTGATCCACCCGCGTTGGCCTGCCAAAGTGTTGGGATTGCAGGTGCGATCCACACTGCACCTGGCCAGAAAAGAAATCTTTTAAAAAGAGAATATACACACAATGGTCAGATATTTTAACATTTTATACATAGCTGAAGAAATAACTATAACAGTTTTAATAATTTTATGTTATGTTTTAATCTAACTTTAGATGGAAAACAACAAAAATAGTGGAAACTAACTGGTAGAACTCATGACCCTACAAGATGTTATATGCTCTGAATGTAAATAGGTTTGAAATGACGGAAGAGCAGGGAGTTACTAGAAACAGCTAAGGCTTACAAGAAAGGGCAGGCTGGTCCCGTGCTCAGAGCCTGAACCCCCAGTTTAAATGAATATAGCCAGGTGCGGTGGCTCACACCTGTAATCCCAGCACTTTGGGAGGACAAGGCGGGTGGATCACATGAGGACAGGTGTTCGAGACCAGCCTGACCAACATGGAGAAACCCATCTCTACTAAAAATACAAGATTAGCCGGGTTTGCTGGTGTGCGCCTGTCATCCCAGCTAGTTGGGAGGCTGACGCAGGAGAATCGCTTGAACCCAGGAGGCAAGAGGTTTCAGTGAGTTGAGATCACGCCATTGCACTTCAGCCTGGGCAACAAGAATGAAACTCTGTCTCAAAAATAAATAAATAAATAAATAAATAAATAAATA
>NW_012105253.1:3620312-3623083 GCF_000951045.1 Mandrillus leucophaeus
AGCTGGGATTACAGGCACACACCATCATGCCCAGCTAATTTTGGTATTTTTAGTAGAGATGGAGTTTCACCATGTTGGCCAGGCTGGTGTCAAACTCCTAACCTCAGGTGATCCACCCACCTCGGCCTCCCGAAGTGCTGGGATTACAGGTGCAAGCCACCGCGCCCAGCCGAATTATATCTTTTTAAAGCCTATTCACTTAACCTTTTTTTGTTCTTCCTTTCCTGGTCAAAATGTGGATTAGCAAAAATAAAGGAAATAAAAATCTGTATAACTCTACCACCAGAGACACTGGCATCAAAATGTTAGTAAATTTTGGTCTTTTTAAAATAAATAAATAAATAAATAAACAATCCCAGCATTTTGAGAGGCCGAGGCAGCTGGATTGCTTGAGCCCAGGAGTTCGAGACCAACCTGGGCAACATAGCGAGACCTTATGTCTACTAAAAAATATATAAAAAATTGGCCAGGCGTGTTGGTGCACGTCTGTGGTCCCAGCTACTTGGGAGGCTGAGGTAGGCTGAGAATTGCTTGAGCCTGGGAAGTGGAGGCTGCAATGAGCCAGAATTACATCACTGCACTTCAGCCTGGACAACAGAGCAAGACCCTGTCTCAAAAAAAGTTAAAGGCTGGGTGCTGTGGATCACACCTGTAATCCCGGCACTTTGGGAGGCGGAGGCAGGCAGATCACTTGGGCCCAGGAGTTTGAGACCAGCCTGGGCAACATAGTGACAACCCATCTCTACAAAAAATACAAAAATTAGCTGGGTATGGTGGTGCACCTCTGTAGTCCTAGCTATTCAGGAGGCTGAGGTGGGAGGATCACTTAAACCAGGGAGACAGAGGTTGTAGTGAGCCGAGGTTGTGCCACTGTAATCCAGCCTGGGCAACAAAGTGAGGTCCTGTCTCAAAAACAAAAAACTTTTAAAATAATAAATAAATCTAAGTCAACTTAATGTTGTTTGGCAATCAGGACGGATGGGGATGATTTTCTTTCTAATTAACCTTCTGGTAAGCTGTTGGTTTGGATTCCAGAGTACACAAGGGCAGAGGGGTAGCGATAAAAGGATAAGAATTTGTGTGAGATGCAATCTGGAAAGAAAGATCAGAAGCTATTCTGGGGCTCTCTAGCAGCCGTTTTTCTAACTGCTGGAGGGAAATGGCGCCCGGCAGCTAGAGCATCCTAGGGAGTCCCACCCTTGTGTGCCTATCCTGTACTCCAGTTGGGGGGCAGTGCCCCACTGACCTCCTGATACAGCTCATGGAATTTTGCAGAGGCTTCCCAGGGTTTGTGGCTGAGATGAGAACTTCATGACTAGGCAAGCCGGGTCCAGAAAGCGACCTTTGGTTTCGAGCCCTTGTCTTTAATGCTGCACAACGGTGAGACTTCAGCTCACAAACTGCCTTTTAGGGACCCTTGTGAAAAACGTCTGTATCAATGTCTCTTCCTTGACTGCAGGGCCCTCTTTAACTGCTAACTGGGTACCTATCAACTCCTCAGAGGGCATTTCCTGCCATGGTTGGTGTCCCGCTGTGACTCCCCCACCCACCGACCAGACAGGAATGAACCGGAAGTAGTTTACCAACTATGAGGTTGGTGCAAAAGTAATCGCAGTTTCATCATTACTTTTAGTGGCAAAAACTGCAATTACTTTGCACCAGTGTAATATTTCTGTGTTGGGGCTCAGGAACCAATACCCCAAAATATGGCACTCTGACATGCTGACCTCAAGAAGAGGTCTCAAGTTCTCTCTGACCCCGCTGCCTCCTGTCTCTCGATCCTCCGTCTCTCCTGAAATACAGGATGAAGCTGTTCTCTGAGGTTCCCTTATCTGCCTAACATCTGGGAGGTTCCCTTATCTGCCTAACATCTGGACTTACGAAAAAGAGAAAAGTGACCTCTGGTGCCTTCCCTGAGGTGTTGTTAACTGAACTCATGTCGCAGGAAGACAGACTAAGTCTGTCAATGCAACTGGACAGACTTTTGACACAAACCGTTGTCTGCTCCGCAGGCCCAACAGACCTTGTCCCAGGCCATTGTATGTTCTTCAAGCCCATTGAATTCCCTTAAAAATCATTTACTACCCCCCAAAATGGCCTGCACTTCCCCGTCTCCCTTTCCTCTAAGAAGAAGGGTCTAGAACCATTTGTACCCATTGTGTGGTATGGCAATCACTGAGTAATTTTCCTCCCCCGTGCATGCTAATCAGTTTGTGTGTCATTGTCCTTAATAATCTGCTTTTTGTCAGTTGATTTTTCAGTGAACCTTCAGAGGGCAAAGGGTGAGTTTCCCCTTGACCCAGACATGCGCAAGGCCAAAAGTATGCTTTTGCCTGTGACAAAGTCCTCCACGCTTCAGTCCCTTTCAGGATAATTAAGGTTTCACCTTCTAATGTAACTGGCCCCTGAACTTCAGAAATTGGGATAAATATCTGTATACTTGTCACATCATTGGGTTCAGAATTACTGAATTTTCAGATGTCTCACAATTTTAGAAAGATTGTGATGGATGGCAAAATCAGAACAGAATTGAAAATGGTATTGACAGACTAAAACACAGAGCCAAAAATCAACAAAATTTTATTTAATCCAATTAAAGTTCTAAGTTAAAAAAAATCTGCTGGCCGGGTGCAGTGGCCCAGGTGTGTAATCCCAGCACTTTGGGAGGCCAGGGTGGGCGGATCACGAGGTCAGGAGATCGAGACCATCCTGGCTAACATGGTGAAACCCCATCTCTACTAAAAATACAAAAAAAAAAATTAGCCAGGCTT
>NW_012105253.1:3623848-3635243 GCF_000951045.1 Mandrillus leucophaeus
AAAAAAAAAAAAAAAAAAGAGAGCTCGGAGAATTGTATGTGCTAGTGGGAGTGATCCATGGAGTGGGGGAGGTTACAGATAATGCAAAAGACAAAGGAGAATGTGAGAGGAACTGGGATTCAGAGTATAGCGGGGAAACTGGCCTTCAGAGAACAAGAGTATTTCCCTATTGTGCAATGGAGGGAAAGCATAGGACACAGGCCAAGATTCAGGTCAGTCTGTTGATGTGCAAAAATTGACAACCTTTTTGGTTCTGGAAAAAAATAATTCCCAGTGAATATGTTACCATTTCTTTAGATTTATCAGCCTTGGGATTTTTTTTTTAATAGGTAGCAGAAACATTATTTCACAGCAAATTGTTTAGTTTTGTGCTTTTTAAGAGATAAACTCTGTTTCATTCTCTATGGCAAATAAGATACATTCAGATTAATGGTGTCTTGTTATTTGGTGTAACATAGTGATTGAGTGACATGGTGGTATTTATTCTTTTAAATTTGTTAGGGTATGTTTTATGGCCCAGAATGTGGTCTGTCTTATGAATTCTCCATGTGAGCCTGAGAATCATGGGTATTCTGCTGTTGCTGGATAAAGTATTTCATAAATGTCAATTAAATCCAGCTGATTGATGGTGCTGTTTAGTCTAACTATGTCCTTACTGATTTTCTGCCTGTGGATCTGTCAGTTAATGATAGAGGGGTGTTGAAGTCTCCAGCTATAATAGTGGATTAGTCTATTTCTCCTTGCATTTTTATCAGTTTTTGCCTCACACATTTTGATGTTCTGTTGTTAGTTGCATGCACATTAAGGATTGTTATGTCTTCTTGGAGAACTGGCCTGTTTATCATTATATAATGGCTGTCTTCATCCTTGATAAATTTCCTTGCTCTGAAGTTGGCTTGGTCTGAAATGAATATAGCTACTTTAGTTTTCTCTTGGTTAATGTTAGCATGGTATATCTTTTGCCATCCTTTACTTTTAAGCTATCTGTCTTTACAGTTAAAGTATGTTTCTTTTAGATAACATATAGTTTTTTTTTTTTTTTTTTGGTCACTCATATAGTTTCTGCCTTTTAATTGATATATTTATACCATACAAATTTAAAGTGATTATTTATTTGGTTGAATTAATGTCTGCTATATTTGTTACTATTTTCTATTAATTATCTTGTCCTTTGTTTCTTTCTCTTTTTTTGTAATCCCCACTTTTCTGCCTTCTCTGGTTTATGGGCATTTTATTTATTTATTTATTTAATTTTTTATTTTTTTGAGACAGAGTCTTGCTCTGTCGCCCAAGCTGGAGTGCAGTGGCACAATCTTGGCTCACTGCAACCTCTCCCTCCTGGGTTCAAGAGATTCTCTAGCCTCAGCCTTCCAAGTAGCTGGGATTATAGGAGTGCGCCACCATGCCTGGCCACTTTTTGTATAGTTTTTTAGTAGAGATGGGGTTTCACCATGTTGGCCAGGCTGCTTTCGAACTCCTGTCCTCAAGTGATCCGCCTGCCTTGGCTTCCCAAAGTGCTGGAATTACAGGCATGAGCCACCGCCCCCAGCCTTGAGCATTTTGTATCATACTATTTCCTCCTCTCCCTTAGCATATCAATTACACTTTTTTAAAACCTTTTTTTGCACTAGAGTTTCAGTATACATTTATGACTAATCTAAGTCTAATTGCAAATGACGCTAGACTGCTTTATGGGCATCGAAGCCCTTTACACATTAGATGGAAACCCAGAAGACATGGCGATGTTTAATTCACAGTTAACCCCACCCCAAACACACATGTGCCGACCCAGACATAGAGCTTCCCCACTAGTGTTGCCCAAAGTTACTATGCAACTTACCCAAACTAATGGGTTGTACAACCTAAATGCTTTGTAACTGAAAACATCCCTCTAGATGAAGATGTCCATTAAAAACAAAAAATTAGAAAGAAATAAAATTGAGTGGTGTGGTTTTGCTAGAATGTTTTGAAAGTAATTGCTAGAATGTAATATGATATGGCATCCCCTAATAATCACCATCATCATTGTAGTAGAAGCAGTAATGCTAAAACTAATAAAGTATAGGATAGGAATAACTTAACTTTGTAGTCAAAGCACTGAATACACATTCGTCTGCGCTTCTTACTATATACATGGCCTTAGGTAACTTGAGATTTGATTAAAAACGAAAACATATTGAGAAATAAAATTGAGTAAGTGGCTTTGTTAGAATGATTTTTAAATAATTGGTAAAATATATTACAACATGTTACATCTTAATAATAATAGTAATAGTAGTAGCAGTAGTAGTAGTAGTGGTAGTAAGAGGAGTAATGGTAATAATAACAAAGTACATAACAGAAGAATCAGGTATTAACGTAGTGTAGTCACTATGCCTGAATTTGGGTTCACCTTTGTTTCCTTCTGTACACGTGACCTTGGGTAAGTTATTTAACCTCTTTCAACTTCCATTGCTATAACTGGTGGATGGTTCTTAGGACTCCTGGGGACCTTTATGAGCAAGAATGATCTCTCAGAAGCAGGTGTTTTACTTTCTGAGGTCTTAGAATATCCTAGAAGGTCATTAATTTTCTGCTGTATTTTATTTTTTAATACAGTTTTATTATGGGCCGGGTGCGGTGGCTCATGCCTGTAATTCCAGCCCTTTGGGAGGCTGGGCAGATTACCCGAGGTCCAGAGTTCAAGACCAGCCTGGCCAACATGGTGAAACTCAGTCTCTACTAAAAATACAAAACTTAGCCAGGCATGGTGGTGCACACCTGTAATCCCAGCTACTTGGGAGGCTGAGGCAGGAGAATCACTTGAGCCCAGGAGGTGGAGGTTGCAGTAAGTCGAGATTGCGCCACTGTACTCCAGCCCGGGTAACAAAGTGAGACTCTTTAAAAAAAAAGAAAGAAAGAAAGAAAGAAAGAGTAAAAGAAACCCTGTTTTATTATGAAATTATGATTTTTCCAAGAGATTTTTGGAAAGTAAATTCCAGTACAGGAAAAAAAAAAAAAATCTCTTTAACTATGAAAGTCCTAAATGGCCTCTCCTCCCAACAGAAGGCTGTTCAATCTACATTGAAAATCTGTTTTGAGTGTGGCCACCTTCATCAATGGTCTGAGCCAGATCTCCTGAACACCTTGCTGCAGCTCCCACATCTGCTGCTTCACCTTGCACTTTTATGTTGCAGAGACAGTTTCTTTCCTTAAACTTCATGAATCACCCTCTGCTGGCTTCAGATTTTTCTTCTTCAGTTTCCTCACCTCTCTCAGCCTTCACAGAATTGAAGTGAGTTAGGGCCTTGCTCTGGATTGGGCTTTGATTTAAGGGACTGTTGTGGCCAGATTGATCTTCTATCCAGGCCACTCAGACTTTCTCCATATGAGCAATAAGACTGTTTCACTTTCTAATCCTTTGTGTGTTCACTGGGGTAGCACTTTTCATTTGGTTCAAGAACTTCTTCTTTACATTCACAACTTGGCCATCTATTTGGCACAAGAGGCCTAGCTTTGGGCCTATCTCAGCTTGTGCCATGTCTTCCTCACCAAGCTTAATCATTTCTAGCTTTTGATTTAGAATGAGGGACATAGGGCTCTTCCTTTCACATGAGCACTTAGAGGCCATTGTAGGGTTATTAAATGGCCTAATTTCAATATTGTTGTGTCTCAGGAATAGGGAGGCCCCAAAAGAGGGAGAGAGATGGGGGAATGGCCAGTGAGTGGAGCAGTGAGAACACGCACGGCATTCATTGATTAAGCTCATTGTCTTATATGGGTGAGGTTTGGGGTACTACAAAACAATTACAGCAGTAACATCAAAGATCGCTTGTAAGAGATCGTCATGACAGATGTAATAATAATGAAAAAGTGGGAAATGTTGCAAGAATTACCAAAATGTGACACAGAGACCCAGGAGCACGTGCTGTTGGAAAAATGGCGCCAGTGTGCTCTACGCAGCATTGCCACAAATCTTCCATTTGTTAAAAATTGACAAATCCACAAATCTTCAGTTTGTAGACAAATACAATACCTGTGAAGTGCGTTAAAGCAAAGTGCAATAGAATGAGGCATGCTTATGTGTACCTATAGATATAGATTTGTATCATTTTTTCTGCATAACATTTTCTTGAATGGATCTACCATAATCTCATCATTCCCCTCATGTTAAACATGTGGCAGTTTTTAATGTTTTGCTATTATAAATAATGGTGTGCTATCTCTGTATCTGTATAAATTGCCTAGGTGTCATATTATTTCTTTAGAATAAATTCCTGGAGGTAAAATTACTGAGGCAAGTGGCCCAAATAGATTGAAAGGATTTTATTCCAAAATATCAATTATATTTCAGAAATCCTGGTCAAATGTATATCCCTAGAAAAAGTATACCCCTAATGTCCATGTTTGACGATACATCTAAGTGTACCTTCACCAGCATTAGGACTACAGGCACATACTTTTTAGTATTTTATAACTTGGCCAATTAAAAAATTCTAATGAGTTTTCATAGTTATCATTTATAGCTATATAATATCCCATAATAAGACTATTTTGCCATTACCTTATTATTTGACCTTTACTTTCTTTTCCCAATATGTTGCATTACCTAGAATAGCAATTATTAGAAACAACTATTATTTTTACAGATTATCTTCCTAGCTTTGAGCTTTTTTTTCCTTTGAATTATTTTTCTATTAGGCAAATTATTAGAATTAAGTCATAAGATGTAGATATTTTCAGTATATAGGATTTTAAGAGACTCCTTCATAATGTGTTGAACATCATTCACTGGTTACCAAACAGAGATAGATCATCTTTCTTGAGGTGTGGCTAAATGGGTGTGTGTGTGGGTGTGTGTGTGTAAGAGAGAGACAGAGAGAGGATGGAACTTGGCTTCTAATGTTGCTTTCAGCTCAGATTCTGTAACTCACTATATTGTCCCAGTATCTAAATCAGTCTTGCTGATGAGGGTTTAAAGCAGAGAATTTCTAGCCTGGAGAGGATCAGCTACTTTAAAAAATACCCATGCTGAGCTGCTTATCCTGATGTGACTTTGACCAACTCACATTATCTCCTTGGGTTTCATGGAAAGCCATAGATACAAGTAAAAAATAAATTATGTGAACAACATGAAATGCTCAGCTGAACATCTCTGGGTAAAAAGTGAAAATGTCTTCACCCTTAGATAATCATTAAGTTCTGATTTGCCTTACATGCAAATTCTTCGCATCACACAGATCTTAAGCAGATGACCCCAGCCAGCACCACTCACCTACATCCCCACCCCAGGGTTTTTCAAAGGGGGTCACCTGGCCTCACCCTCAGGAAGTTGGGAGGTGAGAGGTTTGTTTGCTCCTGTTGATTTAGCTGCACTTCATGTGGTCTTTATCCAGAGATAGGTTGGAAAGCTGCCATCCCTGAAAGCAAACTGGAGATGCTGGGAGACTATGGGAGGTTCTGTTTGTCTCCAGGAAAATTTAGCTCTTGCAGCGATATAATCAAGTCTATGAAAACTATTTTTAAATGTTAAAAGTCATTTTAAAATTATTAAAACTCCTGCCTACCTGGCATGTACATTCTAGTGTCTTACAGAATAAGAATGGTTCAAAATACCCCCAGTCTAAGCCTTCTAGGGCACAATGCTGGAGGTTTTTGTCATCAGCGTGGTGTGTGACACAGCTGTCTTCTATCCTCCTAACCTGGTTGCACTGTCTGTTCTCACTGCTAGGACAGACTTTCAGAATGGAGTGATAATATCTGCACTGTAGTTTATTTCTGGGAAAAACACATTGTGGTTTCATACCGAGTTCCAAAAAAGTCGACAACAGAGTTGCCGTCTTGAACACATTTTCTTCCTTTGTGTCTCTGCAAATCTGGCATAACTCCAGCCTATTTGGTGGTGAAAATTTATTTTTAATTTTAATAACCCGGCCTCAGGTGTGAAGGTGAAAAATCTACCCATAGGTATATAGTAAGAGGGAAGAGATTTTGTTGTTTAATTCAGCTAAAATGCACACTCCCTAGAATTTTATTCATAACCATCTTAAAAACCATGTTAGGCTGGGCACGGTGGCTCACACCTGTAATCACAGCACTTTGGGAGGCCGAGGTAGGCGGATCACCCGAGGCCAGGAGTTCGAGATCAGCCTGGCCAACATGGCAAAACCCTGTCTCTACTAAACAAACAAACAAAAAATACAAAAATGAGCCAGCTGTGGTGGTGCATGCTTGTAATCCCAGCTACTTGGGACGCTGAGGCAGGAGAATCACTTGAACCCGGAAGGCGGAGGTTGCAGTAAGCTGAGATCGTTCCACTGCACTCCAGCCTGGGCGGCAGAGGAAGACTCCATCTCAAAAAAAAAAAAAAGAAGTGTTAAAAGTAATATGCTAACTATGATACAAATTGATAGCAATGTTGTCTTTAGACTCAAAATAAAATTGGATTCAATAAATTGAATTTAATATCTAACGATGGGGATACCATGCATATTATTCTTCGGTGAGGCATAAACATGACTGATGTCTATCATGATATAGGAAGATAGAAAGAAACAATGAAAAGTCAATTTCAATTTCTGGTTCAACTGAATGAAAGATCCTTATGTCAATTTGAGAAGCAGGTCATCCCATAGGACTGAGTTTAATTAAAGCGTTTCTGCTGTGACTTAGTGATAATGCATCTGGCACTATTTTCCAGGAAAATACAATCACAGGCCCATGAATGAGCAGGTGAGGATTTTCATCCCAGTGTGCTATGAAGTGGGACTTGGAGGCAGCCTAGGAGTCGGTCTACCAGAGAACAGAGAAATGAATTGTGGTGGGCTCACGTGACAGAATCCTCTGCAGCCGCTGGAAGATCTGGACCATAGGCACATAGCAGCCTAAGTAAATCTTGGAAATATACTACTGAGTGAAAAAACTAAGAAGCAGCATGAGCACTAATGTAAATGCAAACACCTGAACTTATAATAACACTTCATATTTCACAAGAACGCATACACGGGCTCATATGGTTGCCTTGGGGAAATAGCCATAGGAGAATGAGAGAGGGGGATGGGAATAAAAGAGATTAAAGAGTGAAATGAGGCTGGGTGTGGTGGCTCATGACTGTAACCCCAGCACTTTGGGAGGCTGAGGCAGGTGGATTGCTTGAGGTTAGGCGTGCGAGACCACCCTGGCCAACATGGTGAAACCTTGTCTTTACTGAAAACACGAAAATTAGCCAGGCATGGTGGCAGGTGCCTGTAATCCCAGCTACTCAGTAGGCTGAGGCAGGAGAATCCCTTGAACCCAGGAGGCAAAGATTGCAGTGAGCTGAGATCACGCCACTGCACTGGTCTCAGCCTAGGCAACAGAGCGAGATTCCATCTCAAAAGAAAAAAGAAAAAAGAAAAAAAAGGTAAAATGAGGGGACCTTGCAGAGGCCAATGGTGACAGAGTGACATCAACTAAGAGGAATGACAAACTAGACTCTGCACAGACATCAGAAAGCTGGGGTTAGATGAATAAAACTTCATGTGAAGAAGAGCTGGGCCTACATTGGCTGTATGTCATATATTTTTCCAGAAGAGATGAGAATAACTTCCTAAAGAGTAAATGAGCCACTTCTAACCGATTCAGTGATTCTAAGAATGGACTTGATAAATGAATTTAGGTGTTAAAGTGTGCTCTTAGTATGTAAGATACAGAAGTTATCCTTCTACCAGTACTTCTGTTTGTTATTGAAGATTTTAAATTTAGGGAATTTGATGGATTAAATATTACCTTTCTCTAGAGTGGGTACTGAGACTCTCTGAGACACTCTTAGCTCAGTTTTTTTTTAATAGACTATATTTTAGAGCAGTTTTAGGTTCACAGCAAAACCGAGCAGCAAGTGCAGAGTTCTCATATATCCCCTGCTCCCCAGTGCACAGCTACCTCCATTTTCAACACGCCTCACCAGTCTGGTACATTTGTTACAGCTGATGAGCCTGCACTGACACATCAGTATCATCGAGAGTCCAGAGTTTGCATTGGAGTTCACTCTTGGTGTTGTGCATTCTGTGGGTTTGGACAAATGTATAATGACATGTACCCACCATTATAATTCCGAGTAGTTCTGCTGCCCTAAAAATCCTCTGTGCTCTGCTTATTCATCCCTCCCTCCCCACAAACCCCAGCCACCAATCTTTTTACCGCCTCCATAATTTTACCTTTTCCAGATGTCATATAGTTGGAATCATTCAGTATGTAGTCTTTTCAGATTGGCTTTTTTTCACTCAGTAATATGCAAATAAATATCCTCCATGTCTTGTCGTCTTTTTTTGAGACTGAGTCTCACTCTGTTACCCACGCTGGAGTGCAGGGATACAAACACGGCTCACTGCAGCCTCAACCTCCTAGGCTCAAGGGATCCTCCTGTCTCAGCCTCCTGAGTAGCTGGGACTACAAGCATGTGCCACCACACCTGGCTGATTTTTTAATTTTTTGTGGAGATGGGGGTCTTGCTATGTTGCCTAGGCTGTTCTCGAACTCCTGGAGTCAAGGAATCTTCCCTCGGCTTCCCAAAGTGCTGGGATTACAGGTGTGAGCCACTGAGCCTGGCTCTCTGTGTCTTTTCATGGCTTGATAATTTAATTATTCTCTATGCTTTATATATTGTTTATAACAATACAAACTTAGGAAAAAACCACTTGCTCAACCAATGAAAAAAGAGGGAAATTTGCTTGTTTTTAAACGACCATTTTGGTTCTTATTCCTCCTTGATAGAAAGGAACATGTCATGAAAGAAATATGGTAATTGCACCTTGGTCCTGTCTGTGTTAGTAGGAAAGAGAAATGTGCTTCTACGTGCACTGAAATTGCACATAGAAGTGCAATTTCACATCAGTTGCATTCAGGATGGGAAACTGAAACTCCACATTTGCAGCCTGTGGAATGGGATTGCCATCCGCACTAGGCTCCTTGATCAGTGGCTCTTGATCCGTCTGGCCATGAGATTGATTATGGTTTGGAATCAATTTTGTTTTAACTGTAGTCTTTGTTTTTATCACAGTTTGAACAACACATATGCAAATACACCATGTAGCAAGTGTGCTTTGTAGCAGTCGAGCACGTAATGGAAGCCAAGTGTTAGATCTTACGTGCAGTTCCCTTTTTCCATGGGTTTTAGCAGCCCTTAGGAACTGCTATGCACATTTTAAAGGGTGCCTGTTCCTCAAGGAAACGGAGTGTGTGATGAACAACCTGGGCTTCTGTTGGAGCTTTCTGGATCCCAGCGGGCAGCAGCGTGGTTGCCATGCATGCTTGAGTTTTACACTCACATGGACCCTGGAGCCCAGTACACCCAGCCAGCCCCTCAGACACTTGGCATGGCACTCTCTGCTGCCATTCTGAGTCAGGCAGGGGTGGAATTGGCTATGGGTTGTGGGCAGGGGAGGGAAGTGAGCTCAGGGATCCCCAGAGCACGGCCAGGACAAAGCGCTGGGGTATATGTGTATGTGTGCATGTGCAGTGTGTTAGAGGGGTTTACTGGAAGGGGGCTTCTGGCTGCCCCAGGACTTGGATGAGAGTCCTGAATTCCCCACCCCTGCCACCCGCAGCTCTCACATAGGTTAGCTCCGTTTGGATGGGAACAGCACCTATGTGCCGTGCACATGATGTGCCTGGGACCTGGCCTGGCATCACTCACCTCTAGCTGCATCTCCCGGGCAGGGTCTCCACCTCCTGCTCATCCTAGGGGTGCAGCCTGGAGCTGTTAGAGGCTGTGTTAGTGTTTGGTCAAGTCTTTAAATGTGAGGGGAAGAGAGTGGATGAAATCATTTATGCTGAGAGTCTGTAGTTTTTATAAGCCAAGGTTAAGGTCTAGTCGAGAAGAGGGCTCCAAAAAAGCCTGGCTAGAGTTTGGTCAAGGAGGGTGTGTGTGTGTGTGTTTGTGTGCGTGTGTGTGTGTGTGCGCGTATGTGTGTCCATCCAGGGAGGAAGAGGCAACTTGACTTGGAAGACCAATCCCAGTAAACCAAAATCCAGCCGGGAGTTGGGGGCCAGGGAAGACGAGGGGAAGCAAGGGCAGGCCCAGGTTTATGGGGCCTTAAATGTAGACATTTAAGGGGAGGCTGCCTTTAGAAAAGAAAAGGATACAAAATTAGAAATACAGTATTAAACTGAGGGCCTCGGAGGGGCCCATTCAAATAAGGGAGCCTTAAGTTTAAGCTTCTCTTGGTTCACAGCTGGTCTTCCTCTGGGGAAGGGTATGTACATTCCAGGCCATGTGAACAGCAAAAATGAAGGCCAGGAGGTTAGAGTGTTTAGGGAATGGGAATCATTTTGAACCCTGTTTGCATGAAGGATATGCAAGAGGTAAAGCTAGAGAAATGTCTGGAGATCCAATTACAGAGCTCTTTTGGCTCACCTTGAGTAAAAATCCTGTTCTGTCAGCTGTGCAGAGCCACAGAAGGATTTTGGAAGGGGGTGACTTGATTGCTTATTTATGTATTAGACAGATCACTCTCGAAGAAGTGAGGAGGAGGGGCTGGAGCCAGGTGAGGCTGGAAGTAGATGCCAGGCAGAGGGTGTTTACAAGGCACTCCTACCACATGGCAAGGAAGATCCCCTATAGATGACTTCAGAATGGATACTGGGGTTCAGACAGAGCAATTTCTTCATCAGAAACATCTAGATTAACATTTCTCCAAGTTTAAAAATATGCTTCGGTATATTTTTTGTAGAAATGAGGTCTCCCATAGACTGAATATTTGTGTCCCCCTAAAATTCATGTTGAATCCTAGTGCCCAAGGTGATGGTATTTGGAGGTGGGGCCTTTAGGAGGTGATTAGGTCATAAGGGTGGAGCCCTCACGATTGGGATTAGTGCCCTTGTAGAAGGGGCTCCAGAGAACTCCTTTGCCCTCTTTCCACCACATGAGGATGCAATGAGAGGACGGCTGTCCATGAATCAAGAAGTGGACCCTCCCCAGAAACCACCCATGCTGGCACCCTGATCTCAGACTTCCAGCCTCCAGAACCATGAGAAATAAATGTCTGTTGTTTAAAAGCTACCCAGTCTATAATTTGTTACAGCAGTCCAAACCGACTAAGACAAGGCTCAAGCTATCCTAAGACTTGTTTATGATTAATTTTTTGTTTTGCTTTGTTTTACTTTAGAGACAATGTCTTGCTGTGTCACCCAGGCTAGAGTGCAGTGGCTATTCATAGGCACGATCATTGGGCATTACACCCTCAAAGCAATTAATCACTGGGCCCAAACTGTCCTCCCTCCTCAGATTCCACAGTAGCTGGGACTATAGATGTGCACCACCAGGTCCAGCTGATTAATCTTACATGCTGTAAAATTTAATTGTTAATAAAAAATTGTATATTTGTTTTGTTTGCATTAGGTGTCATGCATATGAATATATATATATATATTTTTTTTT
>NW_012105253.1:3635670-3674522 GCF_000951045.1 Mandrillus leucophaeus
CCCGGCTAGTTTTTTGTATTTTTTAGTAGAGATGGGGTTTCACCGTGTTAGCCAGGATGGTCTCGATCTCCTGACCTCATGATCCTCCTGTCTCAGCCTCCCAAAGTTCTGGGATTACAGGCTTGAGCCACCGTGCCCGGCCAGGAATAGATTTTTAAATGATGATTTTTATTTAATGTAATTTATTTATTTATTTGAGACAGTGTCATTCTGTCTCCTAGGCTGGAGTGCAGTGGCCCAATCTCGGCTCGTTGCAAACTCTGCCTCCAAGGTTCAAGCAATTCTCCTGCCCCACCCCGGCAAGTAGCTGGGATTACAGGGACCCACCACCACACCTGGCTAATTTTTTGTATTTTTCGTAGAAACAAGGTTTCACCGTGTTGGCCAGGCTGGTCTCAAACTCCTGACCTCAGGTGATCTGCCTGCCTCGGCCTCCCAAAGTGCTGGGATTACAGGCATGAGCCACCATGCTGGGCCACTAAATGATGATTTTAAAAGTCAGATAATTATGCCACACCTTAATATTTAATACTTTATTTCTACATATGACATTTTGATACAGGCATGCCCCATATCATATGGACTCTGTGTTACATAAACTGTAGCTATATTGAGGACAGTGTCCACTGCTGAAGGCAAAGTTTTAAAATGAAAAGTCCATCTACCATTAGGTAAGTTCTGTTGCTTTAAGTTAGGAAATTTTTAGATTGCTGGAAGTTGATGCCTGCTTTCCCTCTCAGATTTTCTTTTTTCTTTTTTTCTTTTTGAGGCAAGGTCTCACTCTGTCCCCCAGGCTGGAGTGCAATGGCAAGATCATAGCTCACTGCAGCCTCAGCCTCCTGGGCTCAAATGATCTTCTCACCTCAGCCTTCCATGTAGCTGGGACCACAGGCATGCACCACCAGTCCCAAATAATTTTTTCGTATTTTTTGTAGAGATGGGGTTTCGCTGTGTTGCCCAGGCTGGTCTCAAAATTCCTGGGCTCAAGCAATCCTCCCGTCTTGGCCTCCCAAAGTGCTGGAATTACGGGCGTGAGCCACCACATCCAGCCCAGATTACCTTTTTTAACTTATTGACAGATAAAGATCTGGTCTGCTGTAATCAAAACATTTTCTGTTGAAAATAAATCTGAGAGATGGCATCCTGGAAGTAGAACCATCAAACTATAGAGCCATTTTCTTTACAGTCTCAAGGAAAAGAGTGGTTGTATTGATTCATTCTATCCTTTCTCTTGTGTACATGAAAGAAAAGCAATTGACAAAATGCCTACATTTTAATGTGAGATGTCAGACAGCACATACTTTTCACTTTAAGGTAGTCTAAGAATCTATGGGGTTCCCCAGACAGGAGGACACCTCAGATACCAACTGGTGCCCTGATGCTTCACTTATTAAAGCAGAAAAAAAAAAAGAAAACCCTACCACAAGGTTTAATGTATGACACAAGAGCCAAGCTGCTCAGGTTGAAAGAACAGTGGGCCTCATGCTCACTTCGATTCCATGAAGCGACTGAAATGGCTCCGTGAACTTTTGCGGCTCAGCTTGAAACTGCTAATTTGGTCCAATTCTTCTTTTTCCACATAGAAAATTGGTGCCCAGTGAGATAAAGTGACTTATTTCTGTTCACATAGGCCAGAAATAAATCTTAATTTCCCTTTTTAAAAAAAGATAGTACTCTCACTGCTATGTCACACACTGTTATATTTTTTAAATGTTTGCAGATGTTAAATCAAAGCATGCACCTTAATGAATCTTTTCATCTCTTGGGAAATAAACCATCACATATTGTGGAAACTCTTCCTTTGAATTTCTAAAAACATGGAACACATACTCATATTGTCTATCCACAAAATGCACCAGGCATTATGCAGACACTTTTTTTTTTTTTTTTTTTTTTCCAGATAGGGTCTCACTTTGTTGCCCAGGCTGGAGTGCAGTGGCGTGAACATGGCTCACTGCAGCCTTGAACTCCCTAGCTCAAGTGATCTGCCTACCTCAGCCTCCTGAGTAGCTGGGACTATCAGTGTGCTCCACCATGCCTGGCTAATTATTTTATTTTTATTTTTGTAGAGACAGGGACTCACTATGTTGCTCAGGCTCAGACGCTTTTATGTATGTGATCATTTAACACTTAGGAACAAGAAATCCATCCCATTGTACTGATTGAACATCTGAGATTCAGAAATTATCTGCTGTTTTGGAAGACTACAAGATGAACCAGGCAACCTCTTCAGTTTCTGTTGTCAGGGAAGTTTACTTAGATTTTCTGAAAGAGCAATTGAGCAGTTTTGAGTCATTTGCCTCTTCGAGAGATTGTTCCTATTTCAGAGGTCTTTTGTTTTTCTTTTTTGTATTTTGACTAGAGTTTGTCTGATCTAAATACATGTTTTCTCACAGAGGGCAGAAATTGCTTCATAAGGAGTCATTTTGTCCTTTCTTCTGATAAACCTGCCCTCCCCTCCTCTGCAAGGGTTCACAGTAATGTGCAACGTCCACTCTCTGCGCTAAGTGACAATGACTGTAATTTGAGAGAGCAGTGACCAAACCACTGGCTCCTTCAGAGGCTGGTTATTTCAACCATCTGGAGAAAAGTGGAGGCTCCTAATGCCGAGTGAGGACCTTAAGTCGTCTAGGGCAAAGACTCATTTGTTCGTTCATTCATTAATTCACCCATGCACTTGCTGGACAAACTTGCATAGGGTACTATGCCCCAGGGGGATGAGGAAGGATAAACTACGGAGGGGCCCATTCACAACAGCTGCACATCAGGGCAGAACAGAAGTGCGCTAAGAGCACCAGCTCCAGGTCACCCAAGGATGACCAGGAAGGCTCCAGGCAGATCAAGCGTTCAAGCTGGGTTTGGAGGAATATCCTTGATTCTGGAGGTGGAGCTGGGAAGCAGCCATCCCAGACAAGAAAATGGCAACCGGAAGCTGAAGACACCAGGATGAGGAGTGGGCCAGTCAGAGTCCTTACTCCTGCATGTGCTGGGGGACAGATGGACTCCTACAAAGAGCTGAATGCTGGGCTGAGAAGTTTTAGTCCTTAGGAACTACTGACTGTTGCCAGCAGGAAGTGACAGCTCCTACCCTGGCAGCTGCCCACAGGAAGTGAAGAGCTGGGGAGGAAGATCCTCAAGGCAGTGAGGACAGAATGCAATATCCCTAGGGGAAGGCAGTGAAGGCCAGACCTAGGGCACCGGCGGGGAGAATGGGTGGGACAGGAGAGCCGTGGAAGACAGGATGAAGCCAGAAGGAGAGCCGGAGAAGGACCCGAGGTGGGTGAAGATGGTGGGAGTGTCAAGGGGATTCTCACATTTTTATTTTTAACTTTAAAAAAATTTTAATAGAGACAAGGTCTCTCCATCTTGCCTAGGCTGGTCTTGAATTTGTGAGCTAAAGTGATCCTCCTGTCTCAGTCTCTCAAAGTGCTGGGATTACAGGCATGAGCCACCACGCCCGACCGATCCTCACATTTTTTTTGATACAGAGTCTTGCTCTGTCCCCCAGGCTGGAGTGCAGTGGCATGATCTTGGTTCACTGCAACCTCCACCTCCCAGGTTCAAGAGATTCTCCTGCCTCAGCCTCCCAAGTAGCTGGGATTACAGGTGTGCACCCCCACACCTGGCTAATTTGTGTACTTTTAGTAGAGACAGGGTTTCACCATGTTGACCAGGCTGATCTGGAACTCCTGACCTTGAGTGATCTGCCCACCTCTGCCTCCCAAAATGCTGAGATTACAGGCATGAGCCACCGTACCTGACTGATTCTCACATTCTGAAATGACAGTTAAGCCCGGGACTCAAGCAGGGAGAGAAGCCAATGACCTGGTTTTGGTGAGAAGGTTATGCATTTGTTTCTGAACATGTTGACGATGAGACTAAGTCTTATAGTTTCTTGTGCACCTCCCTTGGTGCCTAGAAGAAAGGTTAAAACAGGACAAATTCCAGAAGGACTATCTTGAGAGAGGAGTCACCTGGGCTCAGAAGGCCCAGGGGCCCTTGGGAGCTGCATGCAAGGGCAGCAGTGGCTTGCCTCACTTGGTTCTCCCGCTCTTTCTTCTTTCCCTTGTAAAAGTAACTGAAGCTTAAAGGTGAAAATGACTTAAATAATAGAAACCATGTTAGCTCTACTCCCCTTCCCCATTAGCCACAAATTGGTGGCGATCACTGTTTTGTGCACCGAGCCTGGGTCTCACGCTTGCAAGTCCTTGAGCTCATCTGGAGTCAGCTTCATCAGTTTGTCCACACAGAGCAGGATGAGGGTGAGGAACCAGAGGCTCCAGCCAACAGCCGCCGCGATCCAGCCGTACTCGTCCACTCCTGCGCGGCAGCACCGGGCTGCTTGTGGGCAGAAGTCCACGTCTGGTGGGGAAGGGAGAGTAAGGACGACGGCATGCACCACCAGTCCCACCCAGGCTTCTCTACCATTAATATTAACAGAACAATCACAGCGCGGTAGCTGACACTGATGTGGGTCTACTACGTGCCATGCACTGTGCTGTGTCCTTTTACACATTAGCTTATGCCTTACTCACAAAGTGACAGGTGCAATTTTTATTCCCATTTTACATGAAGAAACTGAGGCTGTAACTTGCCCAAGGTCACAAGATGGAAGAAGGAGAACTCAAACCAAGTCTGCAGGACTCTGAAGCCGTACTCTTAACCTCTATGTATTATTCCCTAATACCCTTCCTTTTTTTTTTGTTTGTTTTTTTTCTTTTTGAGACAGAGTCTCACTCTGTCGCCCAGGCTGGAGTGCAGTGGCATGATCTCGGCTCACTGCAACCTCCACCTTCTGGGTTCAAGCAATTCTCCTGCCTCAGCCTCCCAAGTAGCTGGGATTACAGGTGTGTGCCACCACATCTGGCTAATGTTTTGTGTTTTTAGTAGAGAAGGGGTTTCGCCCTGTTGGCAGGCTGGTCTCGAACTCCTGGTCTCAAGTGATCCACCTGCCTCGGCCTCCCAAAGTGCTGGGATTACAGGCATGACCCCCCACGCCCAGCCTACCCTTCCTTTTAAGTGCCCAAGTTAATGCATTTGGTCATTCAATGAGGGCAGGATAAAGGGAACCAGACAAAATAAAGGAAAACGTTCTTCTTTTCTTTTTGAGAAGGAGTCTCACTGTGTTGTCCCGGCTGGAGTGCAGTGGTGCAATCTCAGCTCACTGCAACCTCTGCCTCCCAGGTTCAAGCAATTCTTCGGTCTCAGCCTCCCTAGTAGCTGGCACTACAGGTGCATGCCACCACCTGTATTTTTAGTAGAGACTTGATAATTTTTTTGTATTTTTAGTAGAGATGGGGTTTTACCATGTTGGTCAGGCTAGTCTCGAACTCCCGACCTCAGGTGATCTGCCCACCTCAGCTTCCCAAAGTGCTGGGATTATAGGCGTGAGCCACTGTGCCCAGCTGCAAAACTTTCTATTAGCTAGACATGCATAATAGTGGTTGCTGCATGGATTACTGAGCGCCTTGTGGCTAGAAGTATGCAAGAAGAGGAAGAACGTGCACAGAAGAAGAAGAAATATGTATGTCAAGGACAGCAAAACCAAGCTCTTGCATTGGGTGGAAGTTGGACTAGATGATTTTTTGTGGCCTTTCCACCTCCAAACTTCTTCAAGCATTTGAACCTAGGGCATTGTTAGCTGCTGACCTGGGATGGGTCATTAAAGCGATCTGTGTCAACGATTATGCACCTAGATGGGGATCAGAGCCAAGAAAGCCTTTTAGACCTGCTCTGCAAATAGTTCTGGGACAAACCACACTGGTGCACAGGAAGGCCAGGAAGGCCCTTGGCCACTTGACACCAACCAACGGAAAGCGGGGAGGCCTTTGTTTCCCTCCCAGGCCGAGGGCCAGTTCTGGGGTTAGAGCAGTTGGCAGGAGAAGCTTACTGAGGCACAGCTCCAGGGTCCCAGGGTCTGGGTGGTGAGTGGCCAAGGTTGAGCTGTTGCTGCTGCTTGCTTCTGGAAGAAAAGATGGGAGATAGTCTCAGGCACCAGCAAAAGCCATTCCCAGGCATAGATTTTGAAATCTTCTTTGTAAATCAGTAGTGAGTATTATAAAAGTATTATAGAAGCTCCAGCATGGGCATATTGAGGCTTTCTGCAACCAGCTAACTCCCTGTTATGGACCGAATTATGTTCCCCTCTCCCCAGTTTCATATGTTGAAGTCCTAACCCACAGTGTGATTGTATTTGAAGATGGGGCCTTCAAAGACGCAGTTAAGCTTAAATGAAGTCCTGTGGGTGGGCCCTAATCCAATATGGCAGGGTCCTTAGAAGACGAGGAAGAGGCCGGGTGCAGTGATTCATACCTGTAATCCTAACACTTTGGGAGGCCGAGGTGGGCAGATCACCTGAGGTCAGGAGTTCAAGACCAGCCTGGCCAACATGGTGAAACCCCATCTCTACTAAAGATACAAAAATTAGCTGGGCGTGGTGGTGCATGCCTGTAATCCCAGCTACTTGGGAGGCTGAGGCAGCAGAATCGCTTGAACCCGGGAGGCGGAGGTTGCAGTGAGCTGAGATCACACCATTGCACTCCAACCTGGGTGACAAGAGCGAAACTCCGTCTAAAAAAAAAAAGAAGAAGAAGAAGAAACATCAGCAGCATACATGCACAGAGAAAAGTCCACGTGAGGACCCAGTAGAAGACATCTATCTGCAACCCAAGCAGGGAGGCCTCAGGAGAAATCAAGCCATCAACACCTTGATCTTGGACTTCCAGCCTCCAGAATGATGGCTGTCAAAGAAAATTAAACATCATACAAGCAAGTCCAGAGATTGCCGGAATACGCAGCACATAGATTGATTCGTGAGCAAGGAGTGGAAAGATGAAAAGGACTTCAGCATGAATTCTTAAAGTCCTGTTGGCTTGGGGTGTGGGATTGGGTTAGGGATCTGAGGCATCCAGGTTCCTGTCCATAACTGACGATAAGAAGAGAGATGACCTCTAAGTTCATACTGTTCAATACGGCAGCCACTAGCCACTTGTGGTTGTTTAAATTTATTACAATTAAATTCAGTAAAAAACTCAGCTTCTTGGTTACATTAGACACATGCCAAGGGTTCCACTGCCACGTGTGAATAGTGGCTACCATATTGGAAGCACCATTCGGACATGGGACGTTTCCACCCTCAGTGTAAGTTCTATTATTAGACAGTGCTAATGCTGACCTAGGTAGATGGAAACCAAGAGATGGATTGGAAGAACCTTCCTAGAAATTATATTACTGTTCATTCTGCTTCTTTGGGAATGCAAAAAGAAAAAAAAAAAAAAGGTGGTGGGTGTGGAAACTCTCAAGGCTCCCCTGACTATGGGTCAGCGTGTCCTTCAAAGGTGCGTGTTGTCACACAGCAGGACAAGTTAAGAAGAAACCTGCTGTTTAGCTAAAACCATGAAATTGCTGCTGAGACTAATTTTATGCCACCCAACCCCCAAGCCACTCCAATGTCCTGCTTAAAGTATAGTAATTGCCTCGATGCAATCTGTTACTGTAAATTATTTACAGCTAAATGGCTTAGAGCCTGGTCTTTATTTGTTTTGGAGAAACTGATTCCTCACTATTCTAATTTTCCTTATGACTCAAATAACTTCCTTGGCCTTGACTTTCATCTCACCTCTACACCTAGAATGGAAGTTGTCCTCTTCCAAAGTGAGTGGAAAAAAACCCTAGTTGGCTGAATGCTAGGGTTAGGTTCAAGCTTATGAAATGGCCATTGTTATAGGTCAAAATTGTTCGATATCAGTAATTTTCTGTGGTTCAAATGGAATAGCCCCGGTGAAAATTCCTAAGAATTTAAACATCGCCCTCCTCCCTTATAAGCAGAGCCAGAAGCGAGGGAGGGACTGGCTCACTTGGGGCTATTCCACAGGAAAAGCTGCTGGGAAGACCCAACAATTCAGTGCAGTTAAACTTGTCTTCTGATTTTCAGCTCCCATCACAAGCAAGACACTGTCAGGGTGAGTAGAAAGAAACTCAGCACTCTAATTTGGGGAGGGGTGAAGCTGGAAAATAAAATGAATGTGCTTACCATAATTGCTGACATTCACTGTGTGCGTTCTATGGGCTATTTCTTTTGTTGTTGTTATTGTTTTTTTGTTTTTGTTTTTTTTTTTTGAGATGAAGTCTTGCTCTTTTGCCCAGGCTGGAGTGCAGTGGCCCGATCTCAGCTCAATGCAAGCTCCGCCTCCCGGGTTCACGCCATTATCCTGCCTCAGCCTCCCAAGTAGCTGGGACTACAGGCGCCTGCCACCACACCTGGCTAATTTTCTATGGGCTATTTCTAAGTTCTTTACATGAAATTATATCAATGCCTCTTGACAAGCACTATGATGGTCCCCGTGAGATAAAGGAGGAAACTGGGCATAGAGAGGGAAAGTAATTTGCTTGAGGTCGCATAGCTAGTGAGTCATGGAAGATGGAGTTGGGTTCAGGCTCAGCGGCTCAAGAGCGCACGTCTTGAACCTCAACACCAACACCCCTGGCAGTGGCTGCAGAAGAGAGTCTGAGGATGAGAGGGGCAGATACAGGACTTTGGGGTGCAGGGTTGGTTTTGGGAGCGGGAGAGTGTTGCAGGGCATAGAAAATGTGGTGGTGTTCTGAGGTGGCTGAGAACAAAATCAAAGCCAGGAGCATGAGATGGTAACCAAGGTCCCTCTGTCATGAGTTGCAGACCCCGGCCTGGCAGGGCAAGGCAGCGGGTGTAGATCAGCCTTCCAGCCTCTGTAGGAAAATAGGGAGATAACCCACATTTCCAGTGCCCAGGGAGGCAGGAGGGTGGGAGACAGTGAATGGCAGCCCTCCTGGCAGTCAGGTTCTGTGAAAGTCGCAGAGAAAGTACAGGGGACAGAGAGGGGCAGAGGACTTAGGAAAGGGAAGGTCAGACACAAATGTGCATGGAGAGGATTGCAAAGCACGAGAGCTCCGGGGGGCTGAGAAGGAGCCTTCAGGACACAGCGGACCAAGAGATGTCATTTTGGTCCTCTGATGGGTGAGACTCCAGCAAATAACTTTTTCCTTTCTGTGTGGCAAAGGCCAAGAGAGGTGACTGCTCCTGCCCTAGATGAGGAATTGAGTACCTGATCTCTGTCTTAGGCCAACCTAAGACCACCCCCACCCCAGCCCCACCTCCCACCCCCTGCCTAATCCTTCAGATGAGAAAGTTCTGTTTCCTCCTTCCTTTGTGCAGGACCAACCCTGGCCAAAGAATCTTCCCCCTCCTCCTCCTCCTTTCCCTCCCACCTCTCTTTTCCCTCCTTCCCTCCCGCTTCCCAGCCTGGCCACGAATAAAGCTCATAACGCTACCTGCCGAGCAAGCCGAGTGGAGGGAGGCAAAGGCCAGGCCGAGGATCAAGGTGGCCCGGGTGGCAGTGGGGAGGCTGTGCATGCTGGAAGCTGTGCTGAGTGCCGGGTGCAGGTGAGCCGGTCTCGCAGAGTTGTGCTGAGTGCCTACTGCAGGTGAGCCGACTCCAGCCTGCGGGAGCTGGAAAGCAACTCTGCCAGACGTGAACTTACGCTGGGTGTTTGGGGGAAACACGACGGGGTGGAGCAAAGGAAACTTGGCCTGTCACACCTTCTCTCACCTCTCTAGAAGGGAAGCCAAACTGTTGGCTGAGGAAGGAAGGGAGGGGCACGCTATGCCCTTCTCCCCTGAGCACAAATTTTGTCCTTATTGAGAAAAAACGGGAGGATAAGAGAGATCTGTGTCATGCTGGTTCTTGGGACATGAGTTTGCTGCCTCTCCCATCTGCAGGTGTAGCATGGATGCTCAATTCCATTTGGTCCAGTATTCACTGAGCACCTACTGTGTGCACTGATTGCACTATGCTGAAGTCGGGAGATACCTGCTCTCGAAGTGCGTTAATTATAAACACATATCATTCAACCTCCGAGCAGTGTTCGGGGAATGGCTTGGGAAGGATAAAGCACTGTGGGTTTCAGCAGTGGAGGTCACATCTGCTGGTGGGACGCTTCAAGAAGAAAATGGCATTGGAGGTTGGGCATGAGGGCTCACCCTGTAATCCCAGCACTCTGGGAGGCTGAGGCAGGTGAATCACTTGAAGTCAGGAGTTCAAGACCAGCCTGGCCAACATGGTGAAACCCCATCTCTAACAAAAATACAAAAATTAGCCAGGTGTGGTGGTGCATGCCTGTAGTCCCAGCTACTCAGGAAGCTGAGGCAGGAAAATCGCTTGAACCTGGAAGACAGAGGTTGCAGTAAGCTGAGATCCTGCCCCTGCATTCCAGCCTGGGTGACAGAGGGAGACTCTGTCTCAAAAAAGAATGGAAAGGAAAGGAAAAGGAGGGGAGGGGAGGGGAGGGAAGGGAAGAGAGAAAGAAAATGGCATTTGGCTCGGGCCTTGAAGGATGGCTAGAATTTTGACAGGGGGAGAGGGGAAGATGGCACTGTAGGTAGAGGGACAGATGAGTAAAGACGCAGAGGTAAGGAGGTGTCAGAGGTGGGCTGTACCAGCAGCACCTGGAAGCCCAGGTGAGCCCAGGCGGGTGAGGTGGGGAGGCTAGCGGAGAGCTGTGGACTGAGCTTCCGCGTGCCTGGTGGAGGAGTTTGAAACAAAGTCAGGAAGCAAAGGGGAAGGTTCTGTAGAGATTTTGAGCTGAGGAGTCACTTGACTTGAGTTCTGCATTCAGTCTAAAACATTTATTGAAAACCCACCATGTATATAAAAGGTCTTGGCTGGGCGCGGTGGCTCACGCCTGCAATCCCAGCACTTTGGGAGGCCAAGGCAGGCAGATCACGAGGTCAGGAGATCGAGACCATCCTGTCTAACACAGTGAAACCCCATCTCTACTAAAAATACAAAATATTAGCCGGGCGTGGTGGCGGGCGCCTGTAGTCCCAGCTACTCGGGAGGCTGAGGCAGAAGAATGGCATGAATCCGGGAGGCGGAGCTTGCAGTGAGCCGAGATCACACCACTACACTCCAGCCTGGGCCACAGAGTGAGACTCCGTCCCAAAAAAAAAAAAAAAAAAAAAGAAGGTCTCGTCCTAGGCATTGGAGACTGAGATGACTGAGACACGGTTCTTCCCCTTGAGAACACAGTTCAGCAGGGAACCAAACCTGGAAGAAAGAAATTTGATGCAACCTGGCAAGACTCAAATAGGGGTACCTTCCACCGTGATGGGAATAAAAAGAAGGACGCGATGCAATCTGCCTGAGAGGTGTAGGGGGAGGAATCACAAAGAAAGTGATATTTGGGCTGGGCGCTGAAGTTTGTATGTGCAGATTAGAATTGATGGGATTTTCAAGTCAAAGGAATAGCACCTATAAAGGCGAGGGAATCGTCTGTGTGCACACAGCCTACCGTGTGTGGATGTGTTCCTGCACATGTGTGGGCCTGGTAAGGGTGAGGGGTGGACTCCAACTCTGTGGAAAGACGTGGAAGGCGTGAGTAAGCCCCAGGGAAGGATTTCCTAGTGGAGTGTAACAGCCCAGGGGAGGCATTTTTTTTTTCTAATTTGCTCAAAGATATAAAAGAGTGGTGGCCTGTGTTCCTGGATTGGGGAATGGGGTCAACATGCCCTAGGAAGGGTGATTTTCAGGCAGCGCATAGAAGTCCAGTTTAGGCATTACCACTAGTTGAACATTAAACAGTTGCATGCCAGGCCAGGCTCTTGGTGTGGGGACCTGGGGGTGAGAAAGACCACACAGCCCTTGTGCTCAAGGAATTCAAGGTCCACACAGAGAGGACACTGCTTAGTAGAACAAATGCTGTCCTCAATGTTTTCCTCACAAGTAAACCCTGCAGTGAGCTTCACAGGGCAGGACTGATTTATCCGATGGGCACTAGGGATAACAGCAATGCATGGAATCACCAAGATTTTCAAGGATCTCAAAAATGTTTGAGACCTGAGAAAATATTCTTGGATCCAAAATTCGAACAACAGACCAGGCATATTGGTACATGCCTGTCATCCCAGCACTTTGGGAGGCCGAGGTGGGAGGATCACTTGAGCCAGGGAGTTCAAGACCAGCCTGCGCCACATAGTAAGACCCTGCCTCTACAAAAAAAAACCACAAAAAATTAGTTAGGTATGGTAGTGTGCACCTGTAGTCTCAGCTACTCAGGAGGCTGAGTGGGGAGGATCACTTGAGCCCAGGAGGTCAAGGCTGCGGTGAGCTGAGATGGCACCACTGTACTCCAGCCTGGGTGACACAGTGAGACTCTGTCCCCAAACAAACAAACAAAAATTTGAACAACCAAAAACTGGGCAAAATAAATAATTGTTTGAAAAGCAGAGTGATACAGTTCATTTGAAATGTTTAAACGGAAACGATTGAATGTGGGAGGCTGGGTGCATTTTAATGTTTTTGACGTGAGCAGAGCCCGTCCCTCCTGTGGAATCGGAACCTGGGGTATACAAACATGTAAGATGTCCTGCCTGGGGCTGTTGTTTTGGTGGATTGAACAGCATCCGCAGCCTGAGCTGAGACCATCCTATCAAGTCACATCAGGGAAAGCTTTTCTGGGAGGCAGTGGATGTGGAGGAGGGGATCATGGGTTGGCCCTCCCTCCCTATTTTATCATTGTTATGTGATGTCAGACTGTTTTAGATGAGCTGTTTGTAGGACAAACGTTCTATCTACAGATGGAAGAACTTTGTTATTCCAAAATAGTATAGGCTAGGCCAGGCGTGATGGCTCATGCCTGTAATCCCAGCACTTTGGGAAACTGAGGCAGGTGGATCATTTGAGTTCAGGAGTTCAAGACCAGCCTGACCAACATGGTAAAATCCCGTCTCTACTAAAAAAATACAGAAATATTAGCCAGGCATGGTGGTGCATGCCTGTAATCCCAGCTGCTTGGGAGACTGAGGTAGGAGAATCACTTGAACCGGGGAGATGGAGGTTGTAGTGAACCGTGATTGCGCCACTGCACTCCAGCCTTGGCAACAGAGCGAGACTCCGTCTCAAAAAAAAAAAAAAAAAAAAAAAAAAAAAAAAAAAAAAAAAAAAGGGTGGGCTGGACTGGCCACTGATAACTGTTAACCCCAAAGAAAGGGCTGTGTGTGTGTGGCCACTTTTTACTTTACGAGTGTCACCAGGATTCGCTGTTTTTAGCAGGTCTGCAATTAATAACTCTATGTGGCCCGTTTCCTCACTCATACATTTTGCATCAGGTTTACTTTGGAGCGTGTACCAGGAAGTTGCCTTACTCAAAGCTAGACTTTCTCAAGACTTTTTTTTTTTTGGTTGAAATAGGTACTTGGTTACACATACTCTTTTAAAAGTTCAGGGTGTCTGTGGCCAGGCGCCATGGTGGTGGCTGGAGAGCGGGGGTAGCCAAGAGAGTGGGATTCCAGGGCTCTCACTGCTTCCAGTTTCACCTGTTAACCCTGATAAGATTTCATGTGAAAAAGAAAAGAAGTAGGCAGAGAGTTTTCGGGGCTGAAAGATGGAAAACCTGTAGTCTGTGGCCTGGAATGGCCCAGGGAAGAATATTTCATGTTCATGAAGCTTCTCTTGTGATCCTGATAGGCCCGTTTGCCACCTGTCCATCTTGGGAAAAGACCTCTGACCTTGAACTTGAGTTTTTCATCTCTGGTTAACCCAAAATCCATTCAGAGGAGCATTGTGGCCCTACCCAAGCCTGTGCCTGCCGAGCCCCAGCTCCCTCACAGAGATGGGGTTGGCGGCTCTTCTTGCTCCTGGCTCTGTCACGATCTGTTTTTACAAAATAATGTCAGGCTCTGGGTGCTTGTGGGACCGAAACATCTAGATGTGGACCTGAGCAGCACTTAGTTTGTGGAGGAGTTAACCTCATTCCCTGCCCCTCAGTGATGGGTCTGTAACTTGGAGAGAACAAGAAGTTCCCTTTTAGGGAACCTTGAGAACTACAACTGTTAAGATCATGCCATAGAGTTAGTTGATCAAAGTAAGAAAGTCAGCAAGGAAGTCCTGGAGTCCACCATTTGGACTCATTTTTGAACACTTCCCAGAATGATTAATTCAGCTTGTTCAAAACTGCATTGGGAGGCGGTGCAGCTATGGTCCAGACATGCGGAGGTTAACAAAAAGGGGGTCCTTCCTCTTGGCAAAAGCAACCTTCCACCTGGGTTCTGTATCTTATTCCCTCCCATATTCTCTGAAGTATATTTCTTAATTTCCAAACATACGGAGGTTTTCTAGTTATCTTTTTGTTATTGATTTTTAGCTTAGTTGCACTGGGATCTGCGAATATACTTTGATGATTTCTATTTTTTGATGTTATTTAAAAGACACCATATGACCAATTTTTGTCTTGAAAAGAATGTAGTCGTGGGGTCAGTGTTCCGGGTAATCCATTAGATCGAGAGTGCTAATTGTGTGGTTCAGAACATCTATATTTTTCCTGTCTTTTAAAAATTTGGTCTAATTATTCTATTGAATACAGAGATGATTGTGGGTTTCTTTCTTCCCTGTAGTTTTGTGTAGTTTTGTCAACTTTTGCATTAAATATTTGAGGCTGTAACTGAGGTACAAACAAATACAGAATTTTGACACCTTCCTGGCAAATTGAACCTTCTTTTAAAAAATCATTTTGTAATATCCCTCCTCTCTCTCTCTCTCTCTTTTTTTTTTTTTTTTTGAGATGGAGTCTCTCTCTGTCGCCCAGGCTGGAGTGCAGTGGCGCGATCTCGGCTCACTGCAACCTCCACCTCCCAGGTCTAAGCAATTCTCCTTCTTCAGTCTCCCGAGTAGCTGGGATTATAGGTGTGTGCCACCACACCTGGGTAATTTTTGTATTTTTGGTAGAGACAGGGGTTTCACCATGTTGGCCAGGCTGGTCTTGAACTCCTGACCTCAGGTGATTTACCCGTTTCAGCCTCCCAAGGTGCTGGGATTATAGGTGTGAGCCACTGCGCCCGGCCTTCTTGATCTCTAGTAATGCTCTTTGCCGTAAACTTTACTTTGTCTGATATTTGTTTTCCTGTGTTTTACGCTGGATATTGCCTTCTGCTCAATCTTTTATTGGGCAGAAGGCAATATCCAGAGTAAAACACACAGGGAAACAAAAAGAGAAAGAAGAAAGTAAGAGAATTACAGGATGGAGTGGAAAGATCTAACCTATGTGTAATCAGTCACAAAAAGAGAGGAAAGAATGATTCACAAGTTGTATTTGATGGCTGAGAAGTTTTCAAAACTTATTAATAACATCAAGCTCCATATCCAATTACCTACAAACCCCAAAGAGACAGAGAGAGATTCCATCTCAAAAAAAAAAAAAAAAAAAGACAGAGATGAAGGATAGATGAAGGATATTACAATTGCCTACAAACAGCTTTCTTTTGTTTTTTTTTTTGGCATGCTAAATCATTTTCCCATCATATTACTTTCAACTTTTCTAAAACCCTGTGCTATGTTTCAGATACATATCTTATAATAAAATCTAGTATTGAATTTTTTTTTTTTAAAAGCCCAGTCTGACAATTTTTGTCTTCAATTTGGCCACTTAATCTATTTACATTCGATGTATTTACTGACATGTTTAGGTTTAAATCTATCATTCTACTGGCTGGGCCAGTGGCTTAGACTTGTCATCCCAACACTTTGGGAGGTCGAGATGGGAGGAATTCTTGAGCCCAGGAGTGAGACCAGCCTGGGCAACATAGTGAAACTCTGTTGCTAAAAAACAAAACAAACAAACAAACAAACAAACAAAAAACCTGAGTTTGGTGATGCAAGCCTGTGGTCCCAGCTACTCAGGAGGCTGAGATAGGAGGATTGCTTGAGCCCAGGAGGTCCGAGATGGCAGGGAGTCATGATGGAGTCACTATGCTCCAGACTGGGTGGCAGAGTGAGACCCTGTCTCTAAAATTTAAAAACAAACAAATCAATTAATCTATCAATCATCTTACCAAGTGCTCTCTACTCTTCCCATCTAGCTTATGTTCCTTTTCTCTTTCTTCTTACTACTTTTGGATTGAGTTGTTTTGTTATTCCATTTTGTAGAGATTACGACATACATTCCTTTTTTGTTGTTTTTTAAGATTATTTTATTCTGCGACCCAGGAGCATAGATCCAAGTTACCCGGAAGATATGTTCTCACAAGTGCATTCTTAACATATCAAAGTCTAATATTAATTGACACTTTTACCACCTTCATAGATAATATGAAGACCTCAGAACTTTAGCTCTATTTATCCACTCCTGATTTTTTTTTGAAACGGAGTCTCACTCTATCGCCCAGGCTGGAGTGCAGTGGCGCAATCTCAGCTCACTGCAAGCTCCGCCTCCTGGGTTCTCGCCATTCTCCTGCCTCAGCCTCCGGAGTAGCTGGAACTACAGGCGCCAGCCACCACACTCGGCTAATTTTTTTTTTGTATTTTTAGTAGAGATGGGATTTCATCATGTTAGCCAGGATGGTCTCGATCTCCTGACCTCGTGATCTGCCTGCCTCGGCCTCCTAAAGTGCTGGGATTACAGGCGTGAGCCACCGCACCCAGCCTATCCACTCCTGATTTTTATACCATTATAGTCATGTATGTATGTTATACACATACTTTTTAACTCAGTAAGTCATTATTATTATTATTTTCCAAGTGAATATATGAGTGAAATTTATTAAATTTATTTACATATTTACCAGTTTATTGTTCTTAATTTATTTTTGCATGTCTGGTCTTCCATCTGCGATCATTTCCTTCTCTTTGAAGAATACCATTTAGTATTCCCTAAGTGGAGCGATTAACATGTTGTTTTGTTTGTCTGGATATGTTTTTATTCTTCTTTCATTCTTGGAAATTACCTTCATTGGGTACAAAATGGAAGGCTGGCAGATATTTTCATTCAGTGCTTTGAAGATAACATTTCATTTCTTTTGACTACCATTCTTTCTGTTGAGAACTGTCCACCTCACCAGCGCTCCCTTGCAGATAATTTGCCTATTTTATTTCTTTGGCTGTTTTAAAAATTTTCTTTGCCTTTGATTTTCAGCAGTTTTACTCTAATGTGCTCAAGTATGGATTCCTTTTATGTCCTCTTTGGGGTTTGTAGGCAATTGGATATGGAGCTTGATGTTATTAATAAGTTTTGAAAACTTCTCAGCCATCAAATACAACTTGTGAATAACATTGTCTCCTCTCTTTTTGTGACTGATTACACATAGGTTAGATCTTTGCACTCCATCGTGTAATTCTCTTACTTTCTTCTTTATTCTTTATCTTTTTGTTTTCCTGTGTTTTGCTCTGGATATTGCCTTCTGCCTAATCTTTTATTAAATCTCTTGTCATCTGTATCTAATCCTGTTTTATAACTACCCATTGGGTTCTTAATTTCGATTATCTTAGTTTTAGTTCCAGAATTTCCATTCTGTTCTTTTTTATATTTTTTCTCTGCCGAACTATTCAGTCCTGTTTTTCATCTTCATAAACGGAGGGGATGTAATTCCTTTAAAATCTGTGTCTGATAACCTCAGTCTTTGCCATTCTTCTCCCATTCATTTATTTCCATTGTCTCTTATTTCTGCTGTTTTCATTCATGTGGTCATGTTTCTTTGCATACCTGGTTATTTTTTATTGTGGGCAAAATTGCAGTTACACACTATTGTTTATAGAAATAACCTGAGACCTAGGATAATGCTTTCTTCCTGTAGACATGATTTTTGTTGTTGTTGCTTTAATTGAGTGCTTGGGGGCAACAAAAATCTGCTATCATGTCATTCCAGTCTCAGGAATTGAGATGATGTGTGTCAGTTTATTTTGGAAACTTTTCCTTCTGTGGTGTAGCCCTTTAGAAATTTTATCCCCAAGGAAATACCAAAGATGAGCACAAAAATGCATACGCAAAGTTCTCCATCTCAATATTACAGTGTTTGTAAAAGTAAAAGCTTGGAAGCAGCTTATAATGAAATAAAGCGTAGCTATTAAAACTGTTTTTGGGACCGGGTATGGTGGCTCACACCTATAATCCCAGCATTTTGGAAGGCCAAGGTGGGCTGATCACCTGAGGTCAGGAGTTCGAGACCAGCCTGGCCAACATGGCAAAAACCCATCTCTATTAAAAATACAAAAATTAGCCAGACCTGGCGGTGTGTGCCTGTAATCCCAGCTACTCAGGAGGCTGAGGCAGGAGAATCGCTTGAACCCAAGAGGCAGAGGTTGCAGTGAGCCGAGATCATGCCACCGCTCTCCAGCCTGGGTTACAGAGCAAGACTCCATCTCAAAACACAACAGCAACAACAACAACAAAAAACATTCTTGGGTAACATTTAATTACTTGGGAAAACATTTGCCATAGTATACAAAACAGAAAAAGCAGGATATAGATCTTTATGTCAGTATAACTCCAGTTTTGTAATACATACACATATACAATGAAAAATGTTTGGAATGAATCCTCTCAAAATGTTAGTAGTGGTCATGTCTAGGATGTACTATTTTGGGTGGTTTTAATTTTGTTTTTAATACTTCTTTGTGTTTCCATGTTAAAATAATGAATGTGTATATTATTTTTATGATCAAAAAATAAAATTAAGTTAATACTTTTTTTTTTTGAGACAGAGTCTTGCTGTGTCACCCAGGCTGGAGTGCAGTGGCACAATCTAGGCTCACTGCAACCTCTGCCTCCCGGGTTCAAGTGATTCTGGTGCCTCAGCCTCCCGAGTAGCTGGGATTACAGGCACCCGCCATTATGCCCGGCTAATTTTTGTTGTTGTTGTTGTTGTTGTTTGAAATGGAGTTTTGCTCTTGTTGCCCAAGCAGGAGTGCAATGGCATCATCCCGGCTTGCCGCAACCCCCGCTTCCCAGGTTCAAGCAATTCTCCTGCCTCAGCCTCCCGAGTAGCTGGGATCACAGGCATGTGCCACCATGCCCAGCTAATTTTGTATGTTTAGTAGAGATGGATTTCTCCATGTTGGTCAGGCTGGTCTCAAACTCCCAACCTCAGGTGATCCACCTGCCTCGGCCTCTTAAAGTGCTGGGATTACAGGTGTGAACCACTGTACCCAGCCTAAGTTAATACATTCTTAAATATTATCTCACAGGAAAGCAATATAGTCACAATGAAGCCGATAGATTTTACATATCTGTACCATTATCTGGGGAAAATGTTCAATATCAGGGAATCTTCTTTTCCATAAAAAACAAACGAACAAACAAACAAACAAACAAAAAACAAGCTGGCCAGGCATGGTGCCTCATGCCTGTAATCCTAGCACTTTGGAAGGTTGAGGTGGGTGGATCACTTGAGATCAGGAGTTCAAGACCAGCCTGGCCAATATGGTAAAACCCCATCTCTACTAAAAATACAAAAACTAGCCAGGCATGATGGTGGGCACCTGTAATCCCAGCTACTCAGGAGGGTGAGGCAGAAGAATCGCTTGAACCCAGGAGGTGGAGTTTGCAGTGAGCCGAGATCGCACCACTGCACTCCAGCCTGGGCAACAGAGCAAGACTCTGAAAAAGAAAAACAAAAAACAAAACACAAAACAAAACAAAACAAAAAAACTTAAGCTTTAAGTTTCCCATGGTGCAGATTACTGCCTGTCATCTATCATAGCCTCTGCTCTTGGAGTGCTCATGGTCACAACGGAATGTACAGACACATCCATGAATGGTCAGGACACAAAGAAGACACAGGATATAACATCGGATTGCAATTAGAATCTCAGTGTTGGAAAAGGACCTCAGAGACCATCTGGGCCAATCTTTAACCTCGAAGAATGCCCTCTGTAATAATCTGTTCTCATGCTGCTAATAAAGACATACCTGAGACTGGGTAATTTGTAAAGAAAAGAGGTTTAATGAACTCACAGTTCCACATAGCTGGGGAGGCCTCACAATCATGGCAGAAGGCAAAGGAGAAGCAAAGGCACATCTTACATGGTGGCAGACAAGAGAGCGTGTGCAGGGGAACTCCCATGTATCAAGCTATGAGATCTTGTCAGGCTCATTTCCTATTATGAGAACAGCACGGGAAAGACCCACCCCCATGATTCAGTGACCTCCCACCAGGTCCCTCCCACGACAAGTGGGGATTATGGGAGCTACAGTTCAAGATGACATTTGGGTGGGGACACAACCAAACCATATCACTTTCCTATAAAGAAAGTATCACATTATAGAGTTTGGTATAACTGCATTTGACCTGTCTTGCTTCTTAAAGTCATTAGTTGGACTTCTGCTTAAATGCCTCAAGGGACTGGTTTCTTACTAATTTTTAAGACAACCAGCTCTTCTATGGGATAGCAACAGAGCTAGCCCGGATAGAAAAGTTTGTGAGTTATTGGCATCAAACAGGTAAGGGCATTTTAAGGTGAAGTTAATAAACCGTTGGAAGGGAGGGATTTTCAGCTCTCAACTCTATGATTGGCAATTTCTGGTTCTCTACAAATAGTCTTATCTTTTGTGCAAAATATTTCTGTTGGCACAACAATCTGAGCCTGTGGTCAGATTCGTCTTTTGTTTAATAAACAGATATGTTTGTTCTCAAAGAGTAACTTTAAGCTCAAGTTTTTGGAAATAAGCTGCAGGTTTGTGATAAATATTCCACCAATTTTTCTTCTCCAGTTTTGTTCACGTACAACTGAAAGGAACCAGACAGTCAAGTCAATGATTGTTTGGATCTGTCTTCCCAACATCCGAAGACCTCTCTCTCACTGTGTTTTCTGGACTCTTCTACAACTTTCCTTCATTCTCTTTCTCTTTTTTTCTTTTTCCTTTTTTAAGACAGAATCTCACTCTATTGCCCAGGCTGGAGTGCAGTGGTGCGATCACAACTCACTGTAGCCTCCACCTCCTGGGGCTCAAGCCATCCTCCTGCCTCAGCCTCCTGAGACTCAAGCCATCCTCCTGCCTCAGCCTCCTGAGACTCAAGCCATCCTCCTGCCTCAGCCTCCTGGGGCTCAAGCCATCCTCCTGCCTCAGCCTCCTGAGTAGCTGGGACTACAAGCATGTACCACCACACCCAGATAATATTTTTTATTTCAGTAGAGATGAGGTCTTGCTCTGTTACCCAGGCTAGTCTCGAACTCCTGGGCGTAAGCCATCCTCCTGTCTCAGCCTCTGGAAATGCTAGGATTACAGGTGTGAGTCACTGCGCCTGGCCTCTTTTTTCTTTTTTGAAAATGCTTTGTCCATATGTTTCATTTTATTTATGTATTTATTTAGAGACAGGGTCTTGCTATGTTGCCTAGGTTGGAGTACAGTGAGTATTCGCAGGTATTATGGCCTCGAACTCCTGGGCTCACAGTGTATTATGGCCTCGAACAATCACAGTGTATTATGGCCATGAACTCCTGGGCTCAAGTGATCCTCCCACCTCAGCCTCCTTAGTAGCTCGGGCTACAAGTATGCACTACCATGCCTAGCTCCTCACCTTCTCTTGTCCAAGCTGCGTCTAGGTTGGTTGGTTGGTTGGTTAGTTGGTTGGGAACATAAGAGTCCTGAGTCAAGAGTCCTGGATTCCAGTTTTCATGTTGTTACTTGGAGTGTGACCTTGGAGAAGTCATGTAACCTTGGTGTCGATGCGACTTTCTAGGAGGGGAACACAAGGGGAAAAGTCTGGGGGAATTATGCCTTCCATCCTTTGTGGGGAGACTTTTCTCTGGGGTCCGCAGGACTCTGCAGAGGGGATACATGATGCCCAGAAGGGGTTTTGCTATGTATAGCTCCTAACACAAAGGGGTGTTAAGTCCTGTGAGAAACAAGTGGAAAGCTACTGCGATGGCATGAAAAGACCCTGAAATGCAGAGCCTTGAGTTCTGCTTCCAGCTCTGCCACCAGTTACCTGTGGGACCTTAGGCAAATCGGATTCGCTCCCTGGAGTTCTATTTTCTCATCTCTAAAGTAAGGAGACTGAATCAGATGATCTCGAAGTTTCTTCTAGTGGCAGATTTCTATGACTCTGTAGTCAATGCAGAATATTAAATGGAGAAAGAAGAGAAACAAGCTAGTACATTTAAATTATTATTTTTTTCTTTTTTAGAAAGTGGAGGTGGAAATCTTGGTAAGAAACTTGTGTAATTGAGAGTAAATATTATTATGGAAAAGGCAAATAACTGAAGAGGTGCTCCCAAGTGAAAAATTTAGGCTAGGGCCGGGTATGGTGGCTCATGCCTGTAATCCCAGCACTTTGGGAGGCCGAGGTGGGAGGGTTGTTTGAGCCCAGGGGTTTGAGACCAGCCTGGGCGACATACAGAATCCCTCTCAATCTTAGGCTGTAGGTAAAAAATCCATCCATGATAAACTTCAGGGCATTCTGTTATCTCTCTTTTTTTTTGTTTTCCTGAGACAAGGTCTCACTCTGTCGCCCAGGCTGGACTGCAGTGGTGCAATCTTCATTCACTGCAGCCTCAACCTCCCTGGCTCAAGCGATCCTCCCACCTCAACCTCCTGAGTAGCTGAGACTATAGGTGCATGCCACAAAGCCCAGCTAAGTTTATTTTTTGTAGAGACAGAGTCTCGCTATGTTGCCCAGGGTGGTTTCAGACTCCTGGGCTCAAGCAGTCCTCCCACCTCGGCCTCCCAAAGTGTTGGGATTACAGGTGTGAGCCTTCGTGCCCAGCCCATTCTGTTCTCTTTATGAGAAAACTTCATTTTCCTAAATCTCATTTCCAGATCCTCCATGATGTGGCAAGTGAAGACAGGAATGAAAGGAATGTAAAGCAGGTTTGCTCTGAAGAGAAGAAGAGAGAGACACAGCCAAGGTACACTGAGGTGGAGAAGAGGGAAGCTGGAGGGCTCCGTGGTAGAGGAAGATCTTCTCCTAAGGAATGAGGTGGTCGTGTGCTGAGGGGTGTGGGGAGGAGCAGAGAGTAGAGGAGAGTGGAGCTGTCTGAGAGCCACTGGGAGGGCTCTGTGTCCTAGGACGTGATCTAGAAGACAGAAAGTAGTAGAACAGCAGGGAATGCCCCACTGACATTGGACGGCAGCTGTGAGCACTGAGACACATTCCTGGAAAAAGTCGTGGCCAGGAGAAAGTGGAAATGTGCATGGCAGGGACGATCCTGGTTCCAGCATCCGTAGATTTTATCTCAGTGTGCTGATTCATGAACTCTTGGACCTTACTATCAATGAATTGCATTCAGTTGCACATGTGTGTGTTCGTGTGTGTGTGTGTGTGTGTGCGCATACAATGGAGGAAGATGAATGCCATTCCCTCTTTTTTTTTTTTAGCAACCTCAAATCTTTCTTTTCTGTCTCAAGCACTTTGTTTATGAGTGTATGTTGTAAAGGATGGTGGGTGGCAGAGTCAGTGCCTGGCCAACAGTGAAGAAGTATTCAGCCTGGCCGGGTGCAGTGGCTCACACCTGTAATCCCAGCACTTTGGGAGGCCGAGGCAGGTGGATTGCTTGAGGTCAGGAGTTCGAGACCAGCCTGGCTAACAAGGTGAAACCCTGTCTCTACTAAAAATACAAAAAATTAGCCAGGCGTGGTGGCGCGCACCTGTAGTCCTAGCTACTCAAGAGGCTGAAGCAGGAGAATCACTTGAATCCAGGAGGTGGAGGTTGCAGTGAGCTGAGATCACGCCACTGCACTCCAGCCTGGGTGACAGAGCAAGACTCCACCCCCCCCCCAAAAAAAAAAAAAAAAAAAAAAAAAAAAGAAGTTTTCAGCTTGAGTGGATGATAAAATCAGTTATTTGAATGAAGGCTGTCTGGAGGGAATTCAGTTCAGAAAACTCAGATGCTGTTTTTAGAAAAGTCAGATTGTTACTTTTCCAGCTAGATTATTATTTTTGGATTAAATCCCTTGCAAACATTTTAGCTGGCTCTCTATTTATCCTTTGTCATTTTCTAAATTACAATGATCTCCTCCTGTAAATTGATCTTGTACAGCTGAACATGTGATTGTGCGCAATAGTTTCCTAATCCTGGGTGCAAGGATATGAGAACACAGGAAGCCCTGTGTCTAAAGGAATGCCTGCTTTAAAGGCACGTAAGTGGAATGCTCATCTCTTCACCCTCAAGAGCCATTCTGTAAAAAGTCCTCAGGGCATGAAAGTGCCTTGCCAGGGACCTTTGAGGCCAAGTGTAAAGCATTTGGAACTGGCAGTGTGCCCCAGACTTGTCTAAGGAATGGGAACAGTGGCCTGAAACACCAAATGTCAAAAGCAATGTTAGTTTGGATAATATAGAGGATCGATTCTGCCCTAAGAAAGTTGTTTCTCTCAAGACCTAATGCTGAATTTAAATATTATTTTCTTTCAAAGTATTGAGTTGACTTTGAGAGTGTATAAAAATATTTTGTTTAGGCTGGGTGCGGTGGCTCACACCTGTAATCCCAGCACTTTGGGAGGCCGAGGCGGGCGGATCACGAGGTCGGGAGGTTGAGACCACCCTGGCTAACACGGTGAAACCCCATCTCTACTAAAAATACAAAAAGTTAGCTGGTCGTGTTAGCTGGTGGGCGTCTGTAGTCCCAGCTACTCAGGAGGCTGAGGCAGGAGAATGGCGTGAACCCGAGAGGCAGAGCTTGCAGTGAGCCGAGATCGCACCACTGCACCCAGCCTGTACGACAGAGCGAGACTCAGTCTCAAAAAATATATATATATATTTAATGTTATATATAATGTTTAATGATTCGTAGGAGGATTACTTTCTTTTTAAAAAATTCAATGACACAAATAATTAGAGAAATAAGGCTGTATTATCTGGCTTTGGGCAAGTCACTTAGCCTTACTGTGTCTTACTTTTCTGCAAGAGTGGATTGGACTAAATCATCTATAACTTACCTGCCAATAGACACCCTTGTGGGGGCCAGAGCTATGTTTGGTTCTTCTCTCCTCCTTTCCTTCTTCCTTTACTCTTGAGCTTCACAGTAGGGAACTCAGAAAATTTACTCTGGTTTTGGACAAATTGGACTGTGTTTGCTAATGCTTGGCCTGTTTCAACTTTCCAAGAATCAGCAATGCTATGAAATGTTGCACATAAAAAAATGGAGCTCAGACAGGAAACTTCTAGAGAAATGTTAAAGATGTCATGGTTCAAAGAGATTGTCTCAAATGTACTTCATGGGTAAGAAAAAGTAGGAGTTCCCATTTTAAAAGTTATTTTTTTGAGAGAGGGTCTTACTCTATCACCTTGGCTGGAGTACAGTGGCACAATCATGGCTCACTGCGGCCTTGCACTCCTGAGCTCAAGTGGTTCTCCCGCCTCAGTCTCCTGAGTAGCTGGGACTACAGGTGTGCACCTCTATGCCCGGCTAATTTTTAAATTTTTTGTAGAGATGAGTTCTCACTATGCTGCCCATGCTGGTCTCAAACTCCTGGGCTGAAGAGATCCTCCTGCCTCAGCCTCCTGAGTAGCTGGGACTACAGGTGTGCACCTCTATGCCCGGCTAATTTTTTAATTTTTTGAGACCGAGTTTCGTTCTTGTTGCCCAGTCTGGAGTGCAGTGGCGCGATTTCAGCTCACTGCAACCTCTGCCTCCTGGGTTCAAGCGATTCTCCTGCCTCAGCCTCCTGAGTAGCTGGGACTACAGGTGTGCACCTCTATGCCCGGCTAATTTTGTATTTTTAGTAGAGACGGGGTTTCACCGTGTTGGCCAGGCTGGTCTCGAACTCCTGACCTCAGGTGATCTGCCCGCCTCGGCCTCCCAAAGTGCTGGGATTACAGGCTTGAGCCACCGCGCCCGGCCTTTTTTTTTTTTTTTTTAATGGAGTCTTGCTCTGTCCTTCAAGATCGCACCACTGCACTCCAGCCTGGGTGATAAGAGCGAGACTCGTCTCCAAAAAAAAGAGAAAGAAAAAAAATGAAAATCTGAAAGAATCAACCAAAAAAAAAAGCCTTCCTGGAACTAATTAAGTTTTTGTATAACAAATCCCTTTTTCTCCACACCTGTCCATAAGGACCAGCAGTAGCAGGGTGCTTTTAGCTAATACATCTTCATGGTCCTACCTCAGGGGAATATCAACTCTCTAGCCTTGTGTCATCATTTAGTTTGTAAGGATCTTAATCATCTCTCCTGTCCATCAAATATCACAGTGGTCTATTACGCTGAAGACAATATACTGATTGGACCTAGTGAGCAAGAATAACACGGTGTAGACTTATTGATAAGATATTTGGATGTCAGAGGGTAGGAAATAAATCAGACAAAAATTTAGGGGACTTCTATCTCAGTGAAATTTCTTTTTTTTAAAAAAATTTTTTCTTTTTGAGACAAAGTCTGGCTCTTTCACCCAGGCTGGAGTGCAGTGACGTGATCTCGGATCATAGCAGTCTCAGCCTCCTGGGATTGAGTGATCCTCTCACCTCAGTTTTCAAGTAGCTGGAAGCACAGGCATGCGCCACGACGCCCAGCTAATTTTTGTTTATTTTTCATAGAGATGAGGTCTCACTATATTGCCCGGGCTGGTCTCAAATTCTCTTTCCCCAGCCATCCCTGACATTGCTCAATAGGTTCATGAACAAAGCGGTTATGGTGGCAGGGATGGAGGTTGTGCGTGGGCTCAGCAACGTGGACTTCCACTCACCAAGGCCAGCCTGGCTACGGCCACTGCTGAGTGCCCAATCTGCCAGCAGCAGAGATCAACTCTGAGCCCTCAAGATGGCACTATTCCCTGGGGTGATCAGCCAGCTATGGTACTGGGGGGTCCATAGACCGGTACCAGTCCATGGCCTGTTAGGAACTGGGCCACATAGCTGGAGGTGAGTGGGTATTGCCACCTGAGCCTCCACCTCCTGTCATGTCAGCAGCACCATTAGCTCCTCAGAGGAGTGTGAACCCTATTGTGAACTGTGCGTGAGAAGAACCTAGGTTGTGTGTTCCTTACAAATCTGATGCCTGGTGATCTGAGATGGAACAGTTTCATCCCCAAACCATCCCCCAACCCCCATCCGTGGAAAACCTGTCTTCCACAAAACAGGTCTCTGGTGCTAAAAACGTTGGGGATTGTTGCTTTACTGCATCTCTTAGTATGACCCCGCTCTATAATTAAGGTCAATGGGAAACTGCAACAGCACGACCCAGGCAGAACTACAGATGGCCCACACTCTTCAGGAATGAAAATTTGAGTCACTCCACCAGGTAAAGAACCACGACCAGCTGAGGTGCTTGGTGAAGGTAAAGGGAATATAGAACAGATATTCTGTAGTAGAAGTAGTTATAAAGACCAGATGCAACCACTTCACCAGTTCCAGAAACAAGGGCTATCATTGTCGATCAGCATCTTTTCCCTTATTTTTTATGAACACACTTGTGCATATATATACACATATTAAGCAAATATCTGTTTTCTCTCTTTTCCTCTTATCGTGAGACGTAAGATGTATTGATTTTGTATCAGTATTTAGCTATCGTTAATTTTACATCATAGTAATGAAGTTATGGGGTATCAGGAGAAGAGTAAACACCACTCAAGCAGTTTACTTCCTCTTCTGCAGAAGAGATTAGTGCGTTTTTAGTCGTATCATGTTGGGTAGAATTATGACCCTGCCAGTGTCTTTATTTGGAGATTAAGGGTGGTTTAAGAGTTGCCTGTAAGTGCCAAGTTGACAAGGGTTGGACTTGGGAAGGTTAATTTTGTGGTCAACTTGAGTGAGCTAAGTGATGCCCACATAGCTGATGAAACATTGTTTCTGGGTGTGCCTGTGAGGGTATTTCTCAAATAGATTTGCATTTGAACGAGTAGACTGAGTAAAGAAGATATTCCATCTACGTGTCTATCCTTCCACCAATACCACAGTCTTTTTTTCTTTTTTTTAAAGACAGGGTGTTTCTTTGTCACCCAGGCTGGAGTGCAGTGGCACGATCATGGCTCATTGCAGCCTCGACCTCCCCAGGCTCAGGTAATCCTCCCAAGTTGGCTTTCCAAGTAGCTGGAATCACAGGCACACACCACAAACCTGGCTAATATTTTTATTATGATTATTTGTAAAGATGCTGGTCTCACTGTGTTGCCTAGGCTGGTCTGAAACTCCTGGGCTCAAGCAATCCGCCTGTCTTGGCCTCCCAAAATGCTGGGATTACAGGCATGAGCCATCGCGCCTGGTCCATATCACAGTCTTGATTACTGGTGCTGTACAGTAAGTCTTGAAGTTGGGTAGAGTGTTTCTCCCACTTCATTCTTCTGTTCACCAGATCTCTGCTGATACCACCCTGGCTGGGGGGGCAGAGATGCCTCATTACTGCTCCGCCTGTGATCTTCACCAGCAGTGATGAGGGAAGGGGAGCTTATTACCAATGGATGGGGGTAAAAGTTCTGATTAGGTTTCTTCTGACACCCCCAACAGAGGTGAACAAGGAAGCCTTGTTACCACAGAGTGGGGCTGAAGTTTAGACCCCCCACTTGGCCTGGAAGTCTCGGCTCCCCACTTGGGCTTTGCTGGCAAGGGGGTAGGGGCAGGGCCATAGTTTTGTTCTGTGGCATTTAACTGGATTCGAGTGATTATTGTCTGAACGTTTTCTTTCTTGGCAGACTGCCCCTTTCCCGGTCCTTTTGCTAGAGCGAGCAGGCTTTCTTTGAAACTTTGCTGCTGCACATGTACTGGCTTCTGCCGCACTGAGTCTGGAATATACAGATTGATTATCTGTCCCTTATCTGAAATGCTCAGACCAGAAGTGTTTTAGATTTCAGATTTTTTCAGATTTTGGAATATTTGCATATATATATATATGTATATATATAAAATGAGATGTCTTGGGGATGGGACCCAAGTCTAAACACAAAAGTCATATATGATCTTTTTTTTGTTTTTGAGACAGAGTCTCACTCTGTTGCCCAGGCTGGAGTGCAGTGGCGCGATTTCGGTTCACTGCAACCTTTGCCTCCTGGATTCAAGCGATTCTCCTGCCTCAGCCTCCTGTGTAGCTGGGACTACAGGCACCCACCACCATGCTCCGCTAATTTTTTTGTATTTTTAGTAAAGACGGTGTTTCACCATGTTGGCCAGGCTTGTCTCAAATCCCTGACCTCAAGTAATCTGCCCGCCTCGGCCTCCCAAAGTGCTGGGATTACAGGCGTGACCCACCGCGCCCAGCCTCATGTATGTTCATATATACCTTATGCACATAGCATGAAGGTCATTTTATTTTTCCCTTGAGGACTCTGAATGAAGTGTGTGTTGTGTGCCTGAGTTTTGATTACGACCTGTCACGTGAAGTCAGCGAAATTTTCCACTTGTGTCATATTGGTGGTCAGAGTTTGGGATTTTGGAGCATTTCCAATTTTGAATTTTCAGGTTAGGGATGCTCAACCTGTAGGAAGTAACAAGAAAACCCAGAGAACTCACCTCCGTGTTGTTTCTTGCGTCTTGTGATTTCTAGAGGGTCTATCTTCTGTCCAGCTTTCATAGTCTGCTTATGTTTGCTGCATATATACTGTACAGGGTTTTTATTTTTACTGGTTGGAAAGAAAAAGTATTTCTACTCCCTCCCTTTTTCCAGATGCAGAAGCCAAAGTTTTATATATATATACACACACATATATATACACACACATACATACATATATATATATATATATATTTTTTTTTTTTTGAGATGGAGTTTACCTCTCTTTGCCCAGGCTGGAGTGCAATGGTGTAATCTCGGCTTCCTGCAGCCTCCTCCTCCCGGGTTCAAGCGAGTCTCCTGCCTCAGCCTCCTGAGTAGCTTTGATTACAGGCATGCGTAACCAAGCCCGGATAATTGTTTGTATTTCTAGTGGAGATGGGGTTTCACCATGTTGGCCAGGCTGGTCTTGAACTCCCGACCTCAGGTGATCCACCCACCTCAGCCTCCCAAAGTGGTGGAATGACAGGCGTGAGCCACCGCGCCTGGTCATAATATTTTTAAAAATGTGAACCAGGTCATGCCATTTCCCTGCTTAAAATTTCCCAAGGACTTCCCAATGCTATTAGAATAAAATTCAAATTTCTTATTGGCCCAGCAGACTTCACATGGCTTGGCCCCTGCCTCCTACATACCGCACACATACTTTTTGTTTGTTTGTTTGTTTGTTTTGAGATGGAGTCTTGCTGTGTCTCTCAGGCTGGAGTGTTGTGGTGCAATCTCGGCTCACTACAGCCTCCACCTCCCGGGTTCAAGCAATGCTCATGCCTCAGCCTCCCAAGTAGCTGGGATTACAGGCACACACCACCACACATGGCTAAATTTGTATTATTAGTAGAGAGAGGGGTTTTCACCATGTTGGCCAGGCTGGTCTCGAACTCCTGGCCTCAAAGTTATCCTCCCGCCTCAGGCTCCCAAACTGGGATTACAGGCATGAGCCACCGCACCCAGCCTATACTTCTACTTTCTAAGTAAGCCTCTTCTATTTTTCAGATAAGGTCACTGAGGCCCTGGGGTTAAATAGCTTTCCCAAGGTCACGCATGGTAAATGGCAGAGCTGGGATCCTGACTCCAGCAGTTGGGCGGGAGCCTCTGCTCTTAACCATTAGGATGTACTCTTTTCTCCACATGTTCCTGAGTGGTTTCTGGGCACCCAGACATTTGAAAACTACTGCCCCACCCACTGACTGGGACACACAAGCAAACACCAGCCTTAGGGAAGAGCAGGATGAGAAGTGGGCGGGCGAAGTGGAGAGGGGAGGGAGGCATGAATTGAGGCCAGTGCTCCTAGTTCGGAGCTCATGTGAAGGGAGAGGTAGAATCTCAACACTGGGAATACCTTTTGCAGTTTTCAGTTCTTATCTTCCTACTCTTCTTTGCAAATCTTGAGTTCAGCCTTTGGAACTTCATCCAGGTGAGTCTGGATTCTTGGGCAGATCTGCCCTGGCAGGATGGGTGGGTGCAGCTGAGCTCTGCCTCTCAAGAAACCCAAGCAGCTCCTTTCCTCCAGGGCACAGAGCAGGTGCTCCCTCAGAGGGCTGGGCCTCCACTGCCCCGGGTTCACAATCGCTGCATCGGCTTAGCTGATTTTCCCAAACCGCCTACAGCTCCTCCCTGCTGCTTCCCAGGCTAAAGTTTGATTTCTCACTCTGTGTTCTCTAAACAATGGCTCTAATTTGATCATGCACAGCTATCACCTGAGGAGCTTATTAAAAATGCAAGTCTTGGCCAGGCATGGTGATTCATACCTGTAATCCCAGCACTTTGGGAGGCGGAGGTGGGAGGATTACTTGTAGGCCAGGAGTTGGAGGCCAGCCTGGGCAACATAGTGATACCATGTCTTTATGTTGTAGTATTTTATAAAAATTAAAATAAAAAATCAGCCAATCGCTGGGCGCGGTGGCTCACGCCTGTAATCCCAGCACTTTGGGAGGCCGAGACGGGCGGATCACAAGGTCAGGAGGTCGAGACTATCCTGGCTAACACAGCGAAACCCCGTGTCTACTGAAAATACAAAAATTAGCCGGGTGTGGTGGCGGGCTGCTGTAGTCCCAGCTACTCGGGAGGCTGAGGCAGGAGAATGGCATGAACCCGGGAGGCGGAGGTTGCAGTGAGCTGAGATCGCACCACCGCACTCCAGCCTGGGCGACAGAGTGAGACTCTGGCTCAAATAAAAAGAAAAAAAAATTAGTCAGTCATAGTGATGCACACCTGTAGTCCTAGCTACTCAGGAAGCTGAGGTGGAAGGATCGCTTGAGCCCAGGAGGTTGAGGCTGCAGTGAGCCACCACACTCCATCCTGGACAGCAGAGCAAGACCCTGTCTCTTTAAAAAAATGCAAATCTCAGACAATCTAGGAAACTTGAATCCTAATGGGATATTTTATATTAAGGCAAATTCAAGAATTATTGAATTTTAGGAGTGACTGGTATTTTATGTGTGTTTGTGTGTGTATATGTGTGTATAAAAGAATCCTTATCATTTAGAGATACATGCTGAAATATTTTGAAAGAAATAATATGATGTATGGAATTTGCTTCCAAAGAATCAGAGGTGGGTAGGGGAAGTGGGTGGGGTGTGGATGGTAGAACATTCACGAACTGGTGTGGCCAAGTGATGTGTACATGAGGGTTCCCTGGACTATTTTCTGTACTTTTGCAGGTGTTTCAGTTTTTCTATACTAAAAAGTTAAAAAAAAAAGCACACCCCTCACTCATTCTGGGGTACCTTCTAAGGCTCACTGGTGGGGAGAGTCCCTGCAGGGGATCTGTGCATCGCCCTGGAGAAGCAAAGCTCATTCAAATAAACACAGGTGGCTGTTGCAGTCGCCCCACCCCGGGCAAGAGAAACGCACCCAATTGGCTTGTTCTGCCCCTCGCACCCTCTGTCAAATAAACAGGAAAAGACAAGACCCTGCCAAAGGAAAAGGGCACCTACCACATTTGCTTGTGTCTCTTTTTACCTGGGCCACAGCGGAAGCTGAATTTTAGCCATTGGGCATTTCATAAGGGGTCTTCTATTTTCCTTTGAAAGTAGAGTGTTTTGGTTAACAGTTGATAGGATGGTGAGTGTGATATTTTTTATTTTCCAAAACTATTTTTATTTTTTCATGTATATATACACATACATATATTTCATTTATATATGTATATGTATATACGTACACACATATATATGTATATAGTTATATATGTGTATATATGTATATATACCTATATACATATATGTGTGTGTACGTATATACATATGTATATTATTTTTGAGATGGAGTCTGGCTCTGTCGTCCAGGCTGGAGTGCAGTGGCATGATCTACGCTCACTGCAACCTCTGCCTCCTGGGTTCAAGAGATTCTCCTGCCTCAGCCTCCTGAGTAGCTGGGATTACAGGTGCCCGCCACCACACTCCGCTCATTTTTTTGTATTTTTAGTAGAGACAGGATTTCACCATATTGGCCAGGCTAGTCTCAAACTCCTGACCTCAAATGATCTGCCCACCTCAGCCTCCCAGAGTGCTGGAATTACCAGCATGAGTCACCGCTCCCGGCCCCCAAAATTATTTTTTAAAGTTATTTCATTTTCACAAGTTAAAGGGATGTTTTCGTTTACTGGGGTCCTTCTAAGGCCTCCAGGAATCTTGTGCTCAACCTTCAGCTCCCTGAGGGGCAAGTTACTTTCATTAGAAAAGAAATGAATGCTTTCTGTTGGAAACTTAAGGTCATGGCAGAGGGCACAGGTGGGGCGGGGGCTGAGCGGGCTGGCCGGTGGGGCAGGTTTGTCCTCACCCACAACAGGCCAGTGTTGATACAACAGAGCTGCCTCCTGGCTCTTTGGGAGCCTGGGAGGAGAAGGAGCCGGGAGGGGCGCTGCGGGGAGGCCACCTGAGGATTCACCGGTGGCTGCTGCTCCACCCAGGACGGCTGGCAAGCCCGGAGGGCCGCGGGACTTGGGGCTCCCTGCTCCGTGCATCAGGTCGGGGAAACCACTGTCTGCCCCAGACCCCCACGCAGGACCCGCCTGGAGGAAGCTGGGGTAAGAAGGGTGTTGATGCTATGCTTTTGATCTGCATGAAGTGAATGCCTTGGGTCTCTGGTCTACGTTCACTTGGCTACTAGACAGGGCAGTAGGAAAGCTTTGAATTCATCTTGGTGTCAAAAGGCACAAATGTGGGCCCAGACCATGTGCACTTCCTGAGGGATGATGTTTATCGTCTGGTCCACACATGGGAACATGCTTCTGGAGCGCCCACTTTGTGGTGCTATTGACCTAGACCGGTGTGGAAGTGGAAACAGGACATGGTTCTAGCCTTGTGGACTTCACTGGTTTATGTGTGGGGAATCCAGGCGGTTAAAAACAAGCGATTGCAAATGATTGCTCTTCTGGGGGCATGTAGGAGGGGGCTTAGCTCCTTGAGGGAGCTGGGGGTGTCAGGGAAGGCTTGTGGAGGAAGAAGATCCTTACATGGAGACTGGAGGAGTGACAGGGTCATGTGGGGCGTGGGATGGACGGTGGAGAGGAGAAGATTGAGGTTCCAAACCCAGGGGAAGGCCTGGGTGAAGGGCCTGAAGGGGGTGGAAGCTGGGAAGAAATGCAGGGTCCCTGGAGAGGCCAAAGCTGGAGGAGGACACAGAGGAGGCCAGGTCCTGCAGCCTTTGGCTGGCCAGCTCGAGGACTTTAGAGTTGGTCCTGTGTGAAACTGGGACAATGGGTAGGCCCAGTATCCAGCACACAGTAGATACTCTGTACGTGATAAAATTAAATCTACTCTGCAGGTGTGGAAGTTCTTCCAGAAGGTTGACCTGGGGGGAAACAGTGTGGTTTGGCAGCAGCAGGGCCATCGGGAGGACCTTTGGGAATAGCTTCTGTGCCCTCCTCCTCCCCTTGGCTCTCATGCGGCCTTCAATTTCACCATTGGAAAGAGGTTCACTTTCTTCTAACCCCTGGGAGGTGTCCTTCCCTGCCACCTGTTCTAAGTGTCACTAAAGGCAGTTCAATGGGCAGCATAACTGGATGGTCTACTAAGGAACAGAGAAATGTTCAGGACTGGCAAACTGCCCCACCCTAGAGTTTGCAATGCATTGATCGCTGCTGGGAGGCCTCTGATGACCAGGGCTCCGTTCCCTGGCTGTGTATGCTCTGTGCGGGCTGGTGATGATGGCTTCAAGATCATCTCCCAGTTGCACGGTTAAACTTCGGACGTGCATCTGTTGAGTATGGTGGATGTTTTAATCTATTTCAGTCTAGATGTTTGAGATTCCCCTTTCAGGAGTGTGAGTCTTAGTCTTTTTTTTTAATCAGCAGTGTCAATACACACTTATGACTGTATGGTGGAACTGTGTCTTGCAAGTCAGTTTTGGCTAACCAAACTCACACCATTCCCGTGCCCCACTTACCCATGGGCATCCTTCTTCCATATACAGGACGTACAGATTTATTTTATTCCTGCTGACTGCACAGGGCTCTGTTATATCACAGTTTATTTAATCATTTCCCTTTTGATGGATATCTAGGTTACAGCCATTTACTATAATTATTACATACAATGCTGTAAGAACTGTTCTTGTTCCTCTGTTTCTCCATACATATCCAGGTCTGTCTGGATAAATAGCAGTGGACATCTTGATTTGTGGGTATGAGGGATATAAGATTTGATAGACATTGATAAATTGCTCTCTGAAAAAGCTACAAAGAATTTACACATTAACATTGATATACCCAACGGGCATATGGATTACCAAACCTCGTTCTGATGACAAAAACTATTTTTCCTGACTAGGGAAATTGAGGACAAAGTATTCTGGAATCCAGAGTTGGTTGTGATACCCAGGACTGAGTTCAGGAGTGACACTGTAGTGCATGAAAGGGCCTGTTTTCTCATACCATCCACAACTCGAGTCTTTAGTCATATTTTAAAATATTTTGCCAGCTGAGAGCAGTGGCTCATGCCTGTATCCTAGCACTTTGGGAGACCAGAGTGGGAGGATCACTTGAGTCCAGGAGTTCAATACCAGCCTGGGCAACACAACAAGACTCCATCTCAACAAAAAAATAAAAAAAAACAGCCAGGTGTGGTGGTGCAGACCTGTAGTCCCAGCTACATAGGAGGCTGAGGCAGGAGGATCTCTTGAGCCCAGGAGATTGAGGCTGCAGTGAGTCGTGTTTGTGCCACTGCACTCTAGCCTGAATGACAGAGCAAGATTCTGTCTCAAAAATAAAGTATAGTATTTTGCCAGTCTGACGGAGGGCATAAAGTGCTATCTTGTTTTTGTTTATATTTTTAGAATCAGGATAGCTGGGTATCCTGGTACACACCTGTAGTCCCAGCTATTCAGGAGGCTGAGATGGGTGGATTACTTGAGCCTGGGAGGTTGAGGCTGCAGTGAGCCAAAATTGCACCACTGCATTCCAGCCCGGGGCAACAGAGTGAGACCTCGTTTCAAAAAAAAAAAAAGTCTCCTGAAATCAGAAGTGATTCCTAATGCATTTTTTCCCTGTTAGATTTTAATTTAACTTAAAAATTTCATCCTAAGGTTTTCACACATTTATTACCTTAAATACTAATCTCTTTTTCTTTTTCTCTTGTAGACCGAAGCTGGGCCAAGATGGCGTCTGTGTTTCGAAGCGAGGAGATGTGTTTGTCACAACTGTTTCTCCAGGTGGAAGCTGCATATTGCTGTGTGGCTGAGCTCGGAGAGCTTGGATTGGTTCAGTTCAAAGATGTAGGTACTGAGTTCTTTGGAGATAAGAGGAAGGCAGGGGTAGGAGTAGATAACTCTTGCAGAGCACTTCTTTATGGTGAACAATAACCATTTTGTAGGGAGAGGAGCCGTGAGCTGGAATCGACGAAATTCTTTAGTTTCAGTGCTTCTGGCTAGGATTTGTCATGACCAGGCAGGTCATTCAAGAGCATGTTCTCCCTCCCTCCATGCCTGTCTCCTCTATAGGAATGTCTTGAAGCTCTAATGCAATCACTACATGTTAGATGTCATTGAATTTTTTTTCTCTTGTGTAGCGTCTTCAAACATTGTATATAGCCAATGGGCATGTAGGTTACCAAACCTTGTTCTGACCATAAAAACTATTTTTCCTGACTAGACAGGCTGAGGACAAAGTATTTTGGATTCCAGAGTTGGTTGTAATACCTGGAATTGAGTTCCGGAGTGACATTCTACAGTTAGACTGTCTTGAGTATGACACTGGGGTATCATTTCCCAGGGGCAGTTTAGACCCTCATCAAGCTCTTAGTCTAATTTAGAAAACCAGCCCTTCTTTACTTCTTCACTAAGGTCAAGGTCAGAGCTAAGCTCCTGCAGGGAAGGATCACATCGTGTTCTTCACATCCCTAGTTCTTCACACAGGACCTCATATGAGGCAGGTCCTCAATAACATTTATTGAGCTGAGCTGACAGTAGAAGTTTTGTTGATGACTGTGATATGTTACATGGAGCTGTGCAGTCTTCAAGGTGTGGTCGTTTTTATGGCCGCGTTGAGGATTTTGAGGCTCATTTGGATAGCCAAGGCAGAGAAATAAGGTAAACTTAGATGAGGGTGGGCTTCCTTCCTTCTTTCTTTTCTTTTCCTTTCTTTTTTCTTTACCTTTCTTTTCTTTTTTGAGGCAGATATATTATTTGAAAATACTTTCTCCCATGCTGTGGGTTTTTCCACTTTCTATTAAGAAAGTGAAAGGATGCTATTAAGTATCCTTTGATGCACAAAAGTTTTAAATTTTGATTAAGTCAAATTTTTTTTTTTTTTTTGAGACAGGGTCTCGCTGTGTAACCCAGGCTGGAGTGCTGTGGCATAATTGTGGCTCACTGTAGCCTCGACCTCCCAGGCTCAAGCCATCCTTCTACCTCAGCCCCCTGAGTAGCTGGGACTATAAGTGCACGCCACCATGTTTGGTTAATTTTGTAATTTTTTGTAGAGACAAGGTCTCAAGTGATCCACCAGCCTCGACCTCCCAAAGTGTTGGGATTACAGGCCTGAGCCACTGCACCTGGCCAGGACTTTGTTTCTTTTAGAAACGGGAGGGTGAAAGTTGAAGCATTTGGGGGATTGAGTATAAGAACACCAAGGTATGTTTTGCTTGTAACTGGCCTGTCTTGTGCATGGAAGCATCTATTCCTAAGAGAATTCCAGCAACATTCTCTAGTACTAAAAAGATAAAATAACCAAAAGGGGGCTTGGCACAGTGGCTCACGCCTGTAACCCCAGCACTTTGGGAGGCTGAGGTGGGCGGATCACCTTAGGTCAGAGGCTCAAGACCAGCCTGGCCAACATGGTAAAACCCCATCAATTTTGTACTACAAATACAAAAATTAGTAGTCGGTCATGGTAATGGGTGCCTGTAATCCCAGCTACTCGGGAGGCTGAGGCAGAAGAATTACTTGAACCCAGGAGGCGGAGGTTGCAGTGAGCTGAGACTGCACCATTGCCCTCCTTGTCACCTGGGTGACAAGATTGAAACTCAAAAAACAAAACAAAACAAAACAAAAAAAAACCCAAAAGGAATCTATTGGCAACTGTTGCTACTAATGTGTGTCTTGTGATTCCTCCCCCAGTTAAATATGAATGTGAACAGCTTTCAAAGGAAATTTGTGAATGAAGTCAGAAGGTGTGAATCACTGGAGAGAATCCTCCGTAAGCCAATTTTTTTTTTTTTTTTGCTTACTGTTCAAATGTGAACTGGCAAGGGGGTCAATAGTTTGCAGGACTTAATTAACGAATGTGTCCCTGTTTGCAATACTTTTTGAGGTGGTCCCAGAGGCCCACCTGGAGGGAATGGGGGAAGTAGGGGTGGGATCCAGGTGCTGTGGCAGCTCCTAGGACGATTCAGGTAGCTGAGCTGAGTGAAAGGCACACGCCTTGCTTGACCTCATTTCTTAGTTACGAGAAAACACAATCACCTTGCGGTTTCTGGTGGGCTTTCATTCTTCAGGTTTTCTGGAAGACGAGATGCAAAATGAGATTGCAGTTCAGTTGCCTGAGAAAAGCCCACTGACCCCGCTCCCACGGGAAATGATTACCCTGGAGGTAGGTTCTCCATTTTGCTGGCCTCCCCAGGTAAGGACAGTAATGCAGCCTGTCTCCTTGAAGGTCCTGAGAGCCACTTGCAGGTCCTGTACCTGGTTGCTGAAGGCAGGGAGACAGGCTTGCATGGTCGTCTCCTTCTCAGGGTTACAGCCCCAGGAAAATCCCAGTGTGCAGTTTTTAGAGCCACACCTGCTGATCTGGAGACAGCTGTTTTCCTTTCTCAGCGTAGCCCTAGGGAAGCTCAGCCTACTTGGAGGAGTTGATTGCTCTTGTGGGCCTTTGATTCTTACAGGCAGCCAGTCTTGTCTGCGGGGTGCCACTGAATGGGCTGAGTGTGGGTATAAGGGGATGTTTTCTAATTCTCTGTCTGGTGGGAAGCAGATGAGTTGGATCCACTCTAGATGGAGGCTGCTTCTCTGACTGGCTTCTATAGGTAAACTGGCAGAAGACTGCAGTTTTCAAGCACATTTCAGCTGATGGGACTCTCCCTCTTTCCTTCTCTATTTCCTTCCCCTTCTGTCTTTTATAAAAAACACTGAATACTGGCTGGGTGCAGTAGCTCACCCCTGTAATACCACCACTTTGGGAGGCCGAGGCAGGCGGATCA
>NW_012105253.1:3675377-3677548 GCF_000951045.1 Mandrillus leucophaeus
CCAGGCTGGTCTTGAACTCCTGACCTCAGGTGATCCACCCGCCTCGGCCTCCCAAAGTGCTGGGATTACAGGCGTGAGCCACCTCACCTGGCCTGTTTATTGATTTTTTTACTGTATTACAAATTAAAATGGAAAAGTATGTAAAATATTTGTGTTAATTCACTTGAAAATAACAATAATGTCTCATTACATGCTAATATTTTTAAACTGAAAAATGAAATGTGTTTTTTTTTAAAAAAACACTTTCATGAGAAGGGTGGCATTGTTTGTGAATTTTTGAAGTGCTTGGCTAATAGAAGACAGCTTGTTTCTCACACCTGCTTCTACTTTAAATCTGTTGGTGATGTGCTGTTTTTATTGAAGTAGAGGAAGATAATCCAGCCTTACACAGATAAGTGGTGGGAAAAAAGAGGAATATTTTAATAGCCTTTTCAAATAATTGTGGATATTCTTTTTTGATATTACACTGAAACTTGACAAGCATAGAGCCTGTCTTGATTTTGTTAAACAGGTAACATGTGCTGCTTTTGTTTTCAAACTGAGTTAGCTGTAGTACCTTAAAAAAGTAATTCATCCAACTGGGTTTAGTTTTGGCTGACTTCAACCATGCCAAGGCACACGCATTTTCAAGTTTCACCATCTTAAGTTTAAAAGATTCAATTTTGACTGATATTAATAAGCTTTTCTGGGTGGGGAGAGCTAACATTTGAGTGGATAGCCCTTTTTATTTTGTTGTGAAATTTATTGTTTTGGGCTATATTGTTTATCTTTTATCTCTTTGGTAAGGGTGTCTCTTAGATGGATTTAAAAAATATATAGTGGCTCACGCCTGTAATCCCAGCACTTTGGGAAGCCAAGGCGGGTGTATTGCTTGAGGTCAGGAGTTCGAGACCAGCCTGACTAACATCGTGAAACCCCATCTCTATTGAAAATACAAAAATATTAGCCAGGTGTGGTGGTGCATGCCTGTAATCCCAGCTACTCCAGAGGTTGAGGCAGGAGAATTGTTTGAACCCAGGAGGGGGAGGTTACAGGAAACCCAGATCACACTACTGCACTCCAGCCTGGGTGACAGAGCGAGACTGTGTCTCAAAAAAAAAAACAAAAAAACAGCATGATATTTTAAGGTGTTAAAGCTCTACATTCATAAATTTGTGGGAACAGATAAGGGGCAATCAGATGTGTGCACAAGTCTTTCCTTAGTGTTTTTCTTCTGAATGTTATTTGCTGTAAAAAGGAAATTAAAACAGCGCCAGGGCTGGGCGATGCCTGTAATCCCAACACTTTGGGTGGCCAAGGCAGGAGGATTGCTTGAGCTCAGGAGTTTGAGACCAGTCTGCCCAACATAATGAGACTCTGTCTCCACAAGAAAATGACAAAAATCAGCTGGGTGTGGTGGTGTGCACCTGTGGTCCCAGCTACGTGGGAGGCTGAGGCAAGAGAATGGCTACCAGAAGGTCGAGGCTGCAGTAAGCTGTGTTCACACCACTGTACCCTAGCCTGGGCGACAGAGTGAGACCCTCTCTCAAAAAAAACAAAAACAAAACCCACCAGCATAAAAGTAGGAGAGTAATATATTTTACCATTCATTGCTCGCTGGGATTGATTTGTTGATTGATTGATTTGACTAATCCTGCAGTTAGCTATGTTGCCCCAACATTGCTAGAGAGTCGAATCCTTTGGCAAGAGTACACCAATGGCTCTGGGCCCCTGCCTTGTCCAGTTTCTAAAGAGGCTTTTATAACAGTCCTAGAGGAAATACTAATTCGGGGGGGAAGAAAAAAACCAGCATCCCAGCAGAAATTGCCCTGACTTTTCCTTGTTTTCAGGCTTTATTCTCATGCAGCTATACTTTTATATAATTATATATCCGTTGTGTATGGTAATGGCAGCATTATTTTTATGGCATCATTAAGTGGATAGAGGAAATGATTGGGAAATGAAGATTTACTTTTCCCCCCAACTTTGTGTCATTATATTCAGTATTCAAAATTCAAGGTAATGGCTGTCTCCGAGAGGGGTGGGAATGGAGTGAAACTGAAGCTGGATGATGGGTGGATGAGATTCTCTCTGCTTCTCTGTGTTTGAAATTTTCCATAGTAATTCAATTTTATCTGATACTAAGCATTTCAGGGAGAGCTAACATTTACAGGATTATCATTTATTGTTTT
>NW_012105253.1:3678153-3679485 GCF_000951045.1 Mandrillus leucophaeus
CTTCCCTTTCCTGTCTTTCTGTAATACCTGCCAACCCTTCCCCACTACCCCTTCGTGTGCAAGCTGCAGGTGACAGTTACACTTAACACTTCAAGACACATATTCACTAAATTTTTCTCATAATATTTGCTACTGGTTCAATTATCACCCCTTTGTGGATATATGTCCTTTTTTTACCTGATAGCCTTTAAGGTTTTGTCTTTATTCTAGAGTTTCACTCCTGTGTGTTTCAGTGTGAATTTGTTATTGCTTTTGTTAAACATTAAATTGAATTAGTAGAATTTTTTTTTTTTTTAAGACAGTCTCTCACTCTGTTGCCCAGGCTGGAGTGTAGTGGCGCCATCTCGGCTCACTGCAAGCTCCGCCGCTCGGGTTCACGCCATTCTCCTGCCTCAGCCTCCCAAGTAGCTGGGACTACAGGCACCCACCACCACACCTGGCTAATTTTTTGCGTTTTTAGTAGAGATGGGGTTTCACTGTGTTAGTCAGGATGATCTCGATCTCCTGACCTCGTAATCTGCCCGCCTCAGCCTCCCAAAGTGTTGGGATTACAGGCGTGAGCCACCGCGCCTGGCTAAATTAGTAGAATTTTTATAAAACATGTAAGGTATAAAAAGTAAGGATCAGCACACACCATGTGTCTGTTGTCCTGTGTAAGATAACGGTACCCATAGGGACATTCATAAAAACCTGTGTGCCCCTCCTCACCCCTCCTCCATCTCCTTTCCCCTCTTCCCTTCCAGATCATCATTATCCTCACTTTTGTATTTTTCTTTATTTCTTTATAGTTTTATTACGTATTTATTTTTCTAAATAACATATGATATAGCTTTACATGTTAAAAATTTTTATCTAAATGGAACTATATTGTTTATTCTGCAACTTGCTATTTCATCATTTCATATATATATTACATACATATACATATATACATACGTGTGTGTGTGTGTATATATTTTTTCTTTTTCTTTTTTTTTTTCTTTGAGACAGAGTCTAAAAAAAAGCTTCGTCACCCAGGTAGGAGTACAGTGGTACGATCTCTGCTTGCTATAACCTCCGCCTCCCGGGTTCATGCCATTCTCCTGCCTCAGCCTCCCGAGTAGCTGGGACTACAGGCATGTGCCACCATGCCCGGCTAATTTCTGTATTTTTAGTAGAAACAGTGTTCACCATGTTGGCCAGGCTGGTCTTGAACTTCTGACCTCAAGCAATTCACTTGCCTCAGCCTCCCAAAGCACTGGGATTACAGGCTGAGCCACTGTGCCTGACCCATCATTTTCTATTTTAAGACTCCACATTGTTTCATGTTTCTGAAGTTATTTTTATTGTTAT
>NW_012105253.1:3679705-3688268 GCF_000951045.1 Mandrillus leucophaeus
CTCCCGAGTAACTGGGACCACAGGCGCCCGCCACCATGCCCGGCTAATTTTTTGTATCTTTAGTAGAGACGGGGTTTCACCATGTTAGCCAGGATGGTCTCGATCTCTTGACCTTGTGATCCGCCCACCTCGGGCTCCCAAAGTGCTGGGATTACAGGCGTGAGCCACCGCGCCTGGCAGAGATGGAGTTTCACCACGTTAACCAGGCTGGTCTTGAAAGCTTGACCTCAAGTGATCTGCACATCTTGGCCTCCCAAAGTGCTGGGATTACAGGCGTGAGCCACTGCACCCAGCCTGGTCTAGTGTTTCAAATGAGAGGCAAGATTTGCTAAAATGTCTTGACTTCTCCATGAAGTGGCCATCCACTCCTCCAAGTACTTCCTAATCCTTTCATTTGGTGATGGAACTTTTAAGAGAGTGTGCACGTGTGTGTGTGTGTGTGTGTGTGTGTGTGTGTATTAGGGTCTACAATCATGTGCTGATTCCTTTGATTTTTTTTTTAGTCATGTGTTGTGGGTAATGTATTTCAGGAGTGTCATAGCACTTTCTGTCGGTTTACCTTCTTTTTCCTTCTTGCATAGACTGTTCTAGAAAAACTGGAAGGAGAGTTACAGGAAGCCAACCAGAACCAGCAGGCCTTGAAAAAAAGCTTCCTAGAACTGACGGAACTGAAATATCTCCTGAAGAAAACCCAGGACTTCTTTGAGGTGGTCACGTGGGGATGATTTACTAAAGGGCCCGTTCCTCAGAACCTCAAATTTCCATTTCGGAAACTGGCTGGCCTGGGATCTGAGTAAATCACTCTGTTTCTGTTCCATGGCTGGGCTATTGGTGAGGGCGGGGGAGTATTTTGGGTGGAATAATTGTAGTGCTGGTTGAATTGAAGGGAAAAATATTATGGTGCTAAGTAAAATGTATGTGCTGAAAATGGCTCAGGCAGAAAGAGAAGTCAGAACCAAGCACAGCAGTTGGTTTGAGAAGTTTTAGGGTTTTGGTAGGAAGAGACCAGGGAAGCTTTTTGATCTGGCCCGGAGCACTCTGTTTTCTGACTTCTGTTAACTTTTTGTGGAAAATTAAAGCTTCACTAAAACCAGAGAAAATCTTGAGGTGTGGGTGCCTTTTGAGTTTCCCTAAATATATTTAAATGAAAATCATAGTGCTTTGACTTTCAGACGGAGACCAATTTAGCTGATGATTTCTTTACTGAGGACACTTCTGGCCTCCTGGAGTTGAAAGCGGTGCCTGCACATATGACCGGAAAGTTGGGGTTAGTGTAACTCTTCTGTGTAGGTGGGTTCCTGGTCCTGGCATGTGATTTCTGAGTGAGTGAATGAATGGGTGAACAAATAGCCACTGGAATGATGACTGTTTCCCATGGATACAAAGCCTCTGCCGGGGATAGACCCATGTGTAACTTACTAGGTTGGTGGAGTCGGAAGTGGTGTCAGCTTCTTGTTAGTGGCGACACTAACCTCCTTGAGCCTGAAGACTGCAATGTTTATATTGCTCCCCCATGGGAAGCTGTGGGGATCGTTGTTCAGATGAGTTATCACAACTCTTCCCTGGCATTGGAACCAGACTATGGGACATATGTTTTTCCTTTCTCTTTAAAGTACTATTTTGGGGGTTGGGCGTGGTGGTTCACACCTGTAATCCCAGCACTTTGGGAGGCTGAGGTGGGTGGATCACTTGAGGTCAGGAGTTTGAAACCAGCCTGGCCAACATAGTGAAACCCCCATCTCTACTAAAAATACAAAATTAGCTGGGCATGCTCGCACATACCTGTAATACCAGTTACTGAGGAAGTTGAGGCAGGAGAATTACTTGAACCCTGGAAGCAGAGGTTGCAGTGAGCCAAGATCATGCCACTGAACTCCAGCCTGGGCAACAGAGCAAGACTCCAGCTCAAAAAAATAAAATAAAATATTACTTTGATAATAAAATGCATTTGGAGTTTGAATTTTTATTTTTTATTTTTATTTTTTGAGATGGAGTCTCTATCTGTTGCCCAGGCTGGAGTGCAGTGATGCGATCTCGGCTCACTTCAAGCTCTGCCTCCCAGGTTCACACCGTTCTCCTGCCTCAGCCTCCTGAGTAGCTGGGACTACAGGCGCATGCCACCCAGCTAATTTTTTTGTGTTTTTAGTAGAGATGGAGTTTCACCGTGTTAGCCAGCATGGTCTCGATTTCCTGACCTTGTGATCTACCCGCCTTGGCCTCCCAAAGTGCTGGGATTACAGGTGTGAGCCACTGCGCCCAGCCTGAATTTTTATTTGTATTTTTTTGACACGGGGTCTCGCTCTGTTGCCCAGGCTGGAGTGCAAAGGTGCAATCATAGCTCACTGCAGCCTTGACCTCCCAGGCTCAAGTAATCTTCCTACCTCTGCCTTGCGAGTAGCTGGACCACAGGCATGCGCCATGATGCCAAGCTAATTTTTAAAAAATTTTTTAATAAAGATGAGACCTTGCTGTGTTGCCCAGGATACATTTTTAAATGTAATTAGAAATGGGGGCCAGATGTGGTGGCTCATGCCTGTAATCCCAACACTTTGGGAAGCTGAGGCAGGAGGATCACTTGAGGCCAGGAGTTTGAGACCAGCCTGGGCACTGTCTAAAAAAAAGTTTTTTAATAAAAAAAAAAGAAATGGGATAGTTATGCAATCAAGTTATTTCCAAGAAGCAGTAATATGATGTGTTATAGCCATGAAAATAATGTGGCGATTCAAAGTGGTAGGATTTTGTTCAGTGCCTAAGTGAAATTGATGCATTTTAAAGCATTTCTGAAAGTTGTGAGTTTGGGATTTATGATTTTTTTATTCAATATGTATTTGAGGGCCTGATATTTGAGGCACCAGGCATTGAATTTGAAATGAAAATAAAAATATTTATTAGAAATGTTTGATCAGAAGGTAATACAGGATTAATGTACATTTAAAGTAATAAGCCAGTGAAAGTCACTGGTTAACATGAAAAGTTTAGGTCAGCAGTTACCTACATCCTTGGATAATGGAAAAAACAGATAAAAATAGACGTCAATATATGTTTCCCTCTTAGTATTAAAATATTTTTGGAAAAACACATAGAGACCACTGTTGAATATTTGCTACCATTAGCTACAATGCTATGATGAATGGTCTATCATATTCTTTTCTTTTTTTTTTTTTTTTTTGAGACTGAGTTTCACTCTTTTGCCCAGGCTGGAGTGCAATGGCGTGATCTTGGCTCACTGCAGCCTCCGCCTCCCAGGTTCAAGTGATTTTCCTGCCTCAGCCTCCTGAGTAGCTGGGATCACAGGTGCGCGCCACCATATGTGACTAATTTTGTATTTTTCAGTGGAGATGAGGTTTCACCATATTAGCCAGGCTGTTCTCAAACTCCTGGCCTCAGGTGATCTGCCCACCTTGGCCTCCCAAAGTGCTGGGATTACAGGTATGAGCCTCTGCGCCCGGCCGGTCTATCATATTCTTAATTGCAGTTAGTGACGATATAGTATTGGAATGATTAAGAAAACTTCAAGATATCAAAAAACCAGGTCAGAGGGACTTAGGGCAAGTCGGGGCTGGATGCGGGCTGGCCTTGGGACCCCTGTCGGTAGAGCTGTGTCTGGGTTCCTCCTGCTCATAGAGTGAATGGCCCTTCCTTTCATGGTGCGTCTTCATATCCTGCAGGGCCTTCTCTCTGCACCCCAATCCCTGTGCCTCAGGAATATCTTCCCTTCTGGCTGCCTAGGTTCATAGCTGGTGTGATCAACAGGGAGAGGATGGCTTCCTTTGAGCGGTTGCTGTGGCGAATTTGCCGAGGAAACGTGTACTTGAAGTTCAGTGAGATGGACGCCCCTCTGGAGGATCCTGTCACGGTGGGAACCTCAGGCTGCGAGAACTTTCTCTGAAACTTCCCATAGCCCTCACCAGAAGCGCTTCGTTCTCCCAAAACATAGGGGGTCTTTAGTTTGATGAGACTAATATCTGTTTCCTTTCTTTCTCCTTTTTTTCCTTCCCTTTTACTTTGTTCCTTTTTAAAAAATATATATTTGAAAGGTCAGTTTAAGGGCTGATTCTTATCAATACCTCATAATTGGTTCATTCTTCCCAGAGACTTTTCTCTAGAACTTAGTTATGTGAGTACTATCCTAGGCGGCAGCTGTGTCTTAAAGAACTGAGAACTGATTGAAGTCAGCTTCTCAAGCTTCAGTGTGCACGTGAGCATAGAGGTCACCTGGGGATCTTGTTAAAATGCAAATTCCAGACCAGGCATGGTGGCTCATGCCTGTAATCCCAGCACTTTGGGAGGCCAAGGTGGGAGGATCGTTTGAGGTCAGCGGGTCGAGACCAGCCTGGGCAACATAGCAAGACAACAGCTCTACAAAAAATAAAAAAAAGGTAACCAGATATGGTGGCACACGCCGGTAGTCCCAGCTACTTAGTAAGCTGAGGTGGGATGACAGATTGAAGCCGGGAGGTCAAGGCTGCAATGAGCTATGATCACGCCACTGCACTCCAGCCTGGGAAACAGAGTGAGACCCTGTCAAAAAAAAAAAAAAAAAAAAAGGCTGGACACGGTCGCTCATGCCTGTAATCGCAGCACTTTGGGATCCCAAGGTGGGCGGATCACCTGAGGTCAGGAGTTTGAGACCATCCTGGCCAACATGGTGAAACCCCATCTCTACAAAAAATATTAAAATTAGCCAGGTGCGGTGGTGCACACCTGTAGTCCCAGCTACTTGCGAGGCTGAGGCAGGAGAATCGCTGGTCCCCCAGAGGTGGAGGTTGCAGTGAGCTAAGATTGCGCCACCGTATTCCAGCCTGGGTGACAGAGCAAGACTCCCTCAAAAAAAAAAAAAAAAAAGATTCTGAGTCGGTGGGTCTGTGTGGAGCTTGAGACTCTGCAGTTCTTACAACTCCCAGAGAATGCTGATTATATATTTGCCAATAGATCCCACACTTCAAACAACAAGGCTTTGAGGGGGCTCAGCCCTGAGTGCTATACAGTGGTTGCTGTGAATTCAGTCAGATATTGCTGTCTCACCTTCCAGTTCGTATTTAATCCACTTACTCTTTAATTCCAAGAAGCTAGGCTTATTTCTGAGCGTCTATCATCTTTTTCAGATTAGAAGCTAAAAACATTAATTGTAATAAAAAAATTCATTTTGATGAAAAACAACTTTAAAATAAATGAAATTTAAAATAAGAAAGATTATGAAAAAAAATGAGAAACCCCTCATCACTCTAATGTCTTCATTTGTATTTTGCCTCTTGTACTATTTTCTCTATAGCCATAGACAGGTGTAATTTTATATGATTATTGACACGGAAATAATTTTTTTCTCCTCTTTGTTTTGCCTAATGTGAGATCCCTCCCCATATGGCTGTGCATCCCTTGTAAAGATTTTTTTTTAATTTGACATTGAATCATCACTTTTTATAATCCTGTTTTGACATGTAACAGTCATGGTGGGAGAGAAATTAAAGCATCTGGAAAAAGATGAGCGTGGACACCAAAGGTCACCAAAGGGAAGTCATGAGATTAGAGCAGATTCCTGATTCTGGTGGATCAGGAGAAAAGAAAACGTAAGAGACTCAGAAAAGGACCAGGGTAGACTCCACAGGTAGAGAAACCTTTTGGAAATAAAGTAACGCAGCAGCTCTGAAAATCCTAAAACACCGCCACCTGCTCCTGTAAGGAAATGCCAAAGATAGGATTCATTTTGATAGTGGTTTAAGGGATGCCTCATGTGTCCACTCAGTTGATGTGACATTACCTATCTGTTTTGGACACTTTATTTCTAATTTTTCTCCAGAATGTAGACACCATGATGAGCATCTTTATGCATGTGGATTTTTATTTGCTTTTGAATTACTTCCATAATAAACAAGTTCAAGGAAAATAGGATTGCTGGCTTAAAGGGTGTGGGGATTTTAATGACACCTGATGGGGCCCGACAAATGGCCTTTCAGTGACTTTTCTGATTCCAGTGCCTTGAATAGTGTGTGATGAGTCTGTTGGATTTGTCATAACTTTTCCAACAATAGGTTTTGTTTTTGTTTTGGGGGGTTTCTTTGAGACAGGGTCTCACTCTGTCATCCAGGCTGGAGTACAGTAGTATGATCATGACTCACTGCAGCCTCAACTTCCTAGGCTCAAACAACCCTCCCACCTCAGCCTCCCTGGTAGCTGGGACCACAGGTGAGCACCACCATGCTCAGCTAATTCTTGTATTTTTTGTAGAGATGGGGTTTTACCGTGTTGCCCAGGCTGGTCTTGAACCCCTGGGCTCAGGCAATCCACCCACCTTAGCCTCCTAAAGTGCTAGGATTACAGGTGTGAGCTATTGCACCCGGCCTGGGTTTTGTAATTTTACCTTTACCCTCTCAAACTAAATGAGAATGAAAGAATGCATTGTTTCCGCTCGTATTTCTTTGTTTGCAGTAAGAGTTAAACATTTGCATGTCTGCTTGTGGAAAACATCTTCCTTTCTTGTGAATTGTCCAACTTGGACTTGACAAGTGTGATCTAAGCAGCAGTCTTATGGCACACAAGCAACTGTGTGGGTCAAAAAATCTGAGCAACTGTTTGTATGAGTCAAAAACTGGGCATGGCTTTACCTTTGTTAAATATCAAACACCTACTCATCCCCAAAATGTCAGTGTTGTGTGTTAATTAACTCTGGTGAGCCAGTTTATCAGCCAGCTATATTCGTTTTAGGCCTTGCGATATTCTCTTCCAAATGTTTTCTTGTTTATTATCACATCTCTTAAGTGTGGGGCTTAGAGCTGAATATAAGGTCTGGCTGTGGTCCAACCAGCGTCGGGAACAGGCAGCTTGTCACCTTAAGGCTGCATCAGCCTCTGTGAGGTCTTGGATGGCCTTGCTCTCAACTGTGGGCTATGAACTTAGAGGAACTGGGAAAGTTACAGTTTCCCAGTTTTAAATTTATGAATTGTGTAAGCCTAAAAACAAGACTTTACATTTGTCTCTGTTATGTTTTAACCAGAAAGAAACCCCTTCTTTTTTTTTTTTTTTTTTTTAACTTATTCTGATTTTCCAGAAAGAAGAAATTCAGAAGAACATATTCATCATATTTTACCAAGGAGAGCAGCTCAGGCAGAAAATCAAGAAGATCTGCGATGGGTAAGAGGGAGTGAAGGGCTGTTTCTTCAGTGATTTGGACCAGGATTGGGTAAAGAGATCTGCAGTGCCAAACGCACGCGACTGTGGCTTCTAGAGGTCAGTAAGGCTGTAGAATAACTTTCTCACGTAAAAGTCAGCCCCAACTGATTTTTAATAGTTGTGAGAATATGAATAGGAGAACTTGAATACGCAAAATGTGAGGGGAACTAAAAGCGGACACGTTCCCCATTTCAGTCTATTCCATCTGAGACTTTTCATTAACTGCTGAAGAGTGAACCAACTGCATGGCTAACTTGTTTGGGATTTTACAGAATCGTGTTACGTGTAGCTCTGTAGAAGCAGAAATGACGCAGTGCAGAGGATATTAATGCATTAAAGAGGATATTCATACATTACTAGATTCTAAAAGCAAGAGGCAAGTCCAGCCTGCAGTCTTATTTACCTAACAACTCACGGGTTTTATGGTTTGAATGAAGCTCATTCGTATAAAAGAACTGCAGCCTCAATTCACAGCACAAGTGACGTACTGGGGAACCCTGATGACTGGGACTCCTTTTCCAGTGGCCAAAGATGCAGTTATTCTAGGATAGGTTGGCCATCTAAAGTCAGCAAACGATGTCTTAGCAGAAGAGGGGGTGCAGAATGCTTTGCAGCAAGAACCCACCTGTGTCCCTTGGAATATATTAAACAGGTTTCGAGCCACTGTCTACCCTTGTCCAGAGCCTGCGGTGGAGCGCAGAGAGATGTTGGAGAGTGTCAACGTGAGGCTGGAAGATTTAATCACCGTGAGTGAGGGGTTCGGGCGCATGGTCTGATGGAGGGCTGCCTCTGCTGTTTTCATACAAGCCCTGCCCCCCAGGGCCCTCACTGGGAGGCTGGCTGGAATGCTGGCTATGCCTTTCTGGTTGTGGCTGTGGAAGATTTCACAACTGGGAAACTGTTTGATAAGCTAGCGGGAACGATGCTGTGTCTTAAGAATGCTTTGCCCAGGCTCAGATTTGACCACAGCCCTAGTCAGCCTTCAGGTGGCCACCCCGATCTGATAAAAGACACCCTTTATTGCCAGCCTCGGCCTAGACGGAATCTGTGATATAACCACCCAGCCAATTAAGTTGAACAACCAGTTTGACCGATTATTTTCCCACTGAATTGCCCGGTTGTTTAAGCTGACGGGTTAATTCTGTAAAAACAGTGAGTCTGGTTTCACCACGTGAACATTCATTCATCCCAAACTCATTGTCTTTGTGAAGTCTGTCACCATCCAGGGTGACACTCAACACGCTTATGATCAGAACGCTTTCTTCAATCACAGCAGCTTTGAAAGTCATCACTGAAAGCAGCTTGGCCTCCCTCAGCTGGCAGACTCTCGTCAGTGCGAGAGTTCAACAGAACTTTTGGTTGTGATGGAAGGGTCATGTGGCCTGCGCCGTCTAAC
>NW_012105253.1:3689508-3691148 GCF_000951045.1 Mandrillus leucophaeus
CAGTACGCCATGCTTGATTTTATGAAAATGTCATGAGGAGAATGGAAAAGAAATTCTGCTAACTGTGTGCTTACATTTAGTATGACGGGGGCTTCAGGTGGTCCCAGCTGAGCACCTTCTACAGGGGCAGCTTTTTCCTTTGGTTCAGTCCCTGCCAAAGATGAATCTTAGGCACTATCTGATCCCGAGGCATTTAATTCGGGCTGCGCTCTTTGAGGTTTCTGAAAGTCTCATCTGTGCTGAGGTGCTTTTGTCTCCTGGAAATCCCCAGGCCAGGTGGCATTATATTGCTAAGTGACAGGTAGTATTGGCTTGTGAGACACTTCAGTGGGCCTCATGGCTCTCATTAATCTTAGAGCCACCATGTGTCTCTTACAGTGTGTCTCTTACAGAGGCCATGCGTACTGAAAAAGATTACCTTGTTTGTTGCATCATCAAAACATAAAAATGATTTCCATTAAATAAATTCTGTGTGGGCCCAGTTGTCCATTCATTCCTTCATTTGTTCACTTGTCATGTATTGGAGGGATTATGTATGTAAAGCGTTGTGGTAGATGTAGGAGTCTCTTAGGGTTGCTCGAACAAATTACTGCAAACTGGGTGGCTTAAGACAATAGGGATTTATTCTGTGGCGGTTCTGGAGGCCAGAGGTCTGAAATCAAGGCGTCAGCAGGGCCGTGCTCCCTCCGAAGACCTGAAGGCAGCCGCTCCTTGCCTCTCCCCGGCTCTGGTGCCATGGGCCATCCTCCGCATTCCTTGGCTCGCAGGTGCCTCCTTCAATTTCTGCCTCCGTTGTCATGTGGTATTCTTCCCTGTGTGCCTCCGTGTCCCTGTTTCTTATAGGGACAGTGGTCATATGGAATTAGGGCCCATTGGAATGCAGTATGACCTCATCTTAACCTGATTCCATCTACAAAGACCCTCTTTCCAAAAAGGCCATATTCACAGATCTCAGAATTTAGGACTCTTTTATGTGGACAGTTCAACCCGTAAGAATAGGACAATGAGGAATTTAGAAGAAAAGGAAGATACAATCTCTGTCTAAGGGTTTTAGCCTCTAGGAGGGGAGATAAACTGCTCAGGAGAGTTAAAGGCCAGGTGACAGCCACAGGTCAGAGGAGCCTTCTCAGAGCAGAGGCGGCTGCTGTGGCCTGTGGCCCTCCATTTTCGGCACATTGTCAAACAGCTCTGTGAAGGTTCCCTGTTTTCCTGCATGTTGTTTTTCGTATAGGTCATAACACAAACAGAGTCTCACCGCCAGCGCCTGCTGCAGGAAGCTGCTGCCAACTGGCACTCCTGGCTCATCAAGGTGCAGAAGATGAAGGCCGTGTACCACATCCTGAACATGTGCAACATCGACGTCACCCAGCAGTGTGTCATTGCCGAGATCTGGTTCCCGGTGGCAGATGCCACACGTATCAAGAGGGCACTGGAGCAAGGCATGGTGTGTGGCAAGTGGAGCCGGGGGGGATCTGATGAGTCAGCCCCGTCTGCTGGGCTCTCAGAGGGTGTCGGCCTCATGGGCAACATGAACTCAAGTGACTGGGTGGTAGGATGGCTTCTTTCATCTTTGTGTCTTCAGTGCTTAACCCCGCTCGAGGACATAAAAGAAATTCCTTCGTTTTTTCAGTGTTTGACAG
>NW_012105253.1:3691778-3705648 GCF_000951045.1 Mandrillus leucophaeus
TCTCAGCCTCCCAAGTGGCTAGGACTACAGGCACACACCACCATGCCCAGCTCCACTCTGCTAGAGTGTAAATACTAAGTGTTACCTCATGGAGGTTATAGTCTAGCTGGAAAGACAAATAACCAAGCACCTATAATAAGAGCCAAAATATGTAGATTGCTTGCTGTGTGCCAGCAATGCGCTAAGCACTCTGTCCTTGTTGAGTTCTTACCACCCCCTCCATTCATTCCTTAGACATTCCCTGTGTAGTAGGAATGTATCTAGGGCTTACGCACTGGCAGGCCAAGGCTCTGCTTTGATAGACATTCTAGAAAGGGACACGGAGGTATGTCCGTGACTAATGAGACTTCAAGCAGTGATGAGTGGTGGGCAGGAAACCAAGCAGGGGACAGTGAGGGGCGGGATGGGGAGAGGGGGCTTGTTCTGATCACGTTATTCACCCCATTGAAGGAGGGACCCCCCTCTGCCCGAAATAGTACAAGATGGCTGAACACATTACCCCGACACTGGACAGACGGGCTTGACAGCTGTTTTTAGTCACTCGTCCTCAGAGCTCAGGGGAGAACACCGCATGCCATGTGGGCCACACAGGGCTTGCCCTCGGGAACTATGCTTGGGAGCAAAGTGAACCAGCAGGGCCGGTGGGAGGCAGGCTCTGCAGTGAATGAGGGTGAGGTGACCTTTGGTTTCTGCAGAAGGATGTGATTAGCTTGTTTGAATGATTTCACGGGGTGGCAGGAGTGAAACCATTAGGTTGAGGACTGGGTGGCATGCAGCTGGTTCAGCTGACGGGGAACTAGCTGGGTGGGAAGCCTGCCCTGCTAGCTGGGTGGCATATCTGGTGATGGCAGATCTCGTGGTATCTGAAGAAGCCCCCTCTAAGCAGGCAGCTGGGAAGACTGGGGGCGGGAGGAATGGTTTTCAGGTAGAGGGATCTGAAGGTAAAGGCCTTGTAGTAGGAATGGAGTAGAAGGTGGGGGCTTTCTTTATCCCCTTTGTACAGATAAAGAAATGGAGGCACAGGAAGTAGAAGTAACCTGACCACAGTCCTATAGCCAGGAGGCAGGATTTGAATACAGAAACTGTTCCTCATGCACTCCCATGTCCCCACATCATGGTTCAAAAACCACCTAAATGGGGCACTTAAAAAGCATTTCAACCAGGCCGAGCAGGGCAGGGGTGCATCCTGGAGGAAGTGATGCGTGCACAGAACGGTAGGAGGCTGGCCAGGGAGCAGGTGAAGGGAGGTGGGGCGGGGTGGGGCCTCCCGAAGGCAGCGGAGGATTGAAGCTGGGACCATGAGCACTCGTCCAGCTGGTGTCAGATCCCACTGGATGTGCAGATGGCAAGTGCTGTTGGGCGTGCGGTGGCTGTACGGTTCCTGGACAGGGAGTGCTTGGAATTGTTAAGACTCAAGTAGGTAGAATGGATGCAGTGGCTCACGCCTGTAATACCAGCACTTTGGGAGGCTGAGGCGGGAGGATCGTTTGAGCCTAGGAGTTCAAGACCAGTGTGTGCAAAATAGCATTTCATGGCTGTAGTCCCAGCTATTCAGGAGGCTGAGGCGGGAGGATTGCTTGAGCCTAGGAGTTTGAGGCTGTAGTGAGCTATGATCATGTTACTGCACTCTAGCCTTGGACTTCCTGTCTCAGGAAGAAAAAAAAGAAAAAGAAAAAAGACTTGAGCAAGTGGAGAAGAGAGGTGGCTAGTGTAGACGTGGCCAGTTTCCATGGGGAGGTGTGGGGAGGGATGAAGGTGTAAATGGAGGATTAAGGCATATTGTTAAGTAGTCTTGATCACAAGACTAAAGAGTTTTGATTTCATTCTTTAGGCTATAGGCAGCCTTTGAAGATTTTAAAGCTGGAGAGTAACATGAGTAAGATAGTGCTTTTTGTTTGTTGTATTAAAAGAGTGCTTGAGCAATCTGGGTGTTAGATAAATGGAGAGGGGAGAGGCTGGCAGAGACGCTGAGGCTTGGAGCTAGGGTGAGCTGTGGGAATCGGAGGAAGGATTCTGAAGGGGGAATTAGAAAGCTTTGGTGGGTGATCGACTGACTGAAACGAGAGAAGGGACAAATCCGTGATTCCAAGATTCTAGGAATCCGGGAGAATGGAGGCTCTGCTGAAGGGGCAGGAGTTTGTGGAGGGGACCTGGCTCTGCGGCAAGTCGATGAATCCTGGATTTTGTGGTGTCGGTGACACATTGGAGTTTGAAAGTCTAAGCAGGCAATTAGGAAAAAACTGGGGAAGGGTCAGGACCATTTGGAAGGGGGTGATGAATTGAGAAAGCAGAGAGGAGGGAAGCCTAGAGGGCCAGGAGTCATAACATTCGCATTTACAGCAGCAGGAGATGGGAGATTGTCAGAGACTCCCTCTCGGAGGGACTTAGTTCTCTTGACAGCCCTCCTGTGAGATGAATTGGATAAGTATTGGGAAGCTATTAACTCTCTACACATGACGTCCTGAGTCTCAGAGAGATCAAGGGATTGCCCCAAGTTCACTCAGTAAGGGACAGCAGGAGCTGGGACTGTGACCCTTGTGCTGACATCTAGCCCAAGACTCTCCTCCTTACATCTTTGTCGCTTTTTTTTTTTCCCCTCCAGGAACTAAGTGGCTCCTCCATGGCCCCCATCATGACCACAGTGCAATCTAAAACAGCCCCTCCCACATTTAACAGGACCAATAAATTCACAGCTGGCTTCCAGAATATTGTCGATGCCTACGGTGTCGGCAGCTACCGCGAGATAAACCCAGGTAAAGATCTGATTAATTGCACAACTGGGCAGTGTGAAAACTGGGTAAGATGGACCCCTGAGGTGACCCAGGAGGTGAACTTGTTAAAACTGTGAGGCTTGGGGCTAGGGTAGTAGCTGTGGGAATTGGAGGAAGAAGTAGGATAGTAGGGGCAAGCAGTGGGATTCCTAAAATCCTCCTTGGTTTCCTAATACCCTGTGATGTCGTCTATAAATGCCGATTGGTGAAAGACTTGCTCTTTGTCTTCACCTGTGCGCCCTTAAACTGCAGCTTCATCCGGCAGCTGAAGTCGGTGTTCATTTCCTTCACCAATTCAATGAGGGCCAATCTTGGCATCTTCACAGTCCTATAGTTACTGTGTGGGAAAGACACCAGTACATAGAACTTAGAAGACTCGATTCTTGGTGTCCTAAGCTGTGGAATCTTGCTAGCTTGGTTAATAAAATAAAGGGGTAGGCTGGGCGCGGTGGCTCACGCCTGTAATCCCAGCACTTTGGGAGGCCGAGGATGTAGATCGCTCGAGGTTAGGGGTTGGAGACCAGCCTGACCAACATGGCAAAGCCCTGTTTCTACTGAAAATACAAAAATTAGCAGGGCATGGTGACAGGCACCTATAATCGCAGCTACTCAGGAGGCTGAGGCAGGAGAATCGCTTGAACCCTGGAGGCAGAGATTGCAGTGAGCCAAGATGGCGCCACTGCATTCCAGCCTTGGCGACAGAGCAAGATCCTGTCTCAAAAAATAGATAAAATAAAGTCAAAGGATAGACCAGATACCCTTTATCCAAGCAGTGCCTGGTGCTGTTCTTCTCCAGCCTGAGGCCCAGTCTAATTTGTGGCCTGTAAAGCAGGGGCCTCCTGGGTTGAGGGTCCCTGTGAGCAAACTGCTGGTGGTGTGTGGCGCATGTGAATGGTGGAGAAACAGACAAAAGATGGGTGTGGAGAAGAGTACAGAAAGCACCTAGAGAGAGAAAGCTGATCTTATGTTCCGTCAAACTTTGTGATTTTTTTCTATTTTTTCTTTTGTTTTGGCTTTGTGATTTTTGACAAGTCACTCAGCTTCTCTAAGCCTCAGCACATCTGTTAAGTGGAGAATAAGAATGCCTACTCATAGACTGGGCGCAGTGGCTCATGCCCGTAATCCCAACACTTTGGGAGGCTGAGGTGGGAGAACTGCTTGAAACCAGGAGTTTGAGACCAGCCTGGGCAATATAGTGAGACCTTATCTCTACAGAAAGTTTTAAAAATTAGTTAGGCATGGTGGCACGCACCTGTAGTTCCAGCTACTCAAGAGGCTGACGTGGAAGGATCACTTGAGTCCAGGAGGTGGAGGTTTCAGTGAGCCATGATCGTGCCACTGCACTCCAGCCTGGGTGACAGAGTGAGACCCTGTCTCAAAAAAAAAAATTGAAAAAAAGAATGCCTAGAAACAGATGCGCTCATTTATATGGCAGTTAATCATGTGTCAGGGTGGGGATGGTGAGAAAAGAAAACCAGAAAGACTTATGGAAGCCCGCATGAAGATCATGGAGCTGTGGCAGGGAATCTGAGGTGGGGGCCCCGAGGCTGTGCTGAGGCCTCAGGTATTGTGTGTCTCCCCTCCACAGCCCCCTACACCATCATCACTTTCCCCTTCCTGTTCGCTGTGATGTTTGGAGACTGTGGTCACGGAACCGTGATGCTCCTGGCCGCACTTTGGATGGTTCTGAATGAGAGACGCTTGCTCTCCCAGAAGACAGACAATGAGGTGAGTGTCCACTGACCGTCTTGCCCCCATTCATTTTCAGAGTATGAAAACCTGTATGTGGTTTTCACCATAGAAATAACACATTTTTATGAAAAATAAGGGAGAGAAGGAAAGTGAAACAGAGCCAAAATTAACCTACAACTTCTGGCCAAAGGTAATTCCTTTGGATGGTGTGGTGCCGTTCCTTTCAGCATTTTTGGGTTTTTGTTCATGACTTGATAAGGCATCGATTTTTCTTTTTCATTATTTATTTTTTCTAACTCAGGTTTTTTTCTCTGATTATGAAAGAAATACGTAATCATTGTAAACATTAGAAAAATGCAACATCTAGTGACCTAGAGAAAAATCACCAGGAATGCTTTTGGATATCTTTCCAATTTGTTTGTGCTTATCCACCAATTTTTCAAAAATTGGCATCAAGTAGTGCATACTATTTGTAGTGTTTTTACTTAAAATATCGTGAGTATTTGTTCATGGCAGAAACAGCCTGGGACCCGTGTTCTTCTGAACACTGAGAAACCCTGAACATCATTTCCCCGCTCTTAAGTTTCTCCACCTTCGCAGAGTACTGTGAAGGCTTAGACAACTCAAGAGGGTGCGTTGGTTCAAAGTATATCAGCTTGCCAGGGGCAGTGGCTCACACCTATAATCCCACCACTTGGGAGGCCATGGTGGGTGGGTCATTTGAAATCAGGAGTTCGAGGCCAACGTGGTGAAACCCTGTCTCTACTAAAAATACAAAAATTAGCCAGGCATGGTGGTGGGTGCCTGTAGTTCCAGCTACTTGGGAGGCTGAGGCTGGAGAATCGCTTGAACCTGGGATGTGGAGGTTGCAATGAGCCGAGATCGTGCCACTCCACTCCAGCCTGGGTGACAGAGAGGGACTTCATCTAAAAAAAAAAAAAAAAAAAGAATATCTGCAATGTTTTATTACAGGTTGAATTAATTACAGCTAGGTCAGCGATGTCAAGGTTAGAGGACACAATCAACCTGTGACCAATATAGTTTTCTATGTCAAGCTTAAAGATGTAGTTTTGTATGGTAAACATTTTGAGTTTCAGAGTTACATGTCAGCACTTCTTGGAATGATTGACACACATTATTCAGTATTATGAGAAAGCACTTTATTCTTCTCAGCAGACACAGTCAGACAGGGACTCAACTTTACAATGACAAGATGCAAAATGAGTATACATCTGACTTGTCATAAATGTAGCGGCCATGAGAGGCCAGTTCAGTGCTTATTTCCTGGAAGCACCAGAGACACCAGCCACCTGCTTTCAAGTCCCTTCCTAAGCAGATGAGGCCTTGCTTGCACTTCAGTTTATTTTCTAATGCAGGTGCAATGGAATAATCTGAGGCATGCATATATATATATATATATTTTTTTTAATTTTTAAATTTTTTTTTTTTGAGACAGAGTCTTGCTCTGTCACCCAAGCTGGAGTGCAGTGGTGCAATCTTGGCTCACTGCAGCCTCCACCTCCTGGGTTCAAGTGATTTTCCTGCCTCAGCGTCCCAAGTAGCTGGGATTACAGGCATGCACCACCATGCCCGGCTAATTTTTGCCTATATGGTTTTTGTTTAACGATAACAAATACCAGCCTAGGACTTTTTGGTGCACCTATATGTTCTAAAAACCATGATGTGTGTGCTCTTCCTGTCGGGATGATTGATGTCTGCCATGGTCATGTGGCCCCCCTAAAGGGTGCCGGCACCGGTGATGCTGGAGACATCCTGTAGAACACTTCCTCCGGGGTCTGCTTCAGAGCCCACTGACGATCATCCTCTCTGTGTCTCTGAGGCCAGATTTGGAACACCTTCTTCCACGGGCGCTATCTGATCCTACTCATGGGCATCTTCTCCATCTACACGGGTTTGATCTACAATGACTGCTTCTCCAAGTCCCTGAACATCTTCGGCTCTTCTTGGAGTGTCCAACCCATGTTCAGAAACGGCACATGGAAGTGAGTTGATGGAGAGAGATGGCGCAGTCGCTGGCCATCCGGGTGGCCTCAGTGACTGTTTTCTTGGTTGGGGGAGTCTACACCTAGCTCTACTCAGAGGTGCACTTGAAAATTCAAAACAAATAGGCCAGGCACAGTAGCTCATGCCTGTAATCCCAGCACTCTGGGAGGCTGAGGCGGGCGGATCACCTGAGCTCAGGAGTTCGAGACAAGCCTGGCCGACATGGTGAAACCTGGTCTCCACTGAAAATACAAAAATTAGCCAGGTGTGATGGTGGGCGCCTGGAATCCCAGCTACTCAGGAGGCTGAGGCAGGAGAATTGCTTGAGCCTGGGAGGCGGAGGTGCAGTGAGCCGAGATTGCACCACTGCACTCCAGCCTGGGTGACAGAGTGAGACTCCATCTCCAAAAAAAAAAGAAAAAGAAAAAGAAAAAATAATTAGCCAGATGAGTTGGCATGCCTGTAGTCCTCGCTACTTGGGAGGCTGAGGCAGGAAGATGAATTGGGCCAAGGAGGTCAAGGCTGCATGAGCTACAATCACACCATTGCACTCCAGCCTGGGCAACACAGCAAGATGCTGTCTCAAACAAAAGCAAATGAGAGGCTGGGCATGCTGACTCACGCCTGCAATCCCAACACTTTGGGAGTCCAAGGTGGGAGGATCACTTGAGGTCAGGAGTTCGAGACCAGCCTGGCCAACATGGTGAAACTCTATCTCTACTAAAAATACAAAAATTAGCTGGGCATGGTGGCATGTGCCTATAATCCCAGCTACTTGGGAGGCCAAGGCACAAGAATTGCTTGAATCCAGGAGGTGGAGGTTGCAGTGAGCCAAGATTGCACCATTGCGCTCCAGCCTGGGCAACAGAGCGAGACTCTATGTCAAAAAAAAAAAAAAAGCAAATGAGGAAAGGGTTAGTTTTGCAGTGCTGTCTCCCTGTGTTTGTCCTCTGGCTGACAGAGTTGGGGATAGGGGTCACCTGGTAAGGAGCTGTGGGGACTGTAGAATAGAGAGACCTGGAAAGTCTCTAAATCCACACAGTCCACCCTTCCCCTGTGCATTCCACAGTGAGTTTATGCAGTTAATCAGACAAGCAGTCTTCAGAATGGAAACACAACCTTTCAGGAATGGAGACTTTTATGGGGAGAAAGATTTTAGAGTTTGAGAGGTGGGTCAATTTAATGAACTAGGGGAGGACAGGGGACTCTGGAGGATAGGGGACTGTGAAGTGAACAAATAGAAATTGTGACAGCCTCATGATTTTCGGGGGGATCTTAGGCTACGTGCATCACGTACCTGAGATTTCCACAGCAGCATGAGGGTTAGTTTGTAAAACATATCAGTGGTGACATTTCCTAACATCTGTCTCTGCCCGGCTTCTTTGGGTCAGCTTAAGATTTCTCTGTCTCATCCTGGAACTTCCCTTTGAACAAATGAGAAAAGAGGACCAAAGTGAAGGCTGAGATAGGTAAACGTGTTCACAATCTCTTTTCCCATTCTTCCTCTCCCGAGGAAGGGACTTCATGGGTTTTACTGGCTCAGCAAAATCTGTAGTGAACATCATAAATGGGGGACAGAATGAACAATCAATTTCATCCAAGAGTTTTTCAGTTAGAAAAGATTCAATCCTGGGTTTCTTTTTCTTTCTTTCTGTTTTGTTTGTTTGTTTGTTTGTTTGTTTGTTTTGAGGTGGAGTCTTGCTCTGTCACGCAGGCTAGAGTGCAGTGGCGCAATCTCAGCTCACTGAAACCTCCATCTCCCAGGCTCAAGCAATTCTCCTGCCTCAGCCTCCTGAGTAGCTGGGACTACAGGCACACGCCACCATGACTGACTAATTTTTGTATTTTTAGTAGAGACGGGGTTTCACCACGTTGCCAGGATGGTCTTGATCTCCTGACCTCGTGATCCACCTGCCTTGGCCTCCCAAAGTGCTAGGATTACAGTCATGAGCAACCACGCCTGGCCCAATCCTGGGTTTCTTTTGACAAAGCTTTCCTGAGGGCATTCAAGGGGCTTAATGTGGGCACAGAGAGGCTCCAGGAGACTGTAGGAATCTTTAGTGTGGGGGCATGGAGACTCTAATGCAGTCACTTCTTGTTTCTCTGCTAGGCCTACGTTCCCTGACATAGAGATGGGATTCCCCACCTTAAATAAATGTAGAAAAATTAAAATATAGAAAAATGAAGGATAAAACATTTTCCAGAATGACATACAGACAGCTGTGTCTGTGATTTTTTTTTTTTTGCTTTGCAATTAGTATTCTAAAGAGATGCCCAAAAGAACAAAACTTTCATAAATTTAAAAACAAATTAGGTTGAGCACGGTGGCTCACACCTGTGATCTCAGAACTTTGGGAGGCCAAAGTGGGAGGATCGCTTGAACCCAGGAGTTCAAGACCAGCCTGGGCAATACGGGGAGACCCTGCCTCTACATAAAATGAAAAATAAAAAAAATTAGCTGGGCACAGTGGCACATGCCTGTGGTTCCAGCTACTCGGGAGGCTGAGACAGGAACATCATCCGAGCCTGGGAGGTTGAGGCTGCAATGAACCATGATGGCACTGCTGCACTCCAGCCTGGGCAATAGAGCAAGACCCCATCACAAACAAACAAACAAACACATTCATTCATACACTTAGTTCTGCTCTGTAGATTTAAACTCGTAAGTATAGAGATGAGTTTTATTTTTATTTATTTTTTATTTTGAGATGGAGTCTCGTTCTGTGGCCCAAGCTGCAGTGCAGTGGCGCAATCTTGGCTCACTGTAACCTCTGCCTCCCGGGTTCTAGCGATTCTCCCATCTCAGCGTCCCAAGTAGCTGGGATTACAGGTGTGCGCCACCATGCCCAGCTAATTTTTGTATTTTGAGTAGAGATGGGGTTTCACCATGTTGGCCAGGCTAGTCTTGAATTCCTGACCTCAGGTGATCCGCCCGCCTCGCCCTCCCAAAGTGCAGGGATTACAGGCATGAGCCAGCGCTCCTGGCTGAGATGAGTTTTGAAACTTGTTCAATCTGCGTAATTTCACCAGACTACCAACATGAAATTCCATTTCCCATGGAGTATGATTGTGAAAGGCCCAAGTTAACTGTCTTGTTACCACGCTGCAGATATGGGTATGAATGCTGTTCTCGTATGCACCTGCAAATATCTTCTTCCCCAATTCAAGACTCTTTGGTCTTGAATTGGAGCAATGCTCAGCCGTATGTGAAGGATCAGGAGTATAAGGCAGAACCTCATTATCACTGTGGTGGAAGAAAAAGACAGCTGAAGTACACAGTAAGCTGATTCTGGTCACCAGCTGCGACATGGTTCCTTGATGGACCTGCTTCCTTGATGGTTGAAAGACCACCGAAAACATTCCTGCAGTCATTGGAGTTGGGCGTATTGACTCAACGAAGGAAATGGTGCCTCACTGAGAAAACCATCTCTATTAAGAGGGTATTAGAAAGGGCTTAGGGGATTTAGCCTTTGTTAGGATGCAGGGATGTTGGATCATTTTTGTGGTTTGGACTATATCCTTCTTTTTGCCTGTATCGGGGTATGATTGTGGAATGATCTTGTTTTTAATCACTCTTAGCGGCCAGGTGGCCTTGCCTGATGTTGCTGTCCTTTGAAATTGTTTATGCTCAGCAGGATACACGATGGCTTAGCTGTGGGTGCCAGGCCAGTTCCCTCCTGTCAGGGGTGACTTTTCCCTTTGTGAACACACAAACACTTCTCTGCTATGGAAAGCCAGCCATGTGCACTGAGTCATGCCATTAGGATGGGGGTCATGTCTGGGTGAGTGAGTCACGATCAGCTGCTGCCGTTGTATATTGAGGGCCAGGACAGTAGGCCAGGCTTCCCGATTTCCTCAGCTGCTACCTAAGGCCCCCAGCACCTCACTGCAGAAGGGAAGGGAGCGTATTTCTGGACAGCCTGTCAAGACTGTGTGCTGTCTGTTCTTCATCATTTCATTATTTTTAAATTAAATTAAATTTAATTTATTTTATTTTTTGTAGATGGAGTCTTGCTGTGTTGCCCAGGCTGGAGTGCAGTGGTGCGATCTTGGCTCACTGCAACCTCCGCCTTCTGGTTTCAAGTAATTCTCCTGCCACAGCCTCCTGAGTAGATGGGATTACAAGTATGTGCCATTGTGTCCGACTAATTTTTGTATTTTTAGTAGAGAAGGGATTTTACCATGTTGGCTACGCTGCTCTCGAACTCCTGACCTCAAGTGATCCACCCACCTCAGCCTCCCAAAGTGCTGGGGTTATAAGCATGAGCCACCATGCCAGGCCTGTTCCTCTTCATTGCAAATGCTCATTCCTTGAACCCTTCCACAGATGCAGATTCTTAAAAAAAATTAGCTCAACTTTCTCACCCCCTTAAGGCTTGCAGAGACAGTGAGTAAGAAATTTCTGGGCCAGGTGTGGTGGCTCACGCCTAATCCCAGCACTTTGGGAGGCCAAGGCGTGCAGATCACTTGAGGTCAGGGGTTCGAGACCAGCCTAACCAACATGGTGAAACCCCATCTTTACTAAAAATACAAAAAATAGTTGGGCATGGTGGCACATGCCTGTAATCCCAGCTACTTGGGAGGCTGAAGCAGGCGGATTGCTTGAACCTGGGGTCGGGCTGTGGGGGGAGGCAGAGGTTGCAGTGAGCCGAGATCATGCCATTGCACTCCAGCCTGGGCAACAAGAGTGAAACTCTGTCTAAAAAAAAAAAAAAAAAAAAAAAGAAAGAAAGAAAAAAGAAATTTTTTTCCCCATTGACATGCATGCTTCTGGGTGAAAAGGGGATACAGGTTTAAAGACATTCAATGGGCTACGTGTTTTTAGAGGTAAGTTTCCTAGCAGTTGAGGTGTGTATGTAAAAAACCAACCCATCCTTCAGAAGCAGCCCCAGTGTTCCCTGGGGAGACTTCCCAAGCATATCCCTGGGCTAGAGTTTCTTTCCTGCATTCTCCCAGCATCCCTGCCTTCTACTTCGTTTCTAATGTGTGTACAACCCCTGATTTCCCTTCCTTTTCCTTCCTTTTCCCTTTCCCTTTCCCCTTCTCTCCCCTCTCCCCCTTCCCCTTTTTTTTCCCTTTCAACAGAGTCTCACTCTGTTGTCCAGGCTGGAGTGCAGTGGTGCAGTCATGGCTCACTGCAGCCTTGACCTCCCAGGCTCAAGTGATCCTCCCTCTTCAGCCTCCCAAGTAGCTGGAACTAAAGGCATGTGCCACCACAACCAGCTGGTCTCAAACTCCTGGGCTTAAGGGATCCTCCCGCCTCAGCCTCCCAAAGTGCTGGGTTTATGAATGTAAGCCACTGCTCTCGGCCCTGATTTTCTTTACTTTAGCACATCAGGCTGAGATCTCTTCGGAAACTCAGATTGTAGCTTCAGTGCTTAGGACAATACTGATGCGGAGTAGATATTGAATCAACCGAATTGATGAGTTGCACCAATAGTCGGGCTTTGGTGGGCAAGTTCGTGACTGGTGGTACTATAGCATTTTTTTCTGCTCCGGTTGATCATTGTTTGTTTTTCTCCCTTTCTCCCTCTAAAGTACTCATGTAATGGAGGAAAATCCGTATCTGCAGCTGGACCCAGCCATACCAGGAGTGTATTTTGGAAATCCATACCCATTTGGGATTGATCCGGTAATGATGTCTTCTTGGGTTAAATATTTATTATGTGAACTGTCTTGTGGAGGAGACCTCTGGATAGAGAAGAAAAGGCCAACAAAGCCTGTCAAATCAACAAACTTGTGTTGAGATGAAATAATTTCTGCTGATGTTTTTGTGACACGTAGAGCCAGATTCAAGTAAATGTTCTATCTACACCTTCTCCCCAGCCCCATTTTCCATATAGTTCCCCAAACATCTGCCTCTTTCTCCATCAGTCACATCCCTGGTGCTTAATAATTGCTTCTTTAAAAGGCACTTGGTTGCCTGGGGAGAATGCATATTACATAAGCTATTTAGCATCCTAATCAAGTTTAAGTTCCCTGCTTTGTATTTTCTCGCAGTGGGAAACATTTCCCTTTTTTCTAAAAAAGTGTGGATTTGTTTTTATGTTTGCTTTGTTTTACTGCATAGAATTGACACTTTTTTTTAAAAGGTATTTGCTTCATTTTATTTGTTATATCTATCCTAGTCAGCTCGATTTGAGCTAAGCAAAACAATACTTCCTCGCAGCCTGTAGATATAAAGTGGTTTTAAGGAGATATGACACATGCCCATTCATGTAAAGCTGTTTATTTTTATTGGCCCAGTGCATGCTGCCACCAGGTGGCGGCCTTATGCTCCAAATGAAAACTGAACCTGGCAAATGCTGTCCATGTTTCTTCTAAGCTCTTTCTTTATGGGAGAGAACGTGAGACCTCAGTTTTTGTTGCTGACAGTTAGAAGTAAATAGTACTAGCCCTAAAATTGGTTCTCCAGTCTCTCCTGGCTTACAGGTCACCTCCTCTTAAGTTTTCCTGGGTCATCCTGCTATCTCCCGCCTCCCTGCCCTTATAAAAACAGAAAGTTTGCCCAGGATTTGTTTATACTTGCCACCCAGGGACACTTGCATTTTTATCAAAAGTGGTAAAGTCCTTGAAGGCTGGTTTATAAGTTGCAAAGCGCTAAAAACTAGTTTGAATTTTTGTGGCCTGCAAGACATTGTCCTTGGTCAAAGGAATTTCATGTTTAGTAAGCAGGTGGAGAGGGAATCTAGACGGGGATGATCTTAGGGTCTGGTTGACCTTCCTTTGTTTGGAATCTCATTGCTCCGATAGTCTCACCTCTCCCCTCCACAGCCCACAGTTAATTCATCAGCAAATCCTGCCTGTCCATTGCTGCTCCTCAGACAGAGTGGAGCTACAGTATTTCACATTGCAGAACTGCATGATCCTGAGTTTCTACTCTGCATGCAATTTTGTCATCTGCCCACAAGTTAGAAAAGAAAGAAAATATGTCAGGGTGAAAGAGAATGTGGGATTTTGAAAATAATGAAATCTGTTCCTAGTAACATTTAGAATTTTGAAAATTTCTGGTCTTTCTATCCTAAAATAATACATATACCTATAGGATTTTAAAAATCTATACCACACAAAATATTATATAAAGAAAAGCAGGAGTTGGCCAGGTGTGGTGGCTCATGCCTATAATCCTAGCCCTTTGGGAGGTTGAGGCGGGTGGATCACTTGAAGTCAGGAGTTCGAGACCAGCCTGGCCAACATGGTGAAACCTTGTCTCCTCTAAAAATACAGAAATTAACTGGGCACGTTGGTACATGCCAGTAGTCCCAGCTACTTGGGAGGCTGAGGCAGGAGAATTGTTTTAACCTGGGAGGTGGAGGTTGCAGTGAGCTGAGATCATGCCACTGCACTCCAGCCTAGGCAACCAGAGTGAGAGCCCATCTCAAAAAAAAAAAAAAAAGTAAAAA
>NW_012105253.1:3705706-3706749 GCF_000951045.1 Mandrillus leucophaeus
GAGACTGTCTCAAAAAAAAAAAAAAAAGTAAAAATACCAAAATTAGCCAGGCATGGTGGCATATGCCTGTGATCCCAGGTACTCGGGAGGCTGAGGCAGGAGAAGTACATGAATCTGGGAACCTGAGGTTGCAGTAAGCTGAGATCACACCACTGCACTCCAGCCTGGGTGATACAGGGAGACTCTTCTCAAAAAAAAAAAAAAAGAAAAGAAAAGTAGGAGTTGCCTTTCCTACCTCTCCAGTTCCTGCAGTCCTGTTCCTCAGAGATAACCACTTTAACAGAACATGTCTGTATTCGTCCATTTTCATGCTGGTGATAAAGACATCCCCGAGACTGGGTAATTTATAAAGAAAACGATTGTGTGGGGAGGCCGCACAATCATGGCAGAAGGTGAAAGGCACATCTTACATGGTGGCAGGCAACAGAGAGAATGAGAGCCAAGTGAAATGGGTTTCCCATTATAAAACCATCAGGTCTTGTGAGACTTATTGACTCCCGTGAGAATAGTATGGGGGAAATCACCCCCATGATTCAATGATCTCCCACCGGCTTCCTCCCACAGCACACAGGAATTATGGGAGCTACAATTCAAGATGAGATTTGGGTGGGGACACAGCCAAGCCATATCAATGTCTGTCCCTGTGTTAGTACTTGTATCATATATATATATATATATATAGGCTTACTTTTTACATAATACAGATTTCTACAGTGCATTTACTGACTGCGTTTGGCATCTATTTGTGAATCAAATCACAAAATATTTGGCCTTCATCATAGCTGGCTTTAAGGTGTTTCTGAAAATTTTGTAACAAATGAACACAACAAAATTGTTAAGAGCCTGGCCTCTTAACGCAGGAATCAGACTGCCTGTGTTTAAATCTTTGCTTTTCTATTTACTTGCTCTGTGAGTTTGAGCATGTTAACATCTCTATATCTGTTTCCTCGCCTATAAAATGCATATAATAACAGCCTTAGACTGGGTGCGATGGCTCACACCTGTAATCCCAGCACTTTGGGAGGCCAAGGCATGCGGATCAT
>NW_012105253.1:3707020-3718262 GCF_000951045.1 Mandrillus leucophaeus
GAGGTTGCAGTGAGTCGAGATCACATCACTGCACTCCAGCCTCAGCGACAGAGCAAGACTCTGTCTCAAAAAAATATATATACACATATAAAAATAAAAATAAAAATAAAAAACACCAGCCCTAACTCCTAGGGTTGCTCAGCAAATGAAATTATGTTTACACGTAAAACCCCTAGAACAGAGTCTGATGCACAAACGTGGTAAATACTCCTTGAATATTAGTTGCTCTTATGTTATTTCTTCCTAGGTATGTAAGTAAATTAATCTTCCTGTGGTTATGATAAATTACCTTATCTGTAAAATGAGAATAACTGTATCTCATAGAGTTTTCAGTAGAACTAAATGAAATAGACACATCTAAATTGCTTAGTATGTGCTTGGTACTTAACTATTAACATTTTAAAATTTTCTTTTTATTTATTTATTTAGAGGCAAGGTCTTGCTCTCTTGCCCAGGCTGTAATGTAGTGGCATGATCATGGCTCACTGCAGCCTTGACCTCCTGGGCTCAATCTCCCTGCTTCAGCCTTCCAAGCAGCTGGGACTACAAGCACGTGCCATGCCATGCTGGGCTGATTTTTGTTTGTTTGTTTGTTTTCAGACGGAGTTTCACTTTTGTTGCCCAGGCTGGAGTGCAATGGTGCGATCTCAGCTCACCACAACCTCTGCCTCCCGGGTTCAAGTGATTCTCCTGCCTCAGCCTCCTTAGCAGCTGAGATTACAGGCATGAGCCACCATGCCATGCTGGGCTAATTTTTAAAGAAATTTTTTGTAGAGACGGGGTCTTGCTTTGTTGCCAGGCTGGTCTTAAACTCCTGACCTCAAGGGGTCTTGCTGTCTTAGCCTCCCAAAGTGGTGGGATTACAAGCGTGAGCCACTGCACCTGGCCAACATTTTTAATGTGTCAGATTTGGCTGGGTTTAAAGTGTGCTAGCACACCTGCCCTCACTGCATTGAATGTGCCTGTGGGAACTGTCCAGCCAGGTGGGCAAGGGGAATGCCAAGGGCTGGGGTACACCTGGTGCCACTTAGATGCCAAGACCCATGTGAGGGTAGAGGAGGCATCTCTGGGGTCTGGGCATCTGTTATTGGAGTCCCTTCTCCCCGCTTCCCAGCAGCCGTCTCCTCAGTGGGTGCACCTCTGGGCTGGCTCAGGACATTGCAAAGGAAGGATCAGTGCAAATTAGCACTTGACCATGTGAGCACGTGCGTGTGTTGGAGGGAGCGAGATGACTGTGTTTGAGGTTGTGTCTGGTTGGATGTTGGCCCCTTAACAGAAGCAAAGAAGTTTGGAGGAGGAAGTCATTTAGGAGAAAAGGTGAGAAAGCCATTGTGCCCTTGTCACCTTTGACACGTCCCAGAGCAAACCTGAAAACAATTTGGGATGTACCTCAAGTACGGATGGGGACAGGGGAAGGAGCAAGGACTTGGAATCCTTTCCACAGAGTGGGAGTGGAGACCGTGGGGCTGCTGAGATTTAAATGGGGAAGATGAATGTTAGTGACTCTGGTCCTTAGCCAGCGTGAGACCCTCACTAACCCCTCCACCCACCTGCCCTGCACGAGCACCCAGTGTACTTTCTCCTCATGTCAGTATCATCAGTATCGTTTGGGGCAGGACAGGTACACATGATCCCCACCTGGCAGTGCTGTTTAAAACAGGGGTCGTGTAGAAGGCTGGGACTGTGTCTTACCCATCGTGCTTACAAAGATTGGCTACTGGAACAGCTTTTTGAGAAGGGCCTGGGGAAATGCTTCGTCATGTGAAGCACTACAGACTTTCAGAGTAAGAGGTGGTATTATTAAAAAGGATTGGATACATTCACGGGCCAATGATCTATAGACCATGATTAGGGAAACTGAGGCAAGTTTGAGCTCTTGCCATAATGGTTCAGATTAGTTTTCTTCTTCTTTTTTTTTTTTTTTTTTTTGAGACAGAGTCTTGCTCTGTCACCCAGGGGGGCAATGGCGCGATCTCGGCTCACTGCAACCTCCGCCTTCTGGGTTCAAACGATTCTCCTGCCTCAGCCTCCTGAGTAGTTGGGATTACAGGAAACTGCCACCATGCCCAGCTAATCTTTGTATTTTTAGCAGAGACAGGGTTTCACCGTGTTGACCAAGCTGGTCTCGAACTGCTGACCTCAAGTGATCCACCTGCCTCGGCCTCCCAGATTATCTTTTCACGTAGGATTTTTCTCCCCTATTTTCCTCCAGCAGTTTGATAATAGCACTAATGATCCTGTTACTTTTGTCCTTAAAGTTGCATTTATAAAGGGTTTCCTGCTTTTTTCCCTTTTGGACTCTAAAATGCATGCATTGAGCTGGACTGAAATATGAAAGTGCAGTTCCCAGAACGATTCGCTCAGGGAAAGTTGTGCTGCAGCCCTCGACTCCAGTAGAACTTCTAAGACTCTCTCACTTGTTTTTTGTCCCATTTCCCATCCAGATTTGGAACTTGGCTTCAAACAAACTCACATTTTTGAACTCCTACAAAATGAAGATGTCGGTGATCCTGGGAATTGTCCAGATGGTTTTTGGTGTCATCCTCAGCCTTTTCAATCACATGTAAGTTTCCTGATGGACTCTCTGCCTGCTCTGTCTGGTCACACTGATGATGAGTGGTGACAGAGCCACTGGTTTGGGACCTGCATCTCTCTGTACAAGTTTTCTTCCTGTGAGGGGTACTTCCCTGGGCATCTTGGCTTGAGCCAAGACAAGCTGGTTGGCTGGAAATGGCAGCACCTCCGTTTCTCCTAAGCAGAGTCTGTCCGAGGTAAGTGCTCCTCTGGCCGCAGAAATATTTGAGGGTTCAAAAAAAGACTGGAGGCCAGGCACGGTGTCTCACACCTGTAATCCCAGCACTTTAGAAGGCCGACGGGTGGACCACCTGAGGTCAGGAGTTCAAGACCGGCCTAGACAACATGGTGAAACCCTGTCTCTACTAAAAATACAAAAATTAGCTAGGTGTGGTGGCGGGCACCTGTAATCCCAGCTACTTGGGAGGCTGAGGCAGGAGAATCCCTTGGACCTGGAGACAGAGGTTGCAGTGAGTCGAGATCACATCACTGCACTCCAGTCTGGGTGACAGAGTGAGACTCCATCTCAAAAAAACAAAAACAAAAACAAAACAACAAAAAAAACATTCTCAACTTCTAGGCTGTACGGAATCAGATGATAGGCTCAATTGGCCTGTGGACCACACTTTGCCGACCCCTATCTTAGAGCGTTCTTAGGAAAAAGCTTCCAAGTCCCCATTATATATCCTCTTGCCTTTAAATGTGCAACTGTGAGCTAGGTCCGCGTGCGAAGCTGTGGTCAGATCACCACCCTCTCTGTGTGGGCATGACCTTTGCTTTAGATGTTACTTCTAGACTGTGGTTCTCTCTGACTCTTGTGCAAAAGCACTTTCCAGTGTTTCCTTCTTATTTTCTTTTCTGTGCATCCATACAGGATTGCTGTTTGCTGGGGGATGTGGGGTGCTGTTGTTTGCCAGTAGTGCGGAAAAAAAAAAAGATAGAACATTTTGTGCTTTTGTGCTTTGAGAGAATAATTAAGTCCTAATGTTCCCTTGATGTTCTATCTTGTGTATGTGTGTGTTTTCCACCCCCAGATACTTCAGAAGAACTCTCAACATCATTCTGCAATTTATCCCTGAGATGATTTTTATCCTGTGTCTGTTTGGATACCTGGTTTTCATGATCATTTTCAAGTGGTGCTGCTTTGACGTCCATGTATCTCAGCACGCCCCCAGCATCCTCATCCACTTCATCAACATGTTTCTGTTTAACTACAGTGACTCTTCCAATGCACCCCTCTACAAACATCAGGTATTTCTGCTTTTTTAAAATTCTTCTTTTATTTACTTGATTATGTCAAATTTCTCTCCTATTCTTTTTTTTTTTTTTTTTTTTTTTGAGACAGAGTCTTGCTCTGTCACCCAGGCTGGAGTGCAGTGGCGCAAACTTGACTCACTGCAACCTCTGCTTCCTGGGGTAAAACGATTTTCCTGCCTCAGCCTTCTGAGTAGCTGGGACTATAGGTACACACCACCACACCTGGCTAATTTTTGTGTTTTTAGTAGAGACAGGGTTTCACCATGTTGGCCAAGCTGCTGTTGAACTCCTAACCTTAAGTGATCCACCTGCCTTGGCTTCCCAAAATGCTGGGATTACAGGTGTGAGCCACAGCACCCGGCCTCTCTCCTACTCCTGAGTGTTGCCAAGGGTAGTTATTTGTAAAACTGAGCCATCTTGGCGTCCAGTGGAGGCTGTTACATCCTTTACATTTCAAAAGGATCTTATTAAATGAAGGTGCAAGCACTGAGGGCTGTGGTGTGGCTGCAGCCATTCTTGCTGGGTAATACCTGAGAGGGATAATTGCAGAGGGATTGAAGATTGTCTTGTGCATTGGCTATGAAGGAGGAAAACAAATAACCCTTCAGATTGATAGGCTTGCAATGGTAGAATGTTCTCTATGGCACCTTAATATTTAATAATCTTTTATTCAAAGAGTGCACTCGGGCTAAATTAACAAGAATAATAATTGAAACAGAATCAAGAAGAGAAGGCCTTGTATTCACATGGGTAGATGGTTTCTGGAAAACCATGAATCAAACTCATGCTCTTCTGCGAGCTTCCAAAGCTGGCGGGAGCTGCTGTTTTGCATTTGTTGCTCCTCTTCCAGAGACAGTTCATCCCAACCATTGCACTTTATTGCCACTCTGATTTCTTCCGTTTCTTTTAGCCTCATTATCAACTTAATATTTAATTAATTAATTAATTAATTTTTGGAGATGGAGTCCCACTCTGTCACCCAGGCTGGAATGCAGTGGCACGATCTTGGCTCACTGTGACCTCCGCCTCCTGGGTTCAAGTAATTCTCCTGCCTCAGCCTCCCAGGTAGCTGGGATTATAGGCGCCCACCACCAGACCTGGCTAATTTTTGCATTAGAGACAGAGTTTTACCATATTGGCCAGCTGGTCTTGAACTCCTAACCACAGGTAATCCACCCACCTCAGCCTCCCAAAGTGCTGGGATTACGGATATGAGCCACCACGCCTGGCCAATATTTTATTTTTAAAAGGTATGCAAATCCTATTGGAGCTGGATATAAAAATAACTCAGTGAGTAATTCTTTGATAACACAAATAACAGTAGCTTTTTCTCCTTGGCTTCTCCCAGTGACTAACCTGATCATTTTATCTGAGGGTAGATTTTCACTAAAAAAGGCCCATTTCTATAGGTCCTGATTCCTCTGGATGAAGCTCTGTGACTAGTTCCACAAGGCCAGCTGCCCTTCAGTGCAAAGCTTGTCTGTCAGCGATTGCGCCCATCAGATGTCCTAGTTAATGTCATGCTTCTACGGCCACACCCCTTCTCATGAGTTCGATTCCTAGTTGTGTCCTCTTTCCCTACCCAAGCGTCGATAAGAAAAAGAAAAGGCTCAGTGCAGTGGCTCACGCCTGTAATCCCAGCACTTTGGGAGGCCAGGGCAGGCAGATCATCTGAGGTCAGGAGTTCAAGACCAGCCTGGCCAACATGGTGAAACCCTGTCTGTACTAAAAATACAAAAAATTAGCTGGGCATGGTCGTGGGTGCGTATAGGAGGCTGAGGCAGGAGAATCACTTGAACCCAGGAGGCACGAGGTCACACCACTGCACTCCAGCCTGGGCGACAGAGCGAGACTCCATCTCGAAAAAATAGTGGAGTGAGGGTGGAAGATGGAACAGATAAAGTGTTCCCTCTATTATCAGGGTGAATCTTGTTACAACTGAGATAAATTGTCTCCTGGCATTTACTGTGACCTTGGTCAGAATGCTTGGAGAAAGGTGAAGGCTCAAGATATGTTTTTCTGTTTCCTTCGAGCCCCGTGCTCTCAATCCTTCTCAGCAGCCCTGACTGAGCCTTCTGAGGCTGGCTGGTTCTTTTGACCATAGCAGCTATGAGTCACTCCTCTAAACTGGGCGCTGGGGTGTGTATAAGAAAGGAGGCAAGGGTGTGAGGACGTGAAAGGTGATCTGGAGCGGGAAGATAACAGGGACTCCTCCAGGGTCTCAGCAGAGGCCTGAAGACCGCGGCTGCCTCACTCCAAAGGGAAGGCGAGAGAGACCGAGAGTGAGTTCAAAGTGGGTAACCCACAGCCTGTTGAGTAACTCGCCCACACTGAAGGGATGAAAGTCAGGTAGCGATGGTGAGGAACTTCTTTTTTCTTTTTTAAGAGATAGGAGCAAGAGAGCTCAGATAATTATCTAGGACTCCAAATATAAAATTACCGGTTGAATAATATTTATGACTTAAAGTGACCCAAGGACTTTTGAGTACCACCGAGTGACTGGTAACGTCATGAGGCCTGCCATAGTTTTCATCCAGACCCAGGTGAAAACGACCCCCACGGGACGGAGTTGAAGACAAGGGGTGCCTTTCTAATGTTTCCTGTGTACTTCTTGTTTAAAAGACTGGTTACATATGGCACAAGGGGCTACTCAGAGAATGAGGAATACAGAGAGTTTCCAGTATCTACCCTGTGTCGAACATTTGGATACACTGGACAGATATTTCTCTATCTGCAAGGGGAATATTCCAGATGTGAAGGTCAATGGATTCATTGAAATGCTTTAGATCTCTGAAAATAAAGTGCTAGTGAGGTGGCCCATAGTGGTCATTTTCATCATGTAAAGTGCGCTGTTCTGTCATGTGAAAATGATGAGATCTCGCCATTTTGGTCTTGCAGCAAGAAGTCCAAAGTTTCTTTGTGGTTATGGCTTTGATCTCTGTGCCGTGGATGCTTCTGATTAAGCCGTTTATTCTTAGAGCCAGGCATCGGAAATCCCAGGTAACGGCCGTTTGTTTCAGTTCGCCTTACTTTGCATAGGAATGTGGGTTTCTGGAAAGATAAATCTTGGGTTTAGAGAGAATCGTCCTGGGCTGCCAGGGCCGGAAGAATGGTGTTGAGGAACTGACCCGCCTTGAGTATGTTTCGTTCTATGGAGCTAGACTTTTCCCCTGGGCCGTCTTATTTCCAGCAAGATGCTCAATTAAGGGCAAGCGCGTTTAAACCTTATGTCTTGGCTGGGCATGGTGGCCCATGCCTGTAATCCTAGTACTTTGGGAGGCTGAGGTGGGCGGATCACCTGAGGTCATGAGTTTGAGACCAGCTTGGCCAACATGGTGAAACTCTGTCTCTACTAAAAATACAAAAATTAGCCAGGTGTGGTGGTGGGTGCCTGTAATCCCAACTGCTTGGGAGGCTGAGGCAGGAGAATCTTTTAAACCCAGGGTTGGCGGGGGAGATTGTAGTGAGCCAAGATCACACCACCTCACTCTAGCCTGGGCGAAAGGGTGAAACACCGTCTCAAAAATAAAATACAATAAAATAAACCTTATGTCTTGCAGACTTTGTTCAGGGTGTATGTGTGCTGAGTCTAGTGGTAGTTAATGATTTATAAGGGTCTGAATGTGGTTGTTTTATTAGTAATAAATAATATTTTATTATAATTTTACTTTTAAAACAAATATTAAAAGCTTTTGTGTGAGACTTTACTGTATTATGTTACAGATCGTGTCAGGGAATTAGAAGAATAAACAAATTCAATTAGGTCGGTTTTTGTTTGTTTGTGATTTTTCCCCTATTGCCAAATACCAGGTTCAGCCCACTTTCTCTTTTTGTCTAAACTGCCCCTGAGCCTCAGATGTACTCAGGGGTGAAGCAGAGTTTAATATCAGCCTGAACCAAATAGGATTTAGGAAGATTAACCTTCCAGAGGACATCAGCGTCTAGCTATGACACACAGACGGTTTGAGATGGTCGTTCTCTGCTTTCCTCTATTAGTGCAAAAGATTAAGCGGAATATGCTGAGACCATGTATGTTGTAAATGGTTGTAGATGTGTTCAGATTAAATTCTCTTTCTCTAAGATCTTCGTTGGATATTGACCTGGATGGGCAGCAGAGTCAGGGACCTAGACATGACGAGACTTGAGTTCAGGAAGTTTATCCCTATGTGACGCTCTGTTTCTCTGTCACCTGCCTCTCCTCCCACTGTCTCCTTATTTCCTGCCAGTCTGAACTCGTTCCAAAGCTTAGCTGAAATGTAATCTATATGAGATATTCATAAAGAGGAAGACAAAGCAAGGAAGTCTTGGTTATTGTTTGGTTAATGGGTAGGAGAGCAAAGTGGTTAAGGGTTGTTGAGGTGGATGCTTGTCCAGACAGGTGACCAGGTATTTCAAAGAGGGTGGCAGATACCTGTTTGGAGAAGGAGATGCAAGTTTTGTTTTTTTTCTAGAGACCAGGTCTCGCGCTGTCTCTGAGGCCAGAGTGCAGTGGCTATTCACAGGCACAATCATAGCTCACTGCAACCTCTGATTCCTGGGCTCAAGCCATCCTCCTGTATCAGCCTCCCAAGTAACAGGCATGCCACCCTGCATGGCTCAGCTTTTTTTTTTTTTTTTTTTGAGATGGGCTCTCACTATGCTGCCCAGGCTGCTCTCAAACTCATAGCCTCAAGTGATTGTATTTATTTTTTTCTAGGAACTAAATCTGTCCATAAGCCAAGAGCCAGGTTACTGTAGGCTCTCCTGAGTTCCAGGACTGTAAAATAATAGCTTGTCTTGCTCTTCGCGCCACACAAGCTCTTTAGACAGTTGCTGATCTCGGAGTGGTAGATTCTCCTTTGCGCCGCCAGTTGACTTAAACAGAGGGAAGGAGGGAGAGAGGGTTCTCCTAGTCTGCCTTCATGGATGATAGCTCTGAAAGTGACTGGTAACGGGAGCTCCTGAAGACGGCGTGGAGGCCTATTCCCTTGGCCCTTGGGATGCACGGCTGTTGGTTGTTTCCTCCAGCGGCTACTTAGGGTCCTTTACGTGTTAGAAACATTACCACCTCCATTCAAGCGATGGTCCTATAATGGCGTTATTTGCCCCCTCTCCACCTCTCTTTCATGAAATTTTACAGATCTAATACACAGAGACAAACAATTTGTTCTGACGGACTTCAGGTAATATGAACAGGGGTCCTGTCTATGAGCCTCTCCTACCACCTGGGTCCCTGCGGAATGTGGCCTGGGAACCTCTCTGCTAGAGGGCCGCCTGTGGCATGGCCCCGATGACACGCCCTGTGGGCAGCCAGTGCGTACACATCTCCTTCTGAGAGCGCTTGTGGCCACTCACCAGGCCCCCCACGTTCTGTTTCCTCTTCCAACTTGCTGCTGTGAACCCAGGTCCCCCCATACTCCCACATCTCAGGTCATAGTGAAATAACTGTGTGTTTCTATGTAAAATCTTCATCTCAACATGTGTGTTTTTTATGGTAAATGTTACTGAAACATATAACACACAGAGACGTGCATGAATAACGAGGCACCAATCCGTGAAGTATCACAATATGAACACGTTCGTGTCACCCACACTCAAATCGAGAAACTGGTCATCCTTAGAACCTGAGGGTCCTGACGGGGCATGGTGGCTCACACCTGTAATCCCAGCACTCTGGGAGGCCGAGGCAGATGGATCGCCTGAGGTCAGGAGTTTGAGACCAGCCTGGCCAACATGGTAAAACCCCGTCTCTACTAAAAATACAAAAATTAGCTAGGCATGGTGGTGGGTGCCTTATAATCCCAGCTACTCGGGAGGCTGAAGCAAGAGAATCACTTGAACCTGAGAGGTGGAGATGGCAGTGAGCTGAGATCGCCGCCATTGCACTCCAGCCTAGGTGACAAGAGCGAGACTCCATCTCAAAAAAAAAAAAAAAAAAAAAAAGTTATTTGTGCCTCCTTCCTGTCACTCTTACCCCAAGAGCAAACATTGTGGTGACCTCCAGGACTGTTAGTTCATTTTGCCTGTTCTTGAACTTTATTTAAATGAAATCATCCAGAATGTCTTCTTTGGGATCTATCTTCTCTCATCCAACATTGCCGTGTCAGTAATTACAAATGGTGATACTATAAACATCCTTGTATATATCTTTTGGCACATGGGTTTTAATTTTTTTTATTTTATGTGTGTATTTTTAGATAGGGTCTTGCTCTATTGCCCAGATTGGAGTGCAGTGGTGGGATCATAGCTGACTCATCTGCTGGGCTCAAGTAATCCTCCCACCTCAGCCTCCTGAGTAGCTGGGATTGCAGGCCCGCACCACCACGCCCAGCTATTTTTAAAATTTCTTTTGGTAGAGGTGAGATCTTGCTATATTGCCTAGGCTGATCTTGAACTCCTGAGATCAAGTGATCCTCCTGCCTTTGCCTCCCAAAGTGCTGGGATTGTAAGTGTGAGCCATTGTGCTCAGCCACATGTGTTTTTAGAAAGTTGCCAGTAGCTAATTTACAATGATTGCTGTATGTTTTATTTCATACGCCGCCCAGCTTAAGCATTGTGAGATTTTAGTAAGAGAACTGCAAGTAAGTATCTGGAAGGAAGACAGTGACTAAGATTCACAAGTCCAATGTCATACTTCTACAACATTATTCATGTTCATCTTAACTAATTCAAGAATAATGAGCAGAAAATGGTAGAGTTTAGGGTTGGAAATGGAGAAACCATAATATATTTCTCCTTTGATATTTTCTTCTATAAGCTGAAGGAGAGAGAAAATAGGATTTCGAGATGACAAATATAAAGTTAACTTGAGCCACATCCCTCCTCATGGGATAAAGAACCACAAGGTCTTGGGGAAAGGCCAACCTAGAAGCCGGCTCTTGGCACCTGGTACCCTGGACTCCTGTCTAGATGGATCTGAGCCCACTTCTGGGTCCTGCAGAGGCCCTGTTCCTCAGTCTCCTGAGGGCAAACCAGGCCACTGGCATGGACACCACGAGTCCCTGGGTGGCCAAGGGGCAGCTGTCTGTGGGGAAGGCAGGTGGAACTTAGACATTTTGGGTCAGGGTGTTTGTGTGCACATACAAGGCCCTCATGATATAGGAAGAAGCCAAAGGTGAAAAAAGGAGGGCTCCCTGGTCCAGGGTCAGCTCCCACGCTGCTATGGCATGGCGTGAATTCTGAATTTCAACATGGCCTTCCCAGTTTTTACAAAGATTTAGTTTTTAAACTAGGAGATGAGAACCCCTAGACACACACACTTTCTTATTTTTTTGAGGCGGAGTCTTGCTTGGTCACCCAGGCTAGAATGCAGTGGCGCAAACACTGCTCACTTCAGTTCAACATCCCAGGCTCAAGAGATCCTCCTGTCCTAGCCTCCTATGTAGTTGGGACAGGTGAACCCTCAGCCAGGCTAAATTTTTTTTTTTTTTTT
>NW_012105253.1:3723002-3729863 GCF_000951045.1 Mandrillus leucophaeus
CGACCTCAGGTGATCCACCCACCTCAGCCTCCCAAAGTGCTAGGATTATAGGCATGAGCCACTGTGCCTGGCCTAATTTTTGTATTTTCAGTAGAGACGGGGTTTCACCATGTTGGCCACGCTGGTCTTGGACTCCTGACCTCAAGTGATCCGCCCGCCTCAGCCTCCATAAGTGCTGAGATTACAGGTGTGAGCTACCGTGCCCAGCCGGGCACATTTCTATTTATTTTTGAGACAGAGTCTCACTCTGTCGCCCAGGCTGGAGTGCAGTGACGCAATCTTGGCTCACTGCAAGCTCCGCTTCCCAGGCACATTTCTTAACCTTTCTGTGCTGCAGCTTACTTCTCTAGAAAATAGGGTGATAAAATAAAACGGTTGTTGTGGGGGCTTAGTGAGATAGTGTAATGTTTAGAACAATGTCTGGTACATACATAGTGTTTGAGGAGAGCCTTTATTTATATTTATATGTGTTAGAATTCCCAGGGTGAGTTGAGTGCATTCCTCATTTCCTTGCTTGTCTGCTGCAGGCATCCAGGATCCAAGAAGATGCCACCGAGAACATCGAAGGTGACAGCTCCAGCCCTTCCAGCGGTTCTGGCCAGAGGACTTCTGCCCACGGGGCTCAGGATGACCATGGGGAAGAGGTATCTGGGACGAGAGCCCCTGAGGAAGACTCCCCAGTTTATACAGATTCTAGAATGGACACAGGCAGTAGAGCTGGGCGGGTCTGGAGGGCCCCACGGGGCAGTAGCCCTGCCACTGCTGAGTCCTGGGAGGCTGTGAGGGTCTCAGGGAAGGGGACATACTAGCTAGTCTAAGAGGATCAGAACAGCTATTTATCAACCAATCTGGGCACATTTTAATATTTTAGTCCAAGTACTGCTGCATCTGTATGTATCAGGTGACTATCAGCCTCAGATCTAGTAACATAGAAGGTCCTGCGTGTCACTGAGGCCTCCTTGGCTCAGCACCACACCCCTATAATCTCTTTTTTGTTTGGTTTTGAGATAGAGTCTAACTCTCTTGCCCAGGCTGGAATGAGCCAGTTTCAGCTCACTGCAACCTCCGCCTCCCAGGCTCAAGTGATTCTCCTGCCTCAGCCTCCCTAATAGCTGGGATTACAGGCACCTGCCACTGCACCTGGTTAATTTTTGTATTTTTAGTAGAGATGGGGTTTCCCCATGTTGGCCAGGCTGATCTTGAACTCCTGACCTCAGGTGATCTGCCTGCCTCGGCCTCCCAAAGTGCTGGGATTACGGACGTGAGCCACTGTGCCTGGCCCCCTGTGATCTCTTTATAATGTTATCTGCCTCTCACGTGAATTCGTATATTGTTTTGTTCCCTCATCCCTCCCCGCTTCTGCTTGTGCAAGGACAGCCGCTGCCCCTCAGGAGCCCAGGCCACATCCTTCCAGATGAAGGCAGCTGTCTGTTCCATATGTTGACTGAAGTCAGCCACATTTGTGAATCCCAGGCTGGAGGCTTTAACCAGAGCTCTGTTCTAATTTGGGAGTGGGGACTGGGTTCCCATGAGGGCCACAGGTGCTATAAATGGCTCCATTTGTGGTATTAATTACTTATTTTAAAAAGTTTTCTCTAGATAGCCATGTGTGGTGGCTCATGCCTGTAATCCTAGCACTTTGGGAGGCCAAGGTGGGCAGATCACTTGAGGTTAGGAGTTCAAGACCAGCCTGGTCAAAATGGTGAAACCCTGTCTCTACTAAAAATACAGAAATTAGCCAGGCATGGTGGTGGGCACCTGTAATCCCAGCTACTGGGGAAGCTGAGGCAGGAGAATCACTTGAACCTGAGAGGCAGAGGTTGCAGTGAGCTGAGATCGCGCCACTGCACTCTAGCCTGGGCGACAGAGCAAGAGTCTGTCTGAAAAAATATACACATATATCTTGATTAATTAGAATTAATGAAAAATCTCGATCATGAAAATTCTTTCCAAGAAAATTCCAGGTACAGAGTGATCCACAGTAGTGGCTGTTGACATTACCGAGTCTGTCAGACCTGCTGGAATGTTTTAGAATCCAACCCATGCATCTTCTGACTCCTCAAGTCCTGGCCTGTCCAGGGCACCCTCCCTCATCTCTTCCCCTCCTACCCTTAATCTATATCCAGACAATTTCCACCTGCCACCTCCAACGTGAACAGGTTGCCCATGCTTGGGCAACTTCAGTCTCCATTCATGGACCTCTTTCCCCCAGGTCTAATCATGCATGGGTCTCCCGTCTCCAGGCAAATGTGTGCCTCCTCCTGTTTCTCTTTCAAGCTCCTTTCTTGCATCTCTCCACACCGGGGTTAGCCAAACTCAAGGTTAGGGGTGCAGTCTTTTTTTGGTATTTTTGTAGAGACGGGGTTTCACCCTGTTGGCCAGGCTGGCCTTTAACTCCTGACCTCAGGTGATCCGCCCATCTCGGCCTCCCAAAGTGCTGGGATTACAGGTGTGAGCCACCGTACCTGTCCACTTACAGCTTTTGTAGCAAAAGAATTCAGACCAGAAAGGCAGAGAGGACAGGGCAGTATCTGGGACAGTGAGTTCCAAATGAGGAGCTGTGTCCTTGGAGGCACATTGATGTGTGGCAAGATGTGCAGAGAATCGCCAGCCCAGGCCGGTCACCCAAGCGTCAGTGTCCAAAGTTTTACTGGAGTTTCCTTATGCAGGCAGGATTGATTAATTGATTGACTGATGATTGATGGATGGGTGCAGCTCCAGCAGTTGCTGCACTCAGTCCCCAGCTCTCTCCCACCTTTCAGATCAGTCCCAGCCGTCTAAGCACGTGGTTGGTCTTTCTGGTGTGGCCAGACTGTCAAATATGAGGTGCCCAACCTGAGCCACTGCATTAGCACAAACGATCAGGTGTGGTCCCAGGGGCCCAGCTTGAGTAACAAAGACCCTTTCACGCGGGAAATGCCAGTGGTTTAGAGGTTACTTCCCAGGAGCCAAGACAAAGCCAGACCTGTTCGGTAAGGTTAATTATTATTATTATAATTACTATTTTGAGACAGGGTCTTGTTCTTTTGCTGAGGCTGGCATGCAGTGGCACAATCATGGCTCACAGCAGCCTTGACCTCCTGAGCCCAAGCGATCCTCCTGCCTCAGCCTCCCGAGTAGCGGGGACCACAGGTGCATGCCACCACACCTGGCTAATTTTTTACATTTTTGGTAGAGATGGGGTCTCACTTTGTTGCTCGGGTTGGTTCTGAACTCCTGGGCTCAAGCGATCCTCCTGCATCGGCCTCCCAAAGTGCTGGGATCACAGGCATGAGCCACCACACCTGGCCAAGATTAATTATTTCTTATGCAGTTCTTCTTTTCTTTGACTCTCTCTACCTACTCACTCCATCTCTGCCCATCCCTGTCTCTTCAATTCCTCACAGCTGCTTCCATTGCTGAATTGAGGCTCTCATTTTTGTCTTGTCCCCATAAACTCTGACATCAGTGACTGCACCGGCATTTCTTCCTGGATGTCTCCCTCCTCAGACATCCTTGACTGCAGTGTGATTGCTCCAGCTTCTTCGATCTTTTCTTTTCCTCATCAGTTTCTTGTTTTGTAACCTTTTTTTTTTTGAGACAGAGTCTTACTGTGTCACCCAGGCTGGTGTGCAGTGGCACGATCTCAGCTCGCTGCAACCTCCGCCTCCCGGGTTCAAGCAATTCAGCCTCAGCCTCCCAAGTAGCTGGGACTGCAGGCATGCACCACCACGCCTATCTAATTTTTGTAGTTTTAGTAAAGGTTGGCCAGGCTGGTCTCAAACTCCTGACTTCAAGTGACCTACCTGCCTCGGCCTCCCAAAGTGCTGGGATTATAGGCATGAGCCACCGTGCCTGGCCTTGTTTTGTTATCTCTGAATGAAGATGTTTCCCAAGGCTAGGAGCTCCTCTTTCTTTCTTTCTTTTTTTTTTTTTTAAGACAGTCTCACTCTGTTGCCAGGCCGAAGTGCAGTGGCGCGATCTTGGCCCACTGCAACCTCCACCTCACAGGTTCAGGCGATTCTCCTGCCTCAGCCTCCTGAGTAGCTCGGACTACAGGCACGCATCACCGTGCCCAGCTAATTTTTTTATTTTCAGTAGAGACAGGGTTTCACTATGTTGGCCAGGATGGTCTCGATCTCTTGACCTTGTGATCCACCCTCCTTGGCCTCTGGAAGTGCTGGGATTACAGGCGTGATCTCCTCTTTCCTTGATCTTTCCCTTGTTGATCTCCTGCGTCCTCCTGCAGATGCAGTCTCAGGAGTCCATTTCCAGCCTGGACTTTGCTTCGGGGCCTCCATAGTTCCACCTGTGCTCCCATGTGTGGAGCATCTACTGATAAGGCCCTCTGCCCTCTGCAACTCAGCATGTGGAGAGCCAGCTGCCCACCTCCTATCAATGCCATTCTTCCAGCTACTCAGGCTTAGGAGCCTCAGAGCCCCGGCTGCCCTGGCCCTGAGTGGGTAAGGGGCCTTCTCTGTGCTCCCATGATACTACTGCATGCCCTGGTCATTGCGCTTCTGAGAATGTGGCATGGGAGCCCTTCTACATATTCTCCTGACTAGGCTGTGAGCAACTTGAGGGCATGTACAGCACCAGTCAAACTGTCCCCCATGGCCAGGCACAGTGGCTCATGTCTGTAATCCCAGCACTTTGGGAGACCGAGGCAGGCAGATTGCTTGAGGCCGGGAGTTCCAGACCAGCCTGGGCAACATGGTGAAACCCCGTCTCTAAAAAAAATACAAAAATTAGTCGGGTATGCACGCCTGTAGTCCCAGCTTCTCGGGAGGCTGAGATAGGAGGATCACCTGAGCCTGGGAGGGCAAGGCTGCAGTGAGCTGTGATTGTGCTACCGCACTCCAGCCTGAGTGACAGAGCAAGACCCTGTCCCCCCTCAAAAAAATTATCTGTCACATCAGAGAGCATGAGGGGAGAATGAGTCATGGCTGTCTTCATTCTGTTATTTACTTCTTTCCTGTGTTACTGAGCTCATAACCAAATTGTCTTTTTTTTTTTTTTTTTACTTTAAGGCTGTCCCTTCTCTAAACCATGATGCTACCAGAATAACCTGCCTCTATGGCTCCTCACTGAATCTAGGTTGTTTCTTCAACTTTACCCATAGCTTGCCTTTCTAGAAACTTCCACACAGGAGCACTGTCTTCTATTCCTCACCTAAACAAGCTCCCAGTTCCAGCCAAATTGTTTTCTTTCCAACTTGACTTGGTGATATTCCCAGCTACGTGTTTTTCCCCAACCAGGGATCCTTTTCCTCCTCAGGAACAATTTCTTCTCCTTCAAGTCACATCCCTACCCATTACCTTCCTGGCACAGCACAAATCTCATCTCCCCTTACCACCCAGTTGTCGTCTTTGAGCTTTTTTTTCCAGCTATTGCTGGGGAACGTTAATACACACATAACATACGACTTTGTGCTGATAATTCTTTCTCTAAGTCTACTACTATTTCTTTTCCCCTAGTTAGACTGAAAGTGTCTGAACGGCAAAGCCCATGTCTTATTCATCTTCGCATCATTTGTAACAACTTTTGTGCAGAAAGTTCTCAATGAAGTGAAATAAACAATTCTGTCTTCCAGTTCAACTTTGGAGACATCTTTGTCCACCAAGCCATCCACACCATCGAGTACTGCCTGGGCTGCATTTCAAACACAGCCTCCTACCTGCGGCTCTGGGCCCTCAGCCTGGCTCATGCACGTGAGTGAGCAGCCCGAGGGAGAGGGGCGCGGTCAGCTCTCCCCAACACCCTGGGAAACAGGTGCAATGTATTTGGAGGTCAAGGTGTCTTCTCCGAGTTATTTGTGGATGTTTGCCGAAAGAATGGCTCTTCTTTCCCTGGCACGTGTGTCTTTTCTGTGGGTCTGGCTGCACGTTGCTGGGTTGGTCACCCTCTGTATTAATAGTCTCCTACTGCTGCTGTAACAAACTGTCACAAACGCTCGTGGCTTAAAACAACACAAATTTGGCCAGGCATGGTGGTTCACACCTGTAATCCCAGAACTTTGGGAGGCAGAGTTTGGGCAAATTGCTTGAGCCCAGGAGTTCAAGATCAGCCTGGCCAACACGGTGAAACCTGTCTCTACTGAAAATACAAAAATTGGCTGGGCATGGTGGCGGGTGCCTGTAACTCCAGCTACTCGGGAGACTGAAGCAGGAGAATTGCTCGAATCCGGAAGGAGGAGGTTGCAGTGAGCCGAGATCACATCACTGCACTCCACCCTGGGCTACAGAGTGAGACTCCGTCTCAAAAAACAAACAAACAGACAAACAAACAAACAAAAACCAACCCAACAACACAATTTGGCATCTTGAGGTTTTTGAAGCTGGAGTCCTAAAATCAAGGCGTGGGCAGCCGTGCTCCTGCTACAGGCTGCAGGCAGAATTAGTTTCCTGGCCTTTCCAGCTTCTTGAGACCGCCTGCATTCCGTGGCTTGCGGCTCCTCTTTGCATCACTTCAACCTCTGCTTCCAGCATCAAATCTCCTTTTTCTCTGTGACTCTCCTGCCTTCCTCTTACGAAGACTCTAGTGATGACACTGGGCATATCCAGATAATCCGGGATAACGCCCCTCTGTCAGGATTCTTAGCTTAATCTTATCCGCAAAGCCACTGTTGCTATGTAATATAGTATGTTGACAGGTTATTAGGATTAGGATGTGGACATCTTTGGGGATGGGGGAACATGTTTTTTCAGGCTACCATGCCCTCCTGCAAGGTGCTGACCTTTCAATGAAGGCCTGCCTTGATTAGGAGCGTTGCTGGGAGTCAGTTTGCTGCCCACTGAGCTGACCCTCAGGAAGTGCTCACCACCTTTGTGAATTCACAGCAGTCCAGGGTCAGTCGGGCCAGGCCCAAAAATACATCTCTCT
>NW_012105253.1:3730798-3735966 GCF_000951045.1 Mandrillus leucophaeus
TTTATTTATTTATTTATTTGGTAGAGACAGGGTTTTGCTATGTTGCCCAGGCTTGTCTTGAACTCCTGGGCTCAAACAATCCTCCTGCCTTGGCCTCCCACAGTGCTGGGATTGCAGGTGTGAGCCACTGTGCCTGGCCTGAAGAACTATCTCCTGAAGATGCAGTACTCCCAGGGCCCCTCTGGGTGTTTGCCCCTGCAGCCCCCTTGCCTGAAATAGTCCCTTCTTTAACTCTCTCCCCACCTGATACTTAATTCCTTCTTCATAACTCAGCTGGAAGTCTTCCTTCCTAGTCCCCCAGTCTGGAAGATGCCTGCCTGGGATTCTGGGGCATGCTGTTAACCTAGCTTCAATTATGATTGTCTCGATGAGCCTGTCTCCCTACTGGACTATGAGCTCCTTGGAAGCAAAGACCCTGACTTTTATCTTAGCGTTCCCGGCGTTGGGCATAATGCCTAGAACAGAGAAGCCAGGCCGAGGTGTGTGCTGAATGGATAGAAGCGACAGCAGTAAAGTGTGTGATTATACATTTCCAGTAGAAACTCCAGTGCTCAGCATTTGTGCGATCTTCACAGCTCAGCTGTGCTTGTTTCCTCACACAAACTCACATACACACGCTTTCACACGTGCACGAATGCTTAGATGCATACACTCAGCCCTGCGAGTACCTGCAGCACAGACACCCACAAGCATGTCTTTTTTTTTTTTTGAGATGGAGTCTCTCCCTGTCACCAGGCTGGAGTGCAGTGGTGCGATCTCGGCTCACTGCAACCTCCACCTCCCAGGTTCAAGCAATTCTTCTGTCTCAGCCTCCCGAGTTGCTGGGACTACAGGTGCACGCCACCACACCCAGCTAATTTTTTTTTTTTTTTAATTTTTGTATTTTCAGTAGAGACGGGGTTTCACCATGTTGGCCAGGATGGTCTTGATCTCTTGACCTCGTGATCTGCCTGCCTCGGCCTTCTGAAGTGCTGGGATTACATGCGTGAGCCACCACACCCGGCCGCATGTCTTTACTCCTGTGTACTGTTGTGCATTCATGTGAAGTGGTTATCCCAGGACTGTCACCCACTTGTTTACCTTAGAGTGGATCTCAGCACTTCGTGCAGTCAGTGGTGCTAATGTTGGTCTTCAGCTCCAACCCCAGCAGCAGTTGGAGGACTTGAGTCATAATAGGGCTGAGTCTAGATAAGACAGGAGAAGGAGTTTTGGTATTCTTGGTCCCTGGGCCAGAGTTTGGCCCTATGTGTCTGGCCAGCCCATGCACACACTGAGGGGGTCATTTGATTCCTGAAAACCCATATGGTTCATGGCTACCTGGCCTGGTTCACCCACTGGGTCATTCTAGAAGTCCCTGCTAGACGTGGCTTCCGTGCCATACTAACACAGTTGCTTAAAGAGGTAATGTGGAAGAATGGGGAAAAAATTAAAACACTGACTTAAATTCTGGTCCCTTTTCTACCACTTTTGGCTGAGTCACTTACACAAGAAATTTAACGTTTGTGTGCCGGGGCTTTCATCAGTGGTTCTAGTAGTTAGCCTCCTGTACTGGTCAGGCTAGGCTAAACTCTGTTGCAATAACAACTTACCCTCTAAATCTCAGGTCACTGGGCCAGAGTTTGGCACTATGTGTTGGGGTGTCCTCTGGCCAGAATTCCTCCTGTCTTATTTAGACTCATCCCTGGTATGACCCAAGTCCTTCAAACTGCTGCTGAGGTTGGAGCTGAAGACCAACATTAGCACCACTGATGACTTGAAGCGCTAAGATCCACTTTAAGGAACAAAGTGGGGTCAGGGGTGGTGGCTCACGCCTGTAATCCCAGCCCTTTGGGAGGCCAAGGCAGGTGGATCACCTGACGTCAGGAGTTCGAGACCAGCCTGGCCAACATGGTGAAACCCCCTCTCTACTAAAAATACAAAATTAGCTGAGTGTGGTGGCACACGCCTGTCATCCCAGCTACTCGGGAGGCAGGAGAATCACTTGAACCTGGGAGCTGGAGGTTGCAGTGAGCTGAGATCGCACCACTGCACTCCAGCCTGGGTGACACGGCAAGACTCTGTCTCAAAACAGAAAAGAAAAGAAAAGAAAAAAAAAGGAACAAAGTGAGTGACAGTCCTGGGATAGCCACTTCACACGAATGCACACCAGTGCACAGGAGTAAAGACGTGCTCGTGGGTGTCTGCGCTGCGGGTACGCGCAGGGCTGAGTGTGTGCATCTAAGCATTCGTGTGCACGTGAAAGTCTGCGTATGTGAGTTTATGTAAGGAAACGAACATAGCCTGAGCTGTGAAGATCACACGAATGCTAAGCACTCAAGTGTGGGTCTAACCACACGGGGGTGAAGCTGTTCCCATTGATGAGAGACTCCGCACCACTGTAGCAGGCAGAATACCAGAACTTGGGAGGCAGCAAGCAAACAGGGACCCTCTTCCTTGCATTCGATGTCTCTGCTTTTGTCATATTCTGATAGCCACTTGCAAGTGACAGGCCTCTATCTCTCTGGGCCACATCGTGGTGACCTTTTAGCGGGGGTCTTCAAGCCTCAAGCCAAGGATGTAATGATGGTATTTCCTTGCCAGGTGCATTTCCCAGGCTATTGGGCGTGATAACTAGGGGAGAAGCAGTCGCACGTGCTCCGTGCCCAGGGACACCTAGACATGGGCCCTTACTCGCATAGCTTGGACAGTGAGAGCCCTTGTAGGGCGGTTAGCTGGAGGCAGGAGCTCAGCGACGAGTCTGGGTTTTTTCCGATACCCATCCATGACCTCCCTCCTCTTGGATTTCACTCGCCTCAGGGCCTTTTAAAACATTCCCCACTGTCAGCCTTTGAGAGACTCCATGGGCATGCAAGAAGTGTATAGAAAAGACCTTTGGAGCTGGGGGTGTGGAAACAGCTGAGAAGGTAAGGAGTAGGGAAGTGAGGGACGGGTGGTGGTGTCATAGGAACAGGCCAGAGAGGGCTGTGTGGCGTCTGTCCCTGAACTTCTCGGAGCTTTAGTTTCCTTATCTGTAAGACGGGCATCATAAAACCTAATTTATAGGGTTGGTACGGGCCTTACTGAGGTAATATGTGAAACCGCTTTGAATTCCTCTGATTTGGCTCTTTATTTGGAGTCTGTGGCTGAACTTCAGGCTGTCTGTAAATCCCCTGAAACTACACATAAGATGTTGTTGGGCGCCTCTGTGTGCATTTTTCTGGAGAAAGGATTCATGACTTTCTTCAGATTTCAGAGGGGACCCGTGACCACTGAAGAGTGAAAAGAGCCACTTTCCAGACTGAGGCTGAATTCACCTCATGCCCTCAGTACCTGGCATGTGCCCTTGTACATTGCAGTGACTGAATAAATATTAGCTAAATGTTTTTTGAAATATGGTTAGGATCTTAGTCTTTTTAAAAACACTTTTACTGTGAAAAATTCGCATGTTTACAAAAATGCATAAAATATATATATAGCCTAGTGGATTTTTGTGAAGCAAACACTCATGTAACCACATCCTGGTCAAAGAAGAGGCCGTGGCCACGTGCGGTGGTTCACACCTATAATCCCAGCACTTGGGAGGCCAAGGCAGGTGGATCATGAGGTCAAGAGATCGAGACCATCCTAGTCAACATGGTGAAACCCCGTGTCTACTAAATAAAGAAAAATTAGCTGGGCTTAGTGGTGCATGCTTGTAGTCCCAGCTACTCGGGAGGCTGAGGCAGGAGAATTGCCTGAACCTGGGAGGCGGAAGTTGCAGTGAGCTGAGGTCACACCACTGCATTCCAGCCTGGGCAACAGAGCAAGACTCCATCTCAAAAGAAAAGAAAAAAGAAAAAGAAAGAAGGAGCCAAGGTGGAAGGATTGCTTCAGGCCAGAAATTGGAGGCCAGCTTGGGCAATGTAGCGAGACCCTGTCTGTACAAAAATTAAAATGAAAAAAAATATACAAGTGTGGTCCTGTGGTTTCAGCTACTTGGGAGGCTGGGGCAGGAGGATTTCTTTTTCTCCCTGTGTCCTCACACGGTGTTGTCCACACTCCTGACTTTTATAATAGCAAATTTTGTGCTTTTTAACATGGTTTTATCCCTTAGCAATTTAGTGTAGTTTTGCATCTGTTTGAATTTATGTGAATAGAATCATGTCTTAGCTCAGGCTGCCATAATAAAACGCCCTGGGCTGGGCGACTTAGCAGCAGACAGTTATTTTCTCACAGTTCTGGAGGCTGCAAGCCCCAGATCAGGGAGCAAGAAAAGTGGGGTTCTGGTGATGACCCTCTTCCTGGCTTGCAGATGGCGGCCTTCTGCCTGTGTCCTCACATGGTGGAGAGAGGGGAAAAGAGACAGAGAGAGAGGGGGAAAGCTGCCTGGTGTCTCTTCTTATAAGGGCACTAATACCAACATGAGAGCCCCACCCTCATGAGCTCACCTAACCCAAAAGCTCCATGTCCAAATACCATCACTTTGGGGGTTAGGCCTTCAACATATAAATTTTGGAGAGACACAGACATACGATCTCTAACAAATTGTATTGTTTTGCTTTTTTGCATGTAAATTGTATTACCAGGATTTATTTTGCCACCAATAGCTATAGTTTGCTTACTTTCCTTGGTGAATAATATGCCTCCACATATTTGTCTGATTTCCTCTTGATGGAAATTCCACCCTTGGGAGCAAAGCTTCTGGAAACAATCTCGTGCAACGCCCTAGGGTACACGTGCCGAACTTCTCCACCTTGGAGTAGAGTTGTTGAATCATAGGGTGTACAGATTTAGGATTATAATGTACAAATAATCTGCATTTATAGCCTCATGTGGTGGCTCATGCCTGTAATCCCAGCATTTTGGGAGGCTGAGATGGGAAGATCACTTGAGCCCAGGACTTCAAGGCCAGCCTGCCCAACATAGAAAGACCCCTTCTCTATTAAAAAAAAATTAACAGGGCCGGCTGTGGTGGCTCACACCTGTAATCCCAGAACTTTGGGAGGCCGAGGCGGGCAGATCACCTGAGGTCAGGAGTTTGAGACCAACCTGGTCAACATGGTGAAACCCTGTCTCTACTAAAAATATAAAAATTAGCCGGGCGTGGTGGTGGGCGCCTATAATCCCAGCTACTCAGGAGGCTGAGGCAGGAGAATTGCTTGAACCTGGGAGGTGGAGGTTGCAGTGAGCCAAGATCATGCCATTGCTCT
>NW_012105253.1:3738676-3739101 GCF_000951045.1 Mandrillus leucophaeus
GAGCCACTGCACTCCAGCCTGGGCAACAGAGCGAGACTCCATCTCAAAATAAATAAATAAATAAAACAAAACATAAATGATCCTACATGATCATTTACAAAAATATAGGTCAAGGGTCTTTGCGTTCTACAGTATGCGAGTCCCACATTTTAGGATTGGATGGAAATGGAAAACGACACGAGAGAGCACTGCACAGTGAGGCATCTTGGCTTGTGATGGGGGTGGGGAAGCTCCTTCCGTGAGGGAAGAGTTGTTGTGCTGTGGCCATGAGCCCACAAGCAGAGTGGCCTAGAGGAAGTGAGGGGGAGGGGAAGGGGAAGGTGGTAAGAGACAGGTGAGAGAAGGGCTTAAAAAATCCTCAGATTCATGGCCTGGGTGCAGTGGCTCACACCTGTAATCCCCGCACTTTGGGAGGCTGAGGTGGG
>NW_012105253.1:3740560-3741757 GCF_000951045.1 Mandrillus leucophaeus
TGTCTCTACTAAAAATACAAAAATTAGCTGGGCATGGTGGGGGGCGCCTATAGTCCCAGCTGCTTGGGAGGCTGACGCAGGAGAATCGCTTGAACCCAGGAGGTGGAGGTTGCAGTGAGCCAAGATCGAGCCACCTCACTCTAGCCTGGGTGACAGAGCAAGACTCCATCTCGAAAAACAAAATTATTTCATACCATTTACTACTGACTTATAGGCCAAAGCTGAACAACAGAGCTACACAAACTAATCCCAGAGGATTATGCATATTCTATTTCCTCATTTCCTCCTTCCTCAAACACCTTTTTCCCTTGTCTAGGGCTAAGCATTACAAGCTTAGGAACTTTCTCATGAATTTTCACTGAGGAAGAAGAGAGAATGTTCTCGTTTGGAGGGAGGGCTGCCCCCGGTGTGGCCCTCTGGATTGCTAAATCCTGTGAAAAGAAGTGTGGCAACAGGACATCATCAGGGACTTTGTTTACTGTCAATGCATGTTATGCTGGAGTAACTGGAGAAAGAGATTTGGAGGCTTTGACGAGTTCAGAAAATGGTGTGCTGGGAGGGAAATCACCAAGTGGTCTGGCCTGGTACTCCCTGGCTCTGTGGGCGCCAAAGTCATGCGTCATTTCTTAAGTGTCTGCACTAGCAGACTCCTAAGAGTCCGATAAGATAGATATATGATATACAAGATAAGATATATATATATGTTTGCATATATATATATATGTTTACATATATATATATAGAGAGAGGTAGGGTCTCACTCTTGCCCAGGCTGGAGTGCAGTGGTGTGATCACAGCTCACTGCAACCTCAACTTCCCTAGCTCAAATGTTCCTCCCACCTCAGCCTCCTGAGTAGCTGGGACTACAGGGGTGTACCACCATGCCCAGCTAATCTTTTTTAGTTTTTTGTAGAGTTGCATGGGTAGGGGGCGTCTCACTACTATGTTGCTCAGGCTGGTCTTGAATTCCTGGGCTCAAGCTATCCTCCCGCCTCAGCCTGTCAAAGTGCTGGGGTTACAGGCATGAGCCCCCAGCCCCACTGACTGTTTTGTCTGAATGGACTTTATCCATGTAGATTATTATCTTTTTGGTAACTATACTGATAGAATTAAGTATCATTGTCATTGTCTTTTTTATTTTTTTAGTGCCTTTGCAATTTACAAAGTACTTAATAGTATCTTATTTAATTTTTTTTT
>NW_012105253.1:3741817-3743176 GCF_000951045.1 Mandrillus leucophaeus
TCAGGGACATGCTGGAATTTAGTGGTGCAATCTCACCTCACTGCAACCTCCAGCCTCCCAGGTTCAAGCAATTCTCCAGCCTCAGCCTCCTGAGTAGCTGGGATTACAGACAACTGCCACCACCCATGGCTAATTTTTGTACTTTTAGTAGGGACGTGGTTTCACCATGTTGGCCAGGCTGGTGTCTTAAAATCCTGGCCTCAAGTGATCCACCCGCCTCGGCCTCCCAAAGTGCTGGGATTACAGGTGTGAGCCACCGCACCTGGCCAGTTCTAAATTTTCATTGTTAGTAAAGTTCTAAAAGAGCTGATTAAATTCAAAATTACGCTTTGGATGAGACCCTGGTTTTTTTGTTGTTATTGTTTGTTTGTTTATTTTCAGACAGAGTCTTGCTCTGTCGCCCAGGCTGGAGTGCAGTGGCGGTAGATCGGCTCACTGCAAGCTCCGCCTCCCGGGTTCATGCCATTCTCCTGCCTCAGCCTCCCGAGTACTACAGGCGCCCGCGACAATGCCTGGCTAATTTTTTATATTTTTAGTAGAGATGGGGTTTCACCGTGTTAGCCAGGATGGTCTCAATCTCCTGACCTTGCAATCCGCCTGCCTCGGCCTCCCAAAGTGCTGGGATTACAGGCATGAGCCACTGCACCTGGCCGAGACCCTGTTTTTTAAGTGCCCACGTGCCCTGTGTGTGGTAAAACTGACTGGTGCTCATGGAAGCGGCATTGCTCAAACGTAAAAGGAAGCTTCTATGTCACCTTCCATGTCAGTGTCATGACTTTTCCAGCACAGTGGAAGGCACATATTAGATGCTCAATAAATGTTCACTTAATGAGGCTGAGCAAAAGAATGATGGCTAAGGTCAGAAGATGTACATGTTTGAGTCCCAACTTTGATGCTTTATCATTAGTGCCCTCAGGAAAGAAATGGAGTTGTTCCCCTCATTGCCAAATGGAAATAATGATCTCCACCTCTCTGGACTGTAGAAAAGGTGGTTATAAAGCCCTGGGTATAGAGGAGATACTGTCAGCAATGGCTGAACTGGGAGAATAGACTAAGACAGCATGCAAATGGTGGGATAAGAAATCCACCAATCCCATGCCCCCATGGCCACTGGATGATTTTCAGGTTCTCAGCTCACTACTGTCCATCTCAACAACTATCTAAAAAGAACACTGTGCTTAAGTGGATCACCAGCCTTTTGACCCTGAATTCTATTTTGTTTATTTTTATATACCACTCTGTAGTTTTAAAGTAGAATTAGGCCAGGCATGGTGGCTCACGCCTGTGATCCCAGCACTTTGCGAGGCCGAGGTGGGTGAATCGCTTGAGGCCAGGATTTTGGGACCAGCCTGGCCAACA
>NW_012105253.1:3746801-3748631 GCF_000951045.1 Mandrillus leucophaeus
AAATAAATAAATAAATAAATAGAATTAGTTTTAATGAAGCTCGAACTCCATCTGAGCCTTGGGTTTCAGGGTAAATCCCCAATCTATCAGTTTCTTGCCAGGTTTTGTGAAGGTAGGTCATGGATTACTTTCCCATTATAGCTTTTTAGGAACTGATGGTGAGGGATGCAAAGCATTCTTTTCCATGTTATTCCCTATTTTCCTGAGTTGGTCTAACTGATCATCCATCTGCCATTCATCCATCCATCCATTCATCCATCCAGCCATCCTCTTACTGGGTTAGAAAGGATTTAGAATGGCATAGGAAACCAGCTGGGTGCGGTGGCTCACGCCTGTAATCCCAGCACTTTGGGAGGCCGAGGCGGGTGGATCACAAGGTCGGGAGTTCAAGACCAGCCTGACCAAGATGGTGAAACCCCATCTCTACTAAAAATACAAAAAGATTAGCCAGGCATGGTGGTGGGTGCCTGTAATCCCAGCTATTCAGGAGGCTGAGGCAGGAGAATCGCTTGAACCCAGGAGGTGGAGGTTGCAGTGAGCCGAGATCATGCAATGACACTCCAGCCTAGGCAACAGTGAGACTCTGTCTCAGGAAAAAAAAAAAAAAAAAAAAAGACATAGGGGACCAAAGAACAGAGGATGTCAACTCAGCCTTTCCAGCATTCCATTTCTGAGTTAAGATTGCAATCTCTATCCCTGAATAATGTTCCTCATCTCCATCTCTCAAACACTTTGTTCTCTTCTTTCTTTATGTAGCTTTTGGCTGAAACTCTAGAAACTACTAAGAAAATACATTTCATATATATGCTAACTAACTTTGAGTTTGTGTTTGAGTGTCCTTTTAATGACTGGGAGAGTAAGCCCCTTTACAACGTACAGATGTGAACGCTGCGATCCTGATAATCTCCTGCCAACAACCCTGTGCCCCACAACTTGCTCCACCAGAGGAATCCTGTTGTTGAAAACTCTATATCCTAATAGGGTGGGAATGAGGACTTTCTCTGTTGCGGGTAAACCTGTACGTTTGTTTCTTCCCCTTCTTGGCAAATTCCCCTGACACTGGGGACCCACCTCGCCCTGATCATCTTTAAGGGCCGTGCATTGGGAAGACTGGTGTTACAATTGACAGGCACCGAACACTGTTCTGGTGGCAGGGCAAGGGCTGGCTTGCTCCTCTGAGCCACACCTTACCGCCAGCCCTTTTTTTCACCCTCACTCCACCTCCTGCACCAACTATGCCTTTGGAAGAACTGAAGTTTGAAAGCTTCTTCTTTCTCTAAAATATATTGATTTTGCAATGTGGAAAACAGGAGAATTTTGGGTGAAAAGTATCCATTTTGTTGAGCCTCTCATAAGTAAGATGAAGTGACTAGTTTGGAGAGGTTTTGAGGTCTTATTTTCCAGTAGGAAAGTAGCACACTGAGAACACAATTTCCCAACACCACTCAAGTTTACCTGTAAAATAAAATCAACCTGTTTTAGAAAACAAGTGACTTTTTCTCCCCCTTTTGGGAAATTTTTTATTTGATCCCAGTGTGTTCTAATATTAGCAGAACATTAGCAATAAATGCCTTTTGGATACATATATATTTGGTAACTCTGTAGATACTTTATTTTTATTTTTATTTTTATTTTCTGACGTGGAGTTTTGTTCTTGTTGCCCAGGCTGGAGTGCAACGGCACAATCTCAGCTCACTGCAACCTCTGCCTCCCAGGTTCAAGCGATTCTCCTGCCTCAGCCTCCCAAGTAGCTGGGACTACAGGCACCCACCACCATGCCCAGCTGATTTTTTGGAGATGGAGTTTCACTCTGTCACCCAGGCTGGAGTG
>NW_012105253.1:3753216-3754852 GCF_000951045.1 Mandrillus leucophaeus
TCTTGAACTCCTGACCTCAAGTGATCCGCCCACCTCAGCCTCCCCAAGTGCTGGGATTACAGGCATGAGCCACCGCACCTGGCCCTTAAATCATGCTGTGGGCCCTCAGCTGGGACTCTTCAACTGCAGCTTCTTGGTCAATTTCCTTCTCGGTTTGATGGCATACACACAGGGATTTGCCTCTCCGTTTGAAAGCCATGTTCTTGCTTTCTGGAATGTCAGATAACTTGATTTCAATTTTCGACATGGCCAACTCATCAGCAGAAGCACTGATGCTGGAAACAAACTGGGAGATGACATTCTTGGCAGCACATGTGACACCCACAGCAGGTGTTGCAGTTACCAAATAGAACCCTTTCCTAGCCTTGCCATCCTCTTTCGAAGACTTTGCCCCATCAAAAATCTCAATGCAATGGTAATCAGGGAAGTCGGGCACATTGATGTCTGTATGGAAATAACGAACAGAAGCAGGGACACTGAGGCCCACAGAGTTGACCCAAGACTGGCTCACAGCCTGGCCACTCAGTGACTCCTGGCATAGCAAAGGGTGCTCCATGTACAGTACAGGCGGCTCCACGGTGGCGGGCACCATGGCCTATACCAGGGGCTACAATGCCTGCTACCCTGCAGGATGTGGCCGATAGGATGGGCATGAACCTGCTCCTTAAGTCTAAACAATGGCTGTGAGCAAATGTTTGCAAGGGCAAAGCTTCCCTCTGCCCCTTGCCTAGGTGTTCTCTTTCAGAAATTCCTCCAGCTGTCCTGAGAACAACAGTAATTTCCTCCAAAGTTCGGCAGCCTCTTTCTGTCTTAACAAGAAATGTAATTTCCCCTTTAAAAGGGGATCAGGTGCAGGCTGCTGAGAAGAGGGTGTGCTCTAGGTGTCATTCACTTGCCCAGAATGCAAAGTTGGCGCTTAAAGATTTCTGATCTGAGACCCGACCTGAAAAGAGAGGATAAGATCAGGGAGCCAGGCGTCTTGGGAACACAAGTCTGGACACCCCTGAGAAGCCATCAGTGCTGCAACTTCCGTCTAAGACTTGGCCACGGTGAGGGGAGCAAAAGAGCCTGAAATTGGAAGGCTGTCCAAGGAATATACAGAGGTGAGAAACTTATGGGCAACATTGATCTGGACTTATTTTTTCCTGCTGCTGTAGAGGGTGGGGGTGGGGCATTGACTGTTAGTTTGTGGCTGAAGGCAAATGGAGCATGAAAATTTCATCTGATATTGCAAAACAAATTACATCACACACCACACACAAAACTCAGTTTAAAAAAGATCTACTGTGGCCCAATTATTTCTGATTAAAAAAAAATCAGTATAACAAAAAACAGTAGAATAAAATGTCAACCAGTCCTTTAGAATTAGTTTTAATGGCCAGGCGCGGTGGCTCACGGCTGTAATCCCAGCACTTTGGGAGGCCGAGGCGGGCAGATCACAAGGTGAGGAGATCGAGACCATCCTGGCTAACACAGTGAAACCCCGTCTCTACTAAAAATACAAAAAATTAGCCGGGTGTGGTGGCGGATGCCTGTAGTCCCAGCTACTCGGGAGGCTGAGGCAGGAGAATGGCATGAACCCGTGAGGCAGAGCTTGCAGTGAGCCGAGATCGCGCCACTGCACTCCAGCCTGGGC
>NW_012105253.1:3756807-3759462 GCF_000951045.1 Mandrillus leucophaeus
CGGCACAATCTCAGCTCACTGCAACCTCTGCCTCCCAGGTTCAAGCGATTCTCCTGCCTCAGCCTCCCAAGTAGCTGGGACTACAGGCACCCACCACCATGCCCAGCTGATTTTTTGGAGATGGAGTTTCACTCTGTCACCCAGGCTGGAGTGCAGTGGCTTGATCTCAGCTCACTGCAACTTCTGCCTCCTAGGTTCAAGCAATTCTCCTGCCTCAGCCTCCCGAGTAGCTGGGACTACAGGCGTGTGCTACCACGCCCAGCTAATTTTTGTATTTTTAGTAGAAACGGGGTTTCACCATATTCCCCAGACTGGTCTCAAACTCCTGACCTCAGGTGATCCACCCTCCTGGGCCTCCCAAAGTGCTGAGATTACAGGCGTGAGCCACCGCCCCCAGCCTGTAGATACTTCAAAACATTTCTGAGTAAATGCTTTGTGATTGTGGTGAAATTGTAAAAATTTGTTTGATGGCTTTGCTCAGAGATGAGAGACAGTACTACCAAGAGGACTTTTGATGCAATGGCACATTGACGTATTTTATAAACATCATCTCGTTTCATTGTCATCACACACTTAAGAGAAAGTTTATCAGTTGAGAATTGAACAAAACCGCAAGTAACAGAGACCAGAAATCACAGTGGCTTGGACCTAAGAGGTATATTTCTTTCCTTCGTACGTGGTGTCTGGAGATGAGCAGTTCAAGGCTGCAGGAGATCTCCTGGTCCTCGGTTTCCAGGCTGTTGCTCTCATGCTGGCCAGATTTGGTCCAAAGTTTCCATCTTTCCATTTGCATCATGACCTGAGATGCCAGCCGGAGGGCCAGCCACCCTGCCTGTAGTCTAGCGAGGGGGTGTGAGGAAGAGGCAAGGGGCAGGAGAAGGTTTTCCCTGAAGCCCCAACAACATTCACCTGCATCTCAGTTGCCACTGCCACCAGCAAGGTACAAAGGAAGCCCTGATGTTGGGTAGGCAATAGCAATTTCTCCCACCGGCATGTAGAATTATTTTTATTCCCAGATGAGGAAATGCAGGTAGAAGAAATGGAGTAAGTTTAATCTCGAGCTCACCGTGACTACTGGCTTTCTTCCTTCTCCCCCTCCCTTCTTTTCCCCTCCTTCTTTCCCTCCATTCTTTCCTTCCTCCTCTTGCTTCATTCCCACCTCTACTCTTCCCTCATCCCTTCCTTTCTTCTCTTCCTTCCTTCCTTTCTTTTTTCCCTCTCTCCATTCCTGTCATCTTCTCCTCTTTTTCACTACTTCTTCCTTCCCTCTTTTCCTCTTTCCTCCCTTCCTCTGTCCTTTCTTCCTTCTTTCCTTTCCATGTCTGTTAATTTAGTTGGCATAAAATGATACCTAAAGATTTTTAAATTATAATTTACATTCATCTTGTGAATTGTTTGTTCATACAATTTGCCTGTGAATCTACTGGGATGATCTTCTTTCTTCTTCTTTCTCTTCTGTCTCTTCTCTCTTCTTCTTCCTCTCCTCCTCCCCCTTCTCCTTCTTTTCCTTCTTCTCTTTCTTCTCCTTCTTCTTTTCTTCCTTCTCCTCCTCTTGTTCTTCCTTTTCCTCTTCTTCTTCTTCTTTTTTTTTTTTTTGAGACAGAGTCCACCTCTGTGGCTGGAGTGCAGCGGGTGGCATGATCGCAGTTCGCTGGAGCCCCCACCTTTCAGGCTCAAGCGATTCTCCCACCTCAGCCTCCCAAGTAGCTGGAACCACAGGCATGTGCCACCACACAGGGCTAATTTTTTAAAGAACTTTTGTGTAGAGACCAGGTCTCACTATATTGCCCAGACTGGCCATTAGAATCTTAATATTTTTGTCTTGTAATTTGTGGTTTATATCTGCTACAAACATTTACTGGGTACCTGTATTTTTTTGGCAATTTTTTTCTTGTACTTTTAATTTTAAAAAACTATGGTAAAATACACATAACTTCAAATTTGCCATTGTAACATTTTTATTTTTTAATTTATTAGTATTATTATTATTTTTGTAGAGATGGGGGTCTCACTCTGTTGCCCAGGCTGGTCTCAAATTCCTGACCTCAAGCAATCCTTCCACCTTTGCATCCCAAAGGGCTGGGATTACAGGTATGTATCACCATGCCCAGCCTGTAACAGTTTCAAAGTGAACAATTCAGTGGCATGTGGTACATTCACAATATTGTGTACCCATCACCACTATCAAACAGGGCCTTTTATGCCAGGCTACCCTGTGGACTTCTGACCAATCATTTGATCGTCTCCAGGTCAAGTGCCTATCCCTGGCCCAATAGGTCATGGCTAGTATGGAGAGCAGGTGGGGGCATGTGGCACAAAAACACAGGCCTTGGCTGGGCATGGTGGCTCACATCTGTAAGTCCCAGCACTTTGGGAGACTGAGGGAGGAAGACTGCCTGAGCCCAGGAGTTTAAGACCAGTCTGGTCAACGTGGTAAGACCCCGTTTCTACCAAAATTTTAAAAATTAGCCAGACTGGCCAGGGCACGGTGGCTCATGCCTGTAATCCTAGCACTTTGCGAGGCTAAGGCAAGTGGATCACCTGAGGTCAGCAGTTCAACACCAGCCTGACCCCCATCTCTACCAAAAATACAAAAAATTAGCTGGATATGGTAGCAGGTGCCTGTAATCCCAGCTACTTGGGAGGTTGAGACAG
>NW_012105253.1:3759572-3762683 GCF_000951045.1 Mandrillus leucophaeus
AGCCAAGCATGGGAGTGTGCACCTGTGATTCCAGCTACTTGGGAGGCTGAAGCCAGAGGATCAGTTGAGCCCAGGAGGAGGAGGTTGAGGCTGCAGTGAGCCATGTTCATGCTACTGCACTCCAGCCTGGGCAACAGACAAGACCCTATCTCAAGAAAAGAAAAAACAAAAAGGCAGACCTGCCTGGCATAGGGAGCACTGTGGGCAGCCTGTCAATAACATGTGAGTAACATGTCAACATGGCCTCAGTGGTTCATTTTTTCCAAAAAGAATTCTTGGTGAAGGAGAACAGTCTTTCTAAAAATTCAAACTAGGCTGGGTGAGGTGGCCCACGCCGGTAATCCCAGCACTTTGGGAGGCCAAGGTGGGCAGATCACCTGAGGTCAGGGGTTCAAGACAAGCCTAGCCAACATGGTGAAACCCTGTCTCTACTAAAAATACAAAACTGCCCAGGGGTGGTGGCATATGCCTGTAGTCGCACCTACTTGGGAGGCTGAGACAGGAAAATCGCTTGAACCCAGGAGGCAGCAGCTCTGAGCAGAGATCATGCCACGGCCCTCCAGCCTGGGTGAGACAGAGTGAGACTCTGCCCCAAAATAAATACAAAAATAAATAATAAATAAAAATGCAAACAATGCATAAAAATATAAAGTAAAAAAAGAGAACCCAGAAACCTAAAATCTAAACCCTGCAAGTAATATGTACGTCACCCTTTTTCTCTTGGGCAACTACTACTTGTCTTTGAAGTCTCAATTTAGACTTCCCTACAGAAGCTCCGCCAGGTCTCAAGACTCACAAGAGAAGGGGCCCTCTCTTATGTTGCCAGAGCATCCTTCACTAACCTTGTCGCCATATCTGCCATACCTGAATGTTTGCCTTTTTTCTCTTTGAGACAGAGTCTCACTGTGTTGCCCATGCTGTAGTGCAGTAGTATGATCACGGCTAACGGCAGCTTCAACCTCCCAGGCTCAGGTGATCCTCCCACCTCAGCCTCCCAGGTAGCTATGACTACAGGTGGGCACCACCACACTGACTGAATTTCTGTATTTGAGGTAGAGATGGGGTTTTTGCCATGTTGCCCAGGCTAGTGTCAAACTACTGGGCTCAAGCAATCCGCCCACCTCGGCTTTCCAGAGTGCTGGGAATACAGGTGTGAGCCATTGTGCCTGGTGGAATACTTGCCTTTCTCCCACAGTAGACTGCAAGTTCTTTGGAAGCAGGAACTCTTTTCAGTGTATTTTATTGTCTGATGCCTAGTAGTGCTCAAGAAATATTTGTTGAAAGACTAAACACAGTTTTGGATAACATCTTTGCTGAAATCATTCCATCTATAAAAGTATGTATTTAAATAATTTTATAAATTGGCTGTGTGTGGTGGCTCATGCCTGTAATCCCAGCACTTTAGGAAGCTGAGGCAGGTGGATCACCAGAGGTCAGGAGTTTGAGACTAGCCTGGCCAACATGGTGAAACCCTGTCTCTACTAAAAATACAAATATTAGCTGGGCATGGTGGCAAGCGCCTGTAATGCCAGCTACTCAGGAGGCTGAGGCATGAGAATCGCTTGAACCCGGGAGGCGGAGGTTGCAGTGAGCCAAGATCATTGCACTCCATCCTGGGTAATAAGAGTGAAACTCTGTCTCAAAACAAACAAACAAAATAATAATAATTTTATAAATCGGTATCATTATATAGACACATATTGGAAAACACAGTTCAACACTCAATAGCCTCACTTAAGAGCTTCTATATGGCATTCTATTATGGGAATATATTATCATTTGTTTAACCGCTTCTCTACTGTTGAGCATTTAGGTTGTATCTAATTCTTTTGTTGTTGTTGTTAAAACAACAGTGTGGGCCGGCTTGGTGACTCATGCCTGTAATCTCAGCACTTTGGGAGGCAGAGGCAGGTGGATCACCTGAGGTCAGGAGTTCGAGACCAGCCTGGCCAACATGGTGAAACTCCATCTCTACTAAAAATACAAAAAATTAGGTGGGCATGGTGGCAGGCACCTGTAATCCCAGCTACTCAGGAGGCTGAGGCAGGAGAATCACTTGAACCCAGGAGGCGGAGGTTGCAGTGAGCCAAGATCGCACCATTGAACTCTAGCCTGGGCAACAGAGCAAGACTCCATCTCAAAAACAGACAGAAAAAACAACAGTGTGGTGATCTTCCTTATGCCCACCTATATCGTCGTATCTTGTTTGACTATCTCATGAGGATGAGTCCTCAGAGTGAAATTGCTCAGTCAACAATTCTGTCATCCGATGCCTCACTGCCTTCGAGAAAGGTTGTACCAATTTACACGTCTGCCAATAGTTCGAGTGCCTATTTCTCTTACACTTGGTATAATCAATCTTTTAAATTCTTGCAAATCTGACAGAGAAGAATTGTAACTCCCTTTAATGTGAGGGTACGGTGCAGGTGAACACGGTTTCATAGATTGGCCAGCCACTGTATGTATTCTTCATGTCCCTGATGCCTCCATCTTTTCCTTCCTGAGCTGTAAGAGCTTCTGTTAAACATGTAGGTTTCATATTCTGTTTTGCTGTTTAGCTTTCTTTAAATTTATAAATTTTTTCTTGAAGTAATAAGGGCACATGGCAACACATCAAATAGTAAAATGAGTTTATAACAGAAATAAGCAATCTCCTGCTTCAACTTCCCACATCCCCAAAGAAATTCTTTCCTCCCTCCCTCCCTGACTCCCTCCCTGCATCCCTCCCTTCCTTCCTTCCTTCTTCCTTTTTCCTTCTTTTCTTTCTTTCTTTTTTTCTTTTTCTTTCTTTCTTTCTTTTTCTCTCTCTTTCTTTCTTTCTCCCTCCCCCTCCCTCCCTCCCCTTCCTTCCTTCCTTCATTTCTTCCTTCCTTCCTTCTTTCCTTCCCTCTCTCCCCCTCCTCCCTCTCTCTTTCTTTTCTCCTCCCTCCCTCCCTCCTTTCTCTTTTCTCCTCCCTCCTTCCCTCCTTTCTCTTTTCTCCTCCCTCCCTCCTTTCTCTTTTCTCCTCCCCCCTCCCTCCTTTCTCTCTTCTCCTCCCTCCCTCCCTCCTTTCTCTTTCTTTTCTTTCTTTCTTCTCTCTCTTTCCCTCCCTCCCTTCCTTCCTTCCTCCT
>NW_012105253.1:3763263-3765964 GCF_000951045.1 Mandrillus leucophaeus
CCTTCCTTCCTTCCTCTGGGTTCTATCATCCAGGCTGGATTAGAGCTCCTAGGCTCAAGTGATCTTCCTGCCTCAGCCCTCCAAGTAGCTGGGACCATGCCCAGCTAATTTGTTAAAAAAAATTTAGTAGAGAAGAGGTCTCTCTATATTGCCCAGGCTGGTCTTGACCTCCTGGCCTCAAGCAATCAAACAATCCTTCTGCCTTGGCCTCCCAAAGTGCTGGGATGACGGGCATGAACCACCATGCCTGGCAAAAAATTTCTTTTTATTGTGTGTTTTTAGTTTGCCAAGTGATTACTTTTATGATTAAAACAATATAATTATACTTTATTTCTTGGTTTATGACAGTATCAATCCATTACTCACAAGAAAAATGATAATTTAGGTCATAATTTTCCTTCCTTTGTGCTATTCTCCCAATATGGTATAGGTATCTTTAGTTATTCTTTTAGTTACTTTTGAATTATACATAGTACACTTATAGCTCTAGTCCTTATTATGTGCATTTTAGTCACCATATTGATCTTTGGGTAGGATGCCTACCAAATCCCTCCATCTTTCCTCACTGACTTCCAACTCTCACCTTTGTTATATGTAACTGGCTGTCCCCTTGTCAAAGATATTAACATTTTGTTCCATCCTGAAACCAAAATCAAGTCTTAGGTGTTTTATTCAAAACTCTGGAGGTTGACTGTGAACCTGAAAATGAATAAACAGCCGCTCTTTTTATGGCCATGTAAATCTTGCTCACTCTAGGACCAAGGGTTGCATGTGAAGATTCTGTTTCTCTAGAGGTCTAATGTCAAGACCAAAAGGAATTTTATTTTCTTTTATATCATCAGTTGCCTAAAACTATGCCACATTTTAGTTTTCTTCATATCATGGAAACAAAATATTATTATTATTATTATTTTTAATCAGAAATATGTAATGACTATGAAGTCAATAATGCTATTATGTTGATTTTTGTTATACAAAATGGTAATCTGAAAAACTGTAATCTGTATTTTTGTCACATATTTTTTGTATGGAGGGTTTATATGGTTTGGCCCAATGTTGGGAAGCAGTGGCTATAGAATGGAATCTATGTTCAGCAGGTGGGGTGCTTCTGGCCCTGCCCACCTCTGCAGCTTCACCTCCCATCACTACCTCTTTCTCACTATTTAAACAGCGTGATACTGCTTGCAGTCTTCTCGGCACACATGCATACACACATGATTTTGAAAGAATGATGGATATAATCAATTCCATTTTGTAGCATAACTTGATGTGCAACTCATAAGGCTATTTTTTCTTTTTTGAGATGGAGTTTCACTCTTGTCACCCAGGCTGGAGTGCAACGGCATGATCTCAGCTCACTGTAACCTCCTCCTCCCAGATGCAAATGATCCACGCACCTCAGCCTCCAAAAGTGTTGGATCACTTGAGGTTAGGAGTTCGAGACCAGCATAGCCAATATGGTGAAACCCTGTCTCTACTAAAAATACAAAAGCTAGCCGGGTGTGGTGGTGCACCCTTGTAATCCCAGCTACTCGGGGGTCTGAGGCAGGAGAACCCCTGGAACCCGGGAGGCAGAAGTTGCCGTGAGCCGAGATCACACCACTGCACTCCAGCCTGGGCGACAGAGTGAGACTCTGCCTCAAAAATAAATAAAATTAAATTAAAATAAATAAAACCTTGGGCTGGGCATGGTGGCTCATGCCTGTAATCCCAGCACTTTGGGAGACCGAGGTGGGCGGATCGCCTGAGATCAGGAGTTTGAGACCAGCCTAGCCAACATGGTGAAACCCCGTCTCTACTAAAAATACAAAAATTAGCTGGGTGTGGTGGCGCATGCCTGTAATCCCAGTTACTCAGGAGGCTGAGGCACAAGAATCGCTTGAATCTGGGAGGCGGAGGTTGCAGTGAGCCAATATCGTGCCATTACACTCCAGCCCGGGCGACAAGAGCGAGACTTGGTCTCCAAAAACAAAAACAGAAACAAAATAACAACCAAAAAAACCTGTTCTGCTCAGTAGTAAGTGGAAGATTTCCAGGTTTCTTGTTGTTCAATATAGAAAACAAGGAGACTTGCTGAAAATTGTTTTATTGCCCCTCTAAAATGTAAACCTTTAAGACTGTTAAAATTGTAAAATATGTTTAGATTGTTAGGAGACATCATAAAACATGACTGATGGAAGAGATTTAATGTTGACTGAAGACAGAACTCATTGTTACGCATTTTAGTTGTAACTGAACTTAAAATGAACTCACTAGGATTTAAAAATACAATTTTTCCATCAAACTGAATCATTTTATTCCCAGATACTATAAATAGCCAGATTCCTTTTGGTTTTAAAGTCTGCCGCTGTGAGTTGCATTACTATTTTATTTTTCTGTTTTGCAAAAGGAATAAATACATAATTGACATAATCCTCGTACATAAAAGTCACCATTTTAAAGGGTACAGTTCAGGCTGGGTGCGGTGGCTCATGCCTATAAGCCCAGCACTTTGGGAGGCCAAGGTGGGTGGATCTTTTGAGGTTAGGAGTTCGAGACTAGCCTGAGCAACATGGTGAAACTCAGTCTCTACTAGAAATACAAAAAATTAGTCGGGCGTGGTGGTGGGCACCTGTAGTCCCAGCTACTTGGGAGACTGAGGCAGGAGAATCATTTGAACTTGGGAGGCAGAGGTTGAAGTGAGCTGAGATTGCACCACTGC
>NW_012105253.1:3766999-3767680 GCF_000951045.1 Mandrillus leucophaeus
ATTTTTAGTAGAGACGGGGTTTCACCATGTTGGTCAGGCTGGTCTCAAACTGCTGACCTCGTGATCCACCCACCTCGGCCTCCCAAAGTGCTGGGATTACAGGCGTGAGCCACCACATCTGGCCCCTTTTTTGTGTTTTACTTTTAATTGCATTTATTTTAAAGCTGAATTTACTCTCGTGCCATAAGTTTTTGTTTCTTCAGTTTCTTCTGGGATATCTTTTTCTTCAGGGCAACCTCCTCTTCTGGTTTAGGAACAATCTGTTCCTTTTCAGTAAGGATCATCTCAGTGTGGCAGGGAGAGCTCATGGATGGGTTAATCCAACCATGAGCTCTGTAGGTCCGGTGGCACATATTAGGTGCTTTGTTCACTTGGATATGCTCAATGACCAGAGAATCTACATCTAAACCCTTAAGTTCTGCATTGCTCTCTGCATTTTTAAGCATTTACAGCAAAAATTCAGCACTCTTTTTGGGCCACCAACCTTGTGTCCAGCCCCACTGCTTGGCCTGGGCATACCTGCCACCTCCACCATTGTAACATCGGAATGGTATGCACTATTTCTGTAAAGTGACATCTTTCAGATAGTTCGTGGTTTTCCATATAAGCATACCCTTGATGACCTGGGAAGTGTCATGAGTGTTCTTAAAGTGAAACAAAGATTTGAACCTCTTGATTTGC
>NW_012105253.1:3767730-3768240 GCF_000951045.1 Mandrillus leucophaeus
CATGATGTAGCAAGTATCAGAACTCCATTCCTTCTTATTTGCTGAATGATATTCCATTGTATGGATAGACCACATCTCATTTATCCATTCATCAGATGATGAACATTTGGACCATTCCTACTTTTGGCTATGATAAATGATGCCTCTCTGACCATTCATGTATGAGTGTTTGCGTGGACACATGTATTAGTTCCCTATGGCTGCCATGATAAAGCACCATACACTGAGCGGCTTTAATAAGAGAAATTGATCATTTCACGATTTGAGAGGCTAGAAGTCTGAGACCAAGATTTTAGCAGGGTGGGTTCCTTCTGATGCTGGGAGGGAGAATCTGATCCATGCCTCTCCCCTAGCTGTTGGTGGTTGCTGGCACCCTTGGGGTTCCTTGGCTTGTAGATGTATCACCCCCATCTCTGCCTTTGTGTTCCCAGGCCATTCTCTCTGTGTGCTGTCTCTGTGTTCAAACTCTCCCATTTTATGATGACATCAGTTACAATGGATAAGACTCCC
>NW_012105253.1:3769176-3770912 GCF_000951045.1 Mandrillus leucophaeus
TGATTTTGTGGAGTTCTCTGGGTCAAGTGAATACTGAACCATTTTCACAGATTACCTCAGGCTACTTAGGGAAAGAGAAAGAGCTGACTTCGTCTTAACGAATTATATCTGCAATGCTCCTAATTCCAAATCAACTCACATTCTAAGGTACTAGGCGTTAGGTCTTCCACATATAAATTTTGATGGGCACACAATTCAATTTATAAAATTATGTTCTCAATTCTCCTGAGGTTATACCTAGGAGTGGAACAGCACATAATCTATGTTTACCCTTTGAGGAACTGACAAATTGTTTTCTACAGGGGCTACATGATTCTAAATTCCCACCAGCAACACATAAGTGTTCTGATGCCCCCACATCTTCACTAACACTTGCTACTGCCTTTCTTTTAAAACAATTCTAAAGTATGAGAAACATACTGCCTACCTTTTTAATTTTAGGGATCTGGCTGGGCACTGTGGCTCACACCTGTAATCCCAGCACTTTGGGAGGCCAAGACAGGTGGACCACCTGAGGTCAGGAGTTCAAGACCAGCCTGACCAACACAGTGAAACCCCATCTCTATTAAAAATATAAAATTAGCCGAGTGTGGTGCATGCCTCTAATCCCAGCTACTTGGGAGGCTGAGGCAGGAGAATCACTTGAACCCGGGAGGCAGAGGTTGCAGTGAGCCGGGAACATGCCACTGCACCTCCAGCTTGGGCAACAAGAGTGAAACTCTGTCTCAAAAAAAAATTTTTTTTGGCATCCTACTGAGTAGGAAGTGATATCTTGTGGTTTTGATTTGCATTTCCCGAATGACCAATGATGTTGAGTCTCTATTCATGTGCTCATTGGTCATTTGCATATCTTCTGTGTAGACATGTCTGTTAAAATCATTTGCCCATTTAAAAAATTAGATTGTCACTGGGCACAGTGGCTCATGCCTGTAATCCCAGCACTTTGGGAGATCGAGGTGGGTGGATCATAAGGCCAAGAGATTGAGACCATCCTGGCCAACATAGTGAAACCTTGTCTCTACTAAAAATACAAAAATTAGCTGGGCGTGGTGGTGTGCGCCTGTAATCCCAGCTATTCAGGAGGCTAAGGCAGGAGAATCATTTGAACCCGGGAGGGGAAGGTTACAGTTAGCCGAGATCATGCCACTGCACTCCAGCCTGGCGACAGAGTGAGACTGTTTAAAAAAAAAAAACAAAATTAGGTTGTCTTTTTATTGTTGAGTTGTAAGAGTTATTTATATATTCTGGATACTACACTTTCATCAGGTGTATGATTTGCAAATACTCTCTCCCATTCTGTGTTTTGTTTTTTTTTTCCCCCCACCTTCTTGATAGTGTCTTTAGATGCACAAAAGTTTTAAATTTTTATTAAGTCCAATTTTTTTTTTTGTTTCTTTTTTTGCCCAGGTGTGGTAGTACTCTAGCCTGGGTAAGAGAGTAAGATCCTGTATCAAAAAATAAAAATTAAATTAAAATTTTAAAAAAATTTAGGGCAAGTGCAGTGGCTCACACCTGTAATCCCAGCACTTTGGGAGGCTGAGATTGTGGATCACCTGAGGTCAGGAGTTTGAGACCAGCCTGGCCAACATGGTGAAACCCCATTTCCACTAAAAATAAAAAAAAGTAGCTGGGCATGGTGATGGGTGCCTGTAATCCCAGCTACTCGGGAGGCTGAGGCAGGAGAATCGCTTGAACCTGGGAGGTAGAGGTTGCGATGAGCCAAGATCACGCCATTG
>NW_012105253.1:3771279-3773054 GCF_000951045.1 Mandrillus leucophaeus
GCTACAGAGCCAGCACTTGGCAAACATTAATGACCTTGATGTGCTACTACGCAGCTGTTCTCTGTTTTTTTTTTTTTTTTTTTTTTTTGAGGCAGAGTCTCACTCTTTTGCCCAGGCTGGAGTGAAGTGGCACCGGTCTTAACTGACTGCAACCTCCGTCCCCAGGTTCAAGCGATTCTCCTGCCTCAGCCTCCGGAGTAGCTGGAATTATAGGCGTCGGCCACCATACCTGGCTAAGTTTTGTATTTTAGTAGAGATGGGGTTTTGCCATGTTAGCCAGGCTGGTCTCTAACTCCTGACCTCAGGCCATCCAACCACCTTGGCCTCCCAAAGTGCTGGGATTACAGGTGTGAGCCACGGCACCCGGCCCTCTCTGGCTATTTTTACGTTCTGGCAAAAGGACAGCTTGGCTTGGGTTTTTTTTGTTTCTGTTTTTGTTTTAACCACTTTATTGAAACATGAATGACATAAAAACTGGTACACATTTAATGTGTACAACTTGAAGAGTTTGGAGATAAGTATCACTGTGAAACAATCACCACAATCTACGCCATAAACCTACCTCCAAAAGTTTCCTCTAGCCTGCTTATTTATTATTTATTTATTTTTCTGAGACAGAGTCTTGCTCTGTTGCCCAGGCCGGAGTGCAGTGGCGCAATCTCGGCTCACTGCAATCTCTGCCTCCTGGGTTTAAGTGATTCTCCTGCCTCAGGCTCCAGAGTAGCTGGGATTACAGGTGCCCACCACTGCACCTGCCACCATGCCCAGCTAATTTTTGTATTTTTAGTAAAGACAGGGTTTCACCATGTTGGCCAGGCTGGTCTCAAATTCCTGGGATTATAGGCATAAGCCACCACACCCAGCTATTATTGTGATAAGAACACTTATCAGAAGATCTACCTTCCTGGCAAAATTTTAAGGGCATGATACCATATTGTTAACTACAGGTGCGATGCTGTAGGAAGATCTTTAGAACGCATTCATCTTGTATAGCCAAGATGTTGTGCCTTTGACTAATAATTTCCTGTCTCCCCTTCCCCTCAGCCCCTCAGAATGGCATCCACTATTCCACTCTCTGCTTCTATGACTTTGACTATTTTAGATTCGTCATGTAAATGACATAACATAGTATTCATTCTTCTGTGTCTGGCTTGTTTAATTTAACATCATGTCCTTCAGGTTCATCTACCTTGTTGCAGATGGCAGGATTTCTCTCTTTTTTAAAGATGAATAATATTCCATTGTGGTCGGGAGCGGTGGCTCATGCCTTTAATCCCAGCCCTTTGGGAGGCTGCCCCCCCACCGCCACCCCGCAGAGACAGAGTCCCATTCTGTCACCCAGGCTAGAGTACAGTGGCATTATTTCGGCTCACTGCAACCTCTGCCTCCCAGTTTCAAGTGATTCTCCTGCTTCAGCCTCCTGAGTAGCTAGGATTACAGGCATACGCCACCACACCTGGCTAATTTTTGTATTTTTAGTAGAGACAGGGTTTCACCATGTTGGCCAGACTGGTCTTGAACTCCTGATCTTGTGATCCACCCACCTCAGCCTCACAAAATGCTGGGATTACAGGCATGAGTCATTGTGCCCGGCCCAAGAGTTTCTTACATAGTTTGAATATTAACTCTTTGTGAGTTCTGATTCTACTACTTCCTAGTGATCAGACATTGGAAAAGTTACGTAAGAATCTCACTGGCTGGGCGCGGTGGCTCAAGCCTGTAATCCCAGCACTTTGGGAGGCCGAGACGGGCGGATCACGAGGTCAGGAGATCGA
>NW_012105253.1:3773244-3781431 GCF_000951045.1 Mandrillus leucophaeus
AAAAAAAAAAAAGAATCTCACAACCATGAGGCACAGTGGCTCATGCCTGAAATCCTATCACTTTGGGAGGCCAAGGTGGGTGGATCACCTAAGGTCAGGAGTTCGAGACCAGCCTGGCCAACATGGAGTAGAAATCCACATCTCTACTAAAAATGCAAAAATTTTTCGGGCGTTGTGGCATGCACCTGTAATCCCAGCTACTCGGGAGGCTGAGACAGGAGAATTGCTTGAACCCGGGGTCAGAGGTTGCAGTGAGCTGAGATCACACCACGGCACTCCCACCTGGGCAAAAGAGCGAAACTCTGTTTCAAAAAAAAAAGGAATCTCAGAACCTCATGTTTTTTGAGCTATTTATTTTGGAAAATACTACACAGTCAAAAGTAGAAGATAACAATCTTTCTCCAATAATTTTCAACAGATCACCATTCTTTTTTCATCTATACACCCATGTAATTCCTATACACGCTGCCCTCACCTTATTATTTATTTTTAAATAAATCCCAGACATCATCATCATTTCATTAGCAAATATTTTAGTATGTACCTCAAAAATACAAGGATTCTTTCTTATACCATAGCCATAATACCATTGTCACACCTAATGAGGTCATCAGTAATTTCTTAATATCTTCAAATTTCCAAACTTGCTAAAATTTCCCTGATATTGTCTGTATATCTCTCTCACATTGTTGTTTTTCTTTTTTTTTTTGTTTTGTTTTTTGAGATGGAGTTTTGCTCTTGTCATCTCCCAGGTTCCAGCGACTCCTGTGCCTCAGTCTCGTAAGTAGCTGAGATTACAGGCATGCACCATCACACTCGGCTAATTTTGTACTTTTAGTAGAGATGGGGTTTTACCATGTTGGTCAGGCTGTTCTTGAACTCCTGACCTCAGGTGATCCGCCTGCCTTGGCTTCCCAAAGTATTGGGATTACAGAGGTGAACCACTGCGCCAAGCCACACACTTGTTTTTAAATTTTTTATAGCTGATTTGTTTGAATGAACATCCAAACAAGGTCCATTTTTGGTTTGATGTGTCTCTTTTATTTTAGTCTATAAGTTCCCCTTTCCTCTTCTTTCCCTTGCCGTTTACTTAATGAAGAAACTGGGTCATTTATTTTATACAGCTTCCAGCATTCTGCATTTTTCTTATTGCATCCACATGGTGTTGTTTAACATGTTCTTTATTTCCTGTGTAAATTGGTAGCTAGAGCTAGATTCTTGATTCGATTCAGGTTCAGTTTCTCTTTGTGAGAATACTTCACAGGTGATGTTGTATACGTCTTCCCGTTGCATCTCATTAGGAGCCAGTGCAATCTGCCTGTCTCTGTTTCCATGGTGTTAAGATTTTTCAGTGGGCTCAGGTGTTATCAGCCGTATCCCTCTCATAGCAAAGTTCGCCATCAGCCTTTCACTTCATAGTTTATCAGCCAGTGATGATTGTTGCCTGGATCCATTATTGTTTTAGAAGGTGCAAAACAGTGATAATTTAATTTTATCCTTTTTTCTGCACACATTAGCTTTATTATTCACAAATAATTTTCCCTCATCAACTGTTTACCCTGATGTACAGACAATTTGTACAAAAAAGTCAAGATATTTACAATATTTACTAGCTTTCAGAATAATGGGTTTGTTTCTTATCATTCTCCAAAGGTGATCAATGAGGTCTTCATTATAGTATTACTGTGAATAAATGGATTTTAACATCTTTAATATGGTTCAATTATTTGCAGTCATTAGTCTTTTTGATGTTCAAATTGTCCCATCTTTGGCCAGTGGGCACCTTTTCAATTTTAATATATATTTTTTTGAGATGGAGTCTCACCACGCCTGACTAATTTTTGCATTTTTAGTAGAGATGGAGTTTTGCTGTGTTGGCCAGGCTGGTCTCAAACTCTTGGCCTCAAATGATCCTCCTGCCTCAGCCTCCCAAAATGTTGGTATTACAGGTGTGAGGTACTGCGCCCATCCCTCAGTTTTAATTTTGTAATCTTTTATTACGACCCCATGGGTCTTTGATATTGCCCATGCTATAGGCTACGACAAGATGCCCCAGGCTCAGTTTGTACAATTCCTGTCCCTGAGCCAGAATCAGCCGTTTACCTAAGATGCCTGGGTTTATGTTTATTTATTATATATGTTATATAATAATTATATTTGTTAATATATTACATTTGTTAATAATATATATGTTATATAATAATTTCATATCTCTATTTCCAGTTCAAATTAGGCACCTGAGGTGCCTGGGTTTGTTTATATTTATTTATTACATATGTTATATAATAATTATATTTGTCAATATATTATATTTGTTAATATATTTGTTAATATTATGTTATATAACTCATATCTCTACTTCCAGTTCCAAATTAGAATTATACATTTTTTACATAGCTAAATTTGATTTTATATTTATCTTTTTCCTCTTAACAATGAAAACCTGGGTTCCTAACAATATTAATATACTTTCTTCATCCTAAATATGTACTAATATACAACTAATGATACCAATATTATCACTAACAATATCATTAGCAAGAATAGTTTAGGCTTTCTGTTTATCCCACTAGCAATGTACAATTAAATTACTATGTCTTAAAGTTATTTGAAAAAAAAGTCTGTTTAAGCCACTAACTTGATACCCATCTTGTCTTAGTTTTCTTTTGACTTTTAGAGTTAAGAATCCTTTTTAGGGTTAAATGCAAAAAGGTGAGGTAAAAAGCAGCAGCCGCGCATGGTGGCTCGCCAGTATTCCCAATACTTTGGGAGGCGGAGGCAGGCGGATCACTTGAGGTCAGGAGTTTGGGATCTGCCTGGCCAACATGGTGAAACCCCGTCTCTACTAAAAATACAAAAATTAGCCCAGCGTGGAGGTGGGTGTGTGTAATCTCAGCTACTCAGGAGGCTGAGGGAGGAGAATTGCTTGAACCGGTAGGCAGAGGTTGCAGTGAGCCCAGATTGTGCCACTGCACTCCAGCCTGGGTGACAGGGCAAGACTCGGTCTCAAAAAAAAAAAAAAAAAAAAAAAAAAAGCACTTCATCAGTTTCTGTCAGAATTAAATGACAATGACATGCAAGAAAGCACCCTGGAAACACAGGATCTGCGGAAGTGTGAAGTGCTGCTTTGTGATTGTTTTTCTGTAGCAAAGCCTTCTTCCCTCCCACTCAGAGGATGCTATTGGTTAAATTGCCAAGACCTGCGTCTGGCCCCAGGCGGAAGGTTGGTTACTGGCCTCAGAGTTCTGATTGTCTCATCTGGCCTCTTAATTTAGCTCAATTATCTAATTTAGCCATTTAGTCTCTCCATGTCTCAGATTCCTTACATGCCAGACAGTGATAAATTATAATACTTTACAGATCTTCTGTGAAGATTAGCGGGAATAATTCATGTATGTAAAGTGTTCAGGATAACAACTAGTGACAAATGCATCCCTAGTATACAGTAATAATAGTAACAGCTTCCATTTATCAAGCACATCAGTACTTGCCAGTACTATGGGGTAAGTGCTTTCTGTGAACTAACTCATTTAATCATCACAACCACCTTGAAAGTTGGGTGCCATTATTATATCATCCCCATTTTAGGAAACCCATTTGAGGAAACTGAGGTGTACAAAGGGCAAATTCCTCAAAGCCACATACCTACAAAGTAGTAGAGAAGGCTGGGCACAGTGGTTCACACCTATAATCCCAGCACTTTGGGAAGACGAGGTGGGCGGATCACCTGAGGTCAGGAGTTCGAGACCAGCCTGGAGAACATGGTGACACCCCCATCTCTACAAAATATACAAAAAAATTAGCCGGGCGTGGTGATGTGTGCCTGTAATCCCAGCTACTCGAGAGGCTGAGGCACTAGAATCACTTGAATCCAGAAGGTGGAGGTTGTAGTGAACTGAGATTGCACCACTGAACTCCAACCTGGGCAATAAAGCGAGACTCCATCTCAATCAATCAATCAATAAAAAGTAGTAGGGGGAAAAAACACTGAGCTGCTTGGTTCCAGAGGCCAGGTGTGAAACAGGATAAAAATACATACCTCATTCGATTTTTGCGAGGGCTTCAGGAAATTTTGTGTGTAGTATGCCTGGCATACACTAAGTACCCAATAACCGTTATATTTCTTTCCTTCTTCCTTCCCTTGCTTCCACCAGGGAAGCTGTTTGGGGAACTTGAGCTATTCAGAAGATGGCAACCAAGCCAACTGAGTCCATCACAATCCTCAGCCTTCGGAAGTTGAGCCTGGGGACCGCTGAGCCACAGGTTAAAGGTAAGATTATCATAGAAGTCTCCGGCTCAACCTGCTGCTTCACTTTTCACTACCACTGACCCCCCGTATCAACTTGTTTTTATAATAATGGTTTGGCTTTCTGAAGCTGATAGTCCACACGCATTCCCTTCCCTGCAGAAGCAATTTCTTCTACTTTTTCTTTCGTTGTTAGAGCCAAAGACATTCACCGTGGAAGATGCAGTGGAGACCATTGGCTTCGGGCGTTTCCACATTGCCCTCTTTCTCATCATGGGCAGCACTGGGGTGAGTGCTCCTTGGAGATGTTGACGAAAAGAGTCAAACTCTGCAAAATAGTTGAAGAGATTTATTCTGAGCCAAATATGAGTGACCATGGCCTGTGACACAGCCCTCAGGAGGTCTTGAGAACATGTGCCCAAGGTGGATGGAGCACAGTTTAGGGAGGCAGGAGACATCAATCAAATACATTTAAGAAATACGTTGGTTTGGTCCAGAAAGGCGAGACAATTCAAATTCAAAACGGGAGTGGTGGGGGAGGGGTGGGCTTCCAGGCTATAGGTAAATTTAAACATTTTCTGGTTGACAATTGGTTGAGTTTGTCTAAAGACCTGGGATCGATAGAAAAGGAGATGTTCAAGTTAAGATAAAAGATTGTAGCCACACTCAGTGGCTTACGCCTATAATCCCAACACTTTGGGAAGCCGAGGCTGGTGGATCACCTGAGGTCAGGAGTTAGACCAGCCTGACCAACATGGTGTTGAAACTCCCTTTCTACTAAAACGCACAAAAATTAGCTGGGCATGGTGGTGGGTGCCTGTAATCCCAGCTACTCGGGAGGCGCTGAGGCAGGAGAATCGCTTGAACCCAGGAGGCAGAGGTTGCAGTGAGCCAAGATTGTATCACTGCACTCCAGCCTGAATGACAGAGTGAGACTGTGTCTCAAAAATAATAATAATAATAATATGGAAAAAAAAGATTGCGGATATCAAGGTTCTTTTGAAGTCTTATAGTGGCTGCCCTTAGAGACAACAGATGACAAATGTTTCCTATTCAGACCTTTAAAAGGTGCTAGACTTTTAGTTAATCTCTTCAGGATTGGGAGGGCCTGGAAGAAAAAGATCTAGCTCTGTTAACAGAGATTCTTTACAGATGCAAATTTTCTCCCACAAAGCACAGCTTTGCAAGACTATTTCAAAAATAAGGCAAAGAAATATGTCTTGGGGTAAAATATTTGACTTATTTCTTTTTCACATAACGTTATGCCAGATCGGAAAGTAAGTCACGATATATAGGGTTGATAAAACCCATCTGATGAGAATTTATGGTTTGTAGGGCATGACTCCCCAGACCCCTTAGATAGGAATTTGGGCAAAATAAAAACAATCAGAACTTTAGTCCTCAGAGATTATGAGAGTCTTCAAAGCTAACATCATTGGACACACAGTCTTTTTTCTACTGACCTCCGGCTCTGGGCTCTCCAGTCCAGGGGGTGTAGGGATAAGAAAAACAGCGGGAACCCCATGAGGTGGGTCACCCAAAAATCACTTTCGTTCACCTTTGGCAGGTGTTCGGTTATAAGCAGGTGAGCATTTCTGTCTATGTTTTGGGAATTCAATACTCATTTTTAAAAATGATAGAAATTGAGGTATTGGGAAAAAAGGAGAAAACTATGGTTTTATCATACAAAAAATTGAACAACATGGCTCTCAAACATTTTGCGCATAAGAATCACTAGAGACACCTGCCACCTGCTGTAATTACATAGTTTCAGATCCTTTAAGAGGCACTGATGAAGGCTTGTTATTTACTGCTAGGGTTGGAACGTGTCCCTTCCAAAACCCAGGTGATGCCAATGAGCTAGTGTTAAGAGGCGAGGCCTTTAAGAGGTGATTAGGCCGTGAGGACTCCTCCATCGTGAATGGGATTAAGGCCCTTATAAAAGACGCTTCATGCAGCAGGTGTTTCAGCTTTGCCGTTCCGCCCTGTGAGCACAGTAGTTCCTCTGCTCTTGAGGGACACAAGGGAGTAGGTCCTCTCCAGTCCTCTCCAGGCAACAGAACCTGCTGGCACTTTGATCTTGGGCTTCCCAACCTGCAGAACTGTGAGAAAATAAATTTAGATTTCTTATAAATTGCCCAGTCTCAGGCATTTTGTGATAGCAGCACAAATGGCCTAAGATATACACCCTAGGCTATTTTGAGGAAAGAAGAGTGATGGCTTCACCCAGAGGCTTTCACAACGGTGGTGATGTCTGTGAACCCACACCACTACTCCCGCTTCCTCCTTTAGTAGGTAAGGTGTATGTTAAGAACTCCAGGCCAGGCGTGGTGGCTCATGCCTGTCATCCCAGCACATTGGGAGGCCAAAGCCGGCGGATCACCTGAGGTCAGGAGTCTGAGACCAGCCTGGCCAACATGGTGAAACCCTATTTCTACTAAAAATACAAAAATCAGACAGATGTGGTGGTGTATGTCTGTAATCCCAGCTACTTGGGAGGCTGAGGCAGGAGAATTGCTTGAACCTGGGAGGCGGAGGTTGTAGTGAGCTTAGATTGTGTCACTGCACTCCAGCCTGGGCGACAAAGCAAGACTTTGGGGGTGGGGGGCAGGTAACAAAACTTCATACCCAGATGCATAATGACAATCAGAGAGAATGGAAAATCAAAGACAAGGGGTCCACCCAACGATGGTGTTGGGCCGGAGGGTAAAAATACACAGGAGGGAGGTAAGTGAGAAAACGCTAGAGGGCTCTGACCCTCCCCACGCGGCTAAAAAGTGTAAGAAAGGGTTGTGTGGGCCGGGCGCAGTGGCGCACACCTGTAATCCCAGCAGTTTGGGAGGCCGAGGCGGGTGGATCACCTGAGGTCAGGAGTTTGAGACCAATCTGATCAACATGGTGAACCCTCCTCTACTAAAAATACAAAAAAATTAGCTGGGTATGGTGGCACACGCCTGTAATCCCAGCTACTCAGAAGGCAGAGACAGGAGAATTGCTTGAACCCAGGATATGGAGGTTGCGGTGATGCCAGATCACGCCACTGCACTCCAGCCTGGGCGACACAGCAAGATTCTGTCTCAGGACAAAAAGAAAAAAAAGTTGTGTGATCTAGAGGTAGCCATGTGAGTTTGACGCATCTTTCATTCAAAAGTATTGCATTCTCAGGCAACAGTCTATTTCTTTTTCTTTTTCTTTTTTTTTTTTTTTTTGACATGGGATCTAGCTATATTGCCCAGGCTGGTCTCAAACTCCCCAACTCAAGCAGTCCTCCCACCTCAGCCTTCCAAAGTGCTGGGATTGTAGGCTGAGCCACCAAGCCCGGCCTCAGGCAACAGTCTAGTACAAAAAAGAGAAAGGCAAGATGTGTCCTACTCCTACTTTGATGATAACCAATGGTACAATTTAGAAGACTTCCTTACTTGTACAGTGAGGTCTCATGGGCCCCAAATTTTAAAAATTCCACATTTCAAGGGACAAGTAGGTGTGACGAGGTGGAGTTTTCCTATCAACTCTTCTCTGCCTTCGCCCAGAACATCCTGAGGAAGTGAGATGGTCTCTGCTCTTCAAGTGCCTCATAGTTGTGGGAATTCTCCCAGCTCACCAGCTAGGAGGGGCTCTCTGCCAGGCCACCCTCTCCTGTCTCACAAAGGAAGACAGAACTGCTTGTGTGGGTGCAGGAACCAGATCTTTTGCCTGGTCTTACGATGGGGTGTTTTGTGAGCAGGATCCTTCCATCAGCATTGACATGTTGACAGTGAGGGGCCCCAGCTCCTCCTGGCCATGGCCCCATCCACCTGTTCAGGCTCTCATTCAGAGGCCTGAACAGGTAGAAGCAGCAGTTGGGTTTTGGGGCCTCATGTGACTGTGTATATAACTGCATCCACAGCAGCTGAGCAGCCTCAGCCTGTGACCAGGACTCCTAAGTCCTGGTCGTCTTTGTG
>NW_012105253.1:3781566-3790004 GCF_000951045.1 Mandrillus leucophaeus
TCTTGGCTCACTGCAACCTCTGCCTCCCAGGTTCAAGCGATTCTCCTGCCTTAGTCTCCTGAGTAGCTGGGATTACAGGCATGTGCAACCATGCCCAACTAATTTATTTTGCATTTTTAGTAGAGACAGGGCTTTGCCATGTTGGCCGAGCTGGTCTTGAACTCCTGACCTCAAGTGATCTGCCCGCCTTGGCCTCCCAAAGTGCTGGGATTACAGGCAAGAGCCACTTTGCCCGGCCAGTCCTGGTCGTCTTTAAGACGTTCCCTGAGGTCTAGAGTGAAACTCCTCTGTGTACCCCACTCTGGCTCCCTGCCTGGTCCTTCTCCCCTCAGAGAAGTTCAGTTAGCCAGCTGGCAAGTTTAAGTTCAAAAAGTTTCAGAAGACAGCATCACTGACAGGGACAAGGTTATCAGGAGGAAGAAAAGGGAATTAAAGGAGAAAATGAATTTGGCACATGTTCTGTTGATAACATTGATAGAATATCTGTATAGATTATTATAATGTTTACATTTGTATAACTTGGGAGTCTGGGATGAAATAGGTGGAATGATGTCAGCTAGTGTGTGGGACTTTGAAGTACACATATTATAGCGACTTGTCTCGCCACAAGAGAGCATTATAGTGGTGTTGAGAGTTCAGTTGGCCAGCTGGCAAGTTTAAGTTCAAAAAGTTTCAGAAGTAAGGCAGCATAATTATCTCAGAAGAGCTGACCCGGTGGCTCATGTCTGTAATCTGAACACTGTGGAAGGCTGAGGTGGGTGGATCACTTGAGTCCAGGGTTCGAGACCAACCTGGCCAACATGGCAAAACCCCATCGCTACTAAAAATACAAAAATTAGCAGGGCGTGGTACTGCACGCCTACTCGGGAGGGTGAGGCACAAGAATCACTTGCACCCAGGAGGCAGAAGTTGCGGTGAGCTGAGATCGCACCATTGCACTCTAGCCTGGGTGACAGAGCAAGACCCTGTCTACAAATAATAATAATAATCTAAGAAAGTTTGATTTAGTAAACTCATCTTCCTTCAGTAATACAGAACAGCTGGATCCATATTAACCAAATGCCACTCCTCTAAAGGGTTCCAGAAGGAAATAAACCAGTAAGGAATAAAACTCCACCCATTCTGAACTCTCAACACCAAACAAATTCATTTTCTCCTTTAATTCCCTTTTTTTCCTCCTGATAACCTTGTCCCTGTCAGTGATGTCAGTGTTCTTCCCTTCCACCAAACACAAAATCTCAGTCATCTTTGACTCATCCTTCGTGATCCTGTACCTAACTTTCATCATCTATTTCTAATTATTCCTTCAATTCTTTTCTAGCATCTCCTTCTTTTTCTTGAGAGACAAACTTATCCCTATAACGGATTGCAAGATATGGATAGAGGATAATACTCAAACTTTGTATTGAAAGAAATATTTAGTAGCACTAAGTCTGTTAAAGACACATTTTTTTAGGCTGAGCTCAGTGGCTCATGCCTGTAATCTCAGCACTCTGGGAGACCAAAGTGGGAGGGTCACTTGAGCCTAGGAGTTTCCAGGCTGGGCAACATAGAGGGATCCCATTTCTTCTTTTTTTTTCTTTTTCCAAAAAAAAAAACTTTCCTGCTGACGAACTCATATTATTTTGTACTCATTGCTTTATTTTCCAGCTTTCGTGAAACTTACTATCCCAGTGTGAGATCAGAGACTGTCTCAAAAATCCATTTGTAAGGCTTGTGCCCTGCAACCTTCACAATCATGAGTACAAAACAACAAAACTCGTTGATGTGGATGCTGCTGGTTAGCTAGTTTCACCCCTTAGCTATGGGAGTGGCCTTCACACAGTTCCCCCATAGTGCTACCATGCAACTGCATTGGTCAACAAAATCATAAGTGAATACATTTCACAAATTTTCGGGAACTCTCTCAAGTTTTTCAAACCATGAAGGTCATATCCATGAAAGCTGAAGTTCTATAGTTCCTTATCCAACTAGCAGTGCTATGTGGGTGTACAATAGATGCTCCCTAAATGGGGAAGAAGGACGAAGGGGACAGGACTAGGTAGGATGATGGGTAGGCAGACTGGGAAGAAGTAATGACAAGCTGGCACTTAGACATGGCATTGTGTCCCTCTTCTTTAAGGTTGTTGAGGCCATGGAGATCATGTTGATAGCTGTTGTGTCTCCTGTCATCCGCTGTGAATGGCAACTGGAGAATTGGCAGGTGGCATTAGTAACTACAGTAAGTACCTGCTTCCTGTGCTGTGAACAAGCTAACTGAGGGCCTGGGCTCCCTTTCCTCCATCCTGCAGGGCTGAGAGCCAAAGGGTGTCTCACCACTTGGTATGTTGGCTTCCAAAACTCAAGGGTTTGCGGGCTGAAACCAGCGTTTGATGTCTTCCTCATCTTTTTCTTTTCCTAGTATGCATAATCCTAAACTGCTTACTATCCGCATGAGACATGCAATTCAGAAAGTGATCCCAAAGTCATGGGTTAGTCATAGGTTAAATCGAGTCACTAGAGAAGCTATTTACATGGACCATAGTGACTTTACCAATCACCCTCACTGAATTGTACTGTTACTCCTTCAACTTTTCTCAAAGACCATTAAGAATAGCCTTATGGGCCTGGTGTAGTGGCTCATGCATGCAATCCCAGCATTTGGGAGGCTGAGGCAGGCAGATCACCTGAGGTCAGGAGGTTGAGACCAGCCTGTCCAACGTGGTGAAACCCTGTCTCTACTAAAAATACAAAAATTAGCAAGATGTGGTGGTGGGTGTCTATAATCCCAGCTACTTGGGAGGCTGAGGCAGTAGAATTGCTTGCATCTGGGAGGAGGAGGAGGTTAGAGTGAGCTGAGATCATACCATTGTGCTCCAGCCTGGGTGACAAGAGTGAAAATCCATCTCAAAAAAGAAAAAATAGCCTTATGAGTTGCACATCAAGTTTTGCTACAAAATGGAATTGATGATATCCATCATTCGTTCAAAAAGCATGTGTGTATGCATGTGTGCTGAGAAGACTACAAGGAGTATCACATTTAAATAGTGAGAAAGATGTAGTGATGGGAGGTGAAGTTGCAGAGGTGGGCAGGGCCAGAAGCACTCCACCTGCTAAGCATAAATTCCATTCTATAGCCACTGCTTCCCAACATTGGGCCAAACACATATAAACCCTCCATGCAAAACATATGTAACAAATATACATATTACAGTTTTTCAGATTGCCATTTTGTATAACAAAAATCAACATAATAGCATTATTGACTTCGTAGTCATTATACATTTCTGATTAAATGGGTATGAAAGTACACCTTCTATCATAGAGCTTTGCAAAATATTCATGTTTAATCTTAAAAGAGGCTCCTGATGTATAAGAATGTTGGAAGCCACACTGTGGAGGGTGGAGAGCCATTGGAAGGCTTCAGGGAAGGATGTGGTCAGTTTTCTAAGAACTCCAAGGAGAGAAGGCTGCAGGGTAGAAGGGCAGTGAGGGTGTAACTGCCCTAGGGTTCATCTTACCTAGTGCCCTGATAGAGCCAACTTATCAAGCAGGGGAATTGCAATAGAGAAAGTGTTTAATAGACATAGAGCTGGCTAAACCAGAGGCCAGAATTTTATTATTACTTATATCAGCCTCCCTGAAAATTTGGAGGCAAGGGTTTTTTCAAGATAGTTTGGTTGGCAGGGGGCTAGGGAATGGGTGTTGCTGATTGGTTGGGGATACAATCATAGTGGTGTAGAAAATGGACCTTGTACACAGAGTCTGCTTATGGGTTGTGGGGGCCACAAGACCAGTTGAGTCACGGGTCATGGGTTTGGGTGGAGTTATCCTTTTGTCAAAAGTGCAAAAGTCTGAAAAGACTTCTCAAAAGGCCAATCTTAGGTTCTACATCTGAAAAGACTTCTCAAAAGGCCAATCTTGGGTTCTACAATAGTGATGTTATTTCCAGGAGTAATTGGGGAAGTCGCAGATCTTGTGACCTCCAGAACAAAGGCTGGAAAGTGGCCGGTAATCCTTTAAGCCTACATCTTAACAGAATTCAGGGCCCTCATAATCCCAACCTGGTGGCCTTTTATTACTTTTATAAAGCTGGTTTAGTTTTGGGGAGAGCTATTATCTAAGCTGTAAACTAAATTTCTTCAAAAGTTAGCTTGACCCATGCCCAGGAATGGCCAAGGGCAGTTTGGAAGTTAAAGCCAAAATGGATTTTGTTAGGTCAGATCTCTTTCACTGTCATAATTTTTTCTCATTATTATAATTTTTGCAAAGATGGTTTCAAATGGGCTGTGGTATAAGTGGTAGAGTGAAGTTCTGTGTTCTGGGATGTAATTAGGAAGTAACATCAGCCAAGGAGGTCAAAGAACCAGCAGATGAGGAAAGAAAGGTTGATTACTTGGGTATTGAAGTTGGTTTTAATGAAGACAGGACTTTGTTGGTGCCAAGGGAAAACTTCCCTTCGCTTTCCAAAGGTTTACTAAAAAATCAACTGACAGAAGGTAGATTCATGGGAGAAAAGGCATCCAAAATTTTATTTTGATGGGCATAGCAGGAAGGAATCACAAGAGTGATTACCGATAACCCAGAGTGGGACAGAAACATATAGCCTTTTTCATAGGGGAGGATGACAGTGGGCAAAGATTCTTTAGAGGGGCAATAAGTCATCAGTGAGAATGAATGGACCAGGGAGGTGAAGGCAGGCATTACAGGAAGGTGAGGGGTGGAACAAAGGTTGTTTTGTTATCCAGGTGATCTCTGGGAGCTGCCCCCAGAGGACTAGGTGAAAAGTCTGGGGCAATGTGATATCCCCAGCCCCTTCTCTTTTCTGGTGGCTGATCTTGGTAATTTGACATGATCCACAGGGAGTGGGTTTAGGATAATTGTGTTCCTTTTTTGTTGTTGTTGTTGTGTTGTTGTTGAAGCAGAGTCTCCCTCTGTTGCCTGGGCTGGAGTGCAGTGGTATGATCATAGCTCACCGCAGCTTTGAACTCCTGGGCTCAAATAACCCTCTTGTCTTAGCTTTCTGAGTAGCTGGGAGGTGGGTCACCACACCTGGCTAATTTGAAGAGGTTGGTTTTTAACTCCTGGCCTCAGGCAATCCTCCTGCCTGGGCCTCTCAAAGTGTTGGGATTACAAACTGAGTTACTGCACCTGGCCCAGTTGCATTCCTTTTGGAGCAAAGCTTTCTTGTTAGATAAGGAAACTTCAGAGAGCCCTTCCCTGTGCTTGAGGGCAAAGGAGCAAGACAAGGTTAGAGGGACCTTGATTCTGATGCAGCTGCCTCTATCCTCTCCACATGTCAAAGTGCCAGTCTTTGTTGTATCACTTTCTGGGTCCCAACAACTTAATAGAAAGAAGAACTATGAGCCCAGGTGCTTAAATCCTCACTAAAGGGAGTGTCTGGGAGGTAGGTAGACCATGATGGGTGGAGGAGGACAGTCAGGTGGCAGAGGCCTTGAGGACAAATTCTGTAAGACAGAGCTATTCTGAAACTGGTGGTGGAGAATTCCAGAAGAATTCCTCCTGCCCCCCAAACTTACAAGGGTGTTCTCAAAGGAGTAGCCCCAGAAAGTGACAGAGGAAGGGGATATCCCTGTCACTCACTGCCTTAACCAAATCTTACCTGTGAATTTTAATCTTTGGGGGTGGCACCAGGGAAAATTCCCTCCCTTGAGGAACTGGTTGGAGTTCTTGTCTCAGATAATCCATGGCATTGCCCAGTTGTGTTTCTTTCTGTGTCTTGGAGGCTGGGAAGTTTGGATTCCAGTTGTACGCCCAATCACAGCAGCACATCTAAGTCTGCCCTTATTTTTGCTAACCCAAATGAGATACTGTGGCAAAAATCTCAGTCATCTGAGGTTTATTGAGCCAGAGCTTGAGGGTGTGACTGGGAAGAATGCAACAGCCCTGCGGGTTCACTTTGTCGGCTGCCTAGACAGCTGATTTCTCAAGACAGGGGAATTGCAATAGAGAAGGAGTAATTCACACAGAGCCGCTCTGTGGGTGACCGGAGTTGTTTTATTGTTATTCAAATCAGTCTCCCCGAGCATTTGGGGAGCAGAGTTTTTAAGGACAACTTGGTGGATGGGGGAAGGCCAGTGAGTCGAGAGTGCTGATTAGGTGGGTCAGAGATGAAATCATAGGGATTTGACGTCCTCTTGCGCTGATTGAGTTCCTGAGTGGGTGCCACAAGATCAGAGGACCAGTTTATCAGTCCGGGTGGTACCAGCTGATCCATCAAGTGTACCATCTGCAAAATATCTCAAGCACTCATCTCAGGAACAGTTTAGGGAGGGTCAGAATCTTGTAGCCTCCAGCTGTATGACTCCTAAACCATAATTTCTAATCTTGTGGCTAATTTGTTAGTCCTACAAAGGCAGTCTAGTCCCCAGCCAAGAAGGAGGTTGGTTTTGGGAAACAGCGGTTATCATCTTTGTTTTAAACTATAAAGTAAGCTTCTCCTGTAGCTAGTTCAGCCTACCCCTAGGAATGACCAAGGACAGTTTGGAGGTTAGAAGCAAGATATGGAGTTGGTTAGGTCAGATCTCTTTCACTGACTCAGTTACAATTTTGCAGTGTCGGTTTCAAGAACACCAGTTACGGAAACATCTGTGGCTTGAAGCAGAGGTTTCTGGGCGACTCAGGATTTATATTCTCTTTTAAAGGAAAGAAAGCATGTAAGAAGAGGTGGGTAGCCAGCCAGTGAGGCAAATGGTTACATTTTTGTGAGATTTTAATTAGTGCCCAGTAAATCTACATTTTATATAAAATGAGGTGAACATTGGAAGAAAAAAGGGAGAGTAAAGGAAGCATCAGTTATGCAGATGTCTCAGGTAGGTGGAAGAATGGTCTCATCTTCTGGGAAGAATGATTCTCATCACTTGGGAAGATGAGCTTGCAATCAACATTATCAGTGTGAAATCTAACAGACAGATGTTAGTTGTAGAAGCTAGCTTTAGATTGAAAACCTAAGTTACAATGGACATGTCCTTGCTTTACAGGAGGATATGCATCTTGAAGGGTTTCAAGACCAGCAAAGAATTTTCCATGGGGGGTCTGGCTGATGGATAATACTTTGACATAAGATTGTAAAGCAACAGCTATTCATTTGGGAAAAGGATGGCCAGTGTTGCATGACTGTCTTCAGGCTTAATCTCCTCATTGGTGTGATGAGTTTGGGGGTCCCGAGATGTTTTATTTTTCCATTATATTATCTTAGTTCCATTTCCTTCATTAAAACTCCTGTTATTAACTTTGGTGCCCTGGTTCCTTTTTGTGCTTTTAAAGCTCTCTAATACTTGTTGTCTCAAAGACCACCAGGATGGCTAAATAATAGAAAGGACAGCTTTATTGGCAATAGTGATTTGCAAGCCTGAAAGAGACAGTCTCCAGTGTGCACTGAAGGTGCTTTCTCTTGGAAGAGGAGAAGGACAGGTTGGGTTTTATGTTTCACAAGGCTGGCATCATACATATTTGGCAGGTTTGGGGGCAAAGCTATACATATTTGTGAGGGGAGCCTACATGCAGACTAGGTAAGCATGTATGTAACATACATCATATGTTCACTTTGGGGAGAGTTTTAGCATTAAAATGAGGTGGAATTTGGCTGTTTATGTCAAAAGGTGAACTACAGAACACAAAAACAGTTTGTGCACTGTCTGTATAAGCTGCTGAAACTGGCCTGAGGTCTGCAGTAGCTTATCCAAAGAGAATGTAAGGCTGGTCCGGTCCTCTGTCCAGTCAGGACCATAGTGGTCTGGGTTGTAAATCAGCTTAATATCTCAGAAAGGAATTCAGAAATCTGCCATGTCTGCCAGGCTCTGAACCCTTGACCTGTAGATAACGTTTGTTTCCTTAACCCTGGGGCCCATCTCGGTTGCTAAAGGGGTGTCTCTTTTGGTGTCTCAGATCATATGCTTTTTAGAAAAATTTTTAGAAATCAAAGTTTTTACTTAGACTTATAATAATGTGACTCGATTGCTTTCCATTTTCTTCTACATATAAAATACTTTAGAAAGTGTCAACCTAAAATAACAGAGAAGCTCTCCAGCGAAATGAGTTTGTTTGGAAAGGAATGACAGGGGATTGCAATCTGGGAATTCCTGTGCTATGGAGAACCATGGCTGGGCCATAGATGTATTCAGGAAGGCAAGGAAAGTCGAGAGTTTCTTAAAGGCAAAATGAGGAAGGCTATCTAAGTTATTTTGAAATACTTTTCCCTGGCTACAAGGATCGGTAACAACAGTGGCATCAGTCTGAAGTTGAACAGGCTGGGTATTGTTCTTGCAGAAGCAGTTTGTTTTTTTTTTTGAGATGGGGATGCCACTCTGTTGCTCAGACTGGCCTTGAGCTCCGGGGCTCAAGCAATCAGGTCTTTGTGCAACGCCGTGGTTTTCAGAGTCCTTATTACAGTTTCTGTGCTAGGCACGCGTGCCTGAGAGCCCCTCCTCTGTTGCCTA
>NW_012105253.1:3790054-3791392 GCF_000951045.1 Mandrillus leucophaeus
TGGGGCCCATCTCGGTTGCTAAAGGGGTGTCTCTTTTGGTGTCTCAGATCATATGCTTTTTAGAAAAATTTTTAGAAATCAAAGTTTTTACTTAGACTTATAATAATGTGACTCGATTGCTTTCCATTTTCTTCTACATATAAAATACTTTAGAAAGTGTCAACCTAAAATAACAGAGAAGCTCTCCAGCAAAATGAGTTTGTTTGGAAAGGAATGACAGGGGATTGCAATCTGGGAATTCCTGTGCTATGGAGAACCATGGCTGGGCCATAGATGTATTCAGGAAGGCAAGGAAAGTCGAGAGTTTCTTAAAGGCAAAATGAGGAAGGCTATCTTAAGTTATTTTGAAATACTTTTCCCTGGCTACAAGGATCGGTAACAACAGTGGCATCAGTCTGAAGTTGAACAGGCTGGGTATTGTTCTTGCAGAAGCAGTTTGTTTTTTTTTTTGAGATGGGGATGCCACTCTGTTGCTCAGACTGGCCTTGAGCTCCGGGGCTCAAGCAATCAGGTCTTTGTGCAACGCCGTGGTTTTCAGAGTCCTTATTACAGTTTCTGTGCTAGGCACGCGTGCCTGAGAGCCCCTCCTCTGTTGCCTATGATCCCATTTTGGTAGGATGTTGCCTAAGTGACTCCATTTTGGTTCTCATGGCTTTCACAAAAGCATTACTTGCCAATCCTTGTATCTTTAGGGTGACCCTATAACTTTATGTTTAATTCTAACTGATCTGTACCCCAGTTGGTTTGTATATATGCACATCTTAGTTCCTTGAGAATGCTGGAGAGCCAGGTGTGGCATTTGCACCTGCACTACAAAATTATGTTACATGATACCATTTTTTATAGTACATGATACACATGTAAATATGATATTTACAGCTCACATTTCATTGGTTGCATTTGTGCTGTTTCCTAACGGTGCCTACAGAGGCTCCTTCCAGCAGGTACACAATCTCCCTCATTAGGCCATCACAGCTCAGAAGACTTCTCTCTAAGCAACTGAACTCTCCCAAGGCCAGACTGTTTCCTGCTCTGGGCTCCTCCCATCCTCCTGTCTTGGCTTAGCCTGTCTGACTCTGACTCTGTTCCTGAGCTTACTGGGAACAATTGTGCTAAACGGAAGGGCCAGGCTAATGAGCAACATTGTCACTGTCTCCCAGGTCCCCCAACCCCATTTTCTAAGCAGTTGTTAATTGAGAAAACTAAAGAATTATGGGGCTATGATGGCCCTTGTGTTTTGTAAGAGTCATGCTGAAGAAACACCTTATGTGCTGCTTAAATCAAACAGTGGAGTCATGTTTTGTATTAAAGACAAGCACCTGCAGAAAAGAGCTCACC
>NW_012105253.1:3792422-3801696 GCF_000951045.1 Mandrillus leucophaeus
GAGGGTTAGTCGCCCGCCTGCTGGAGGATACAGGGTGCCAGAGGGTTAGGCGCGAGCCCGATGGGTCACAGGCGTGCCCAATGGAGGATTACGGGCGTTGGAGGGTTAGGCGCGCGCCCGATGAAGGGTCAGGGGCATGCCCGATGGAGGATTAGGGGTGCTGGACGGTTAGGCACGCGCCCGATGGGGGCTCAAGGGCGTTGGACGGATAGGCGCATCCCCGATGGGGGCTCACGGGCGCTGGAGGGATAGGCGCGCGCCCGACGGGGGCTCAGGCGCGCTAGGTGGGGCGCGTGAGGGAGGGAGGACGTCTTCCGGGTAGAGGGTGGGGGAGGGAGGAGGTAGGGGAGGGTGCACAAGAAAGGGGCGTCTCTGAGGATCCGAGGGAGGGAGGGAGAGGGAGAGCCGGAGCCCCAGTGAGCGGACAGGTTTCTGTCTCTGCAGTCTAACAGGGTTACGGAACATTTCTGTCCTAGAAAGTGTAGCGCGCAGGGCCCAGTCGTGGCTTTTGTCGTGAAAGAATATATATGATGAACACATGGTTCCATGTGGGAGAACTGCATTTCAGTCTTTCTTCCAAAGAGTGAGGGGAAGGAGAAAAGAAGCAGAACAGCGACAGCGAAAGGGAAACAGGGCTGTTTCTGGTTTGTTTTGTTTTCCCCTAGAAATGCGAGCTAACAGCATTCCTTTGCTTGCCCTGGAGGCCGTCAGTCAGGGCTGCAGTGAAGCCTGAACTTCTTGAAGGCAGGAAAATAAGGAGCCCAGAGGCGCAGACAGCAGTTGACGACTCAGGCCAAGTTATAATAAATAAAGCCGTAGTGTCAAATCCCAGGTCCTTGAATTTTATCAGGGGAGGACAGGCCATTGTGAGAACAAGTAAGGAAAAGAAGTAGGTTTATCTTAGGACTTATATATGTTCTGAAGAGTTTTTTAAATGAGCGATTGGACGTGGCGGTTAAAGTTATGTTTATCTGTAATAACATAAAGGGAGACTGCTTCTAGTGGCCCCAATTTTTGTATTGAATAAGGCAGCGCATGAACGGACATTTTTAAAAATTATAGTGGAAATTCACAAGTACACGTCTGAACCGAGTGGAGCCGAAGCCGCCCTCTAGCAACAGGTGGGCGGCAGCTCAGAGGACCCCGTTTCCACCTGAGGCAGTGTCTCCCTTGTTAGGCTCCCGCCAACAGGGATCATAAAAGCCTGCCTCCGAAATTCTGAACATGAAGGGCCTCAGGGGCAAGCAAGTGCTTTGTGAAACCCTGTTCTTCAAATTAACTTCCATCCTTCACGTATTTCCAGCCTACATCTAGTGAAAATGGCGAATGGGGTAAAGTAACATCTAAAACCTGCTTAGAGAACCGTTTTGTCTCGCTCCCACTTGCAGATGGTGTTTTTTGGCTACATGGTTTTCAGTATCCTCTTTGGCCTCCTGGCTGACAGATATGGCCGCTGGAAGGTAGGTGAGCCCTCACAGTAGCATTTGGAGTAGTCTTTCATGTATTCTTTTGGGGCAACCTTATCACTGTTTCTCTTTAGTAGGCATCTCCCTCCCAATACCCAAGATAGAAAATGCACATATTCCCTCCCTAATGGAACATTCCAGGCTTATCTTCTGGACATTTTTCTCAGGGTACCTGTGCCTGTGGCTGTTCCTCTGCAGTCCAGGTGTGGAGTGAAAGGAGATGCAGGTATTATAGAGTTCTAAGAAATCTCTACCAAGAAGGACTAAAGGAATGAAGGCCGCTAAGTGGCTCTATTTGAACTTTTAAAGGTTGGGACTTAGAAGCAGTCATGGCTTGGTTAGATGCCTCCACCATGTCCAGTTTACTGTGGTGGGTTGAGAACAGATGGTGGCTCTGATATCTGATATCAGTGGGGGCACACATCTGTTCTCCATTTATCCATAAGTTCACTTCTAATGAGTTAATAAGGGGAATGGAAGAGGCCCCTTTTGCCCTTCAGAGCAGCCCTGTTGGGAGGTTTTTTTCCTTTGGTTTTTGTTTAAGTGACTAGTCCACTGCTGCAGCGGCAAACTCAGAAGAAGCTGTTCTTTCAGGGAGACAACTACGTGCCATGAATGAATGTCCATAAAGTCTCTAGCCCCGCAGAGCACCCAAGTGGGTTCGGAGGGAGCAAGTCTCCCTTAACTTTGGGGCGAGAAAACTCACCCTCAGGCACCTATCTGTTTGAGACTTAGCAGGAGCTGGTCACAAATGAGAAGTCCAAATTACAATCAGTGGGAAACAGACGCAAGTTTTAAAGCCTGTGATGGAATTTTAGGACAAGAAAAAGTCAAACCACTAGTGCTGGATGGCCAAGACCGTAAGCCAAACCTGCTCTCATGAGGCAGAGGCTGAGAAAACAGAAGTCCTCTGCGCAGCCATTCGCCTGAATGTCCTGTCCAGGGACAGAAATGGAAGCCCTTGCTCTTAAATGAGAGAGTTTATAAAGAAGCCCCCCAAACTCTGGACCTCAACCTAAAGGAAAGGAGGGCCAGATTCAGAAAGACTCACCCTTTGCCCCCAGTGAAATCTCTGGAGTTAGGGGAACACAGTGGGTTCGTGCAGCAAGTTCAGGAGGAGACTGTGGGTAATTGGGGGGGTAAAGGGTGGTGTTGCTCTGAACCCTGCCAGCTATGCCAGAAATATTGACCTAAAGGAAGAAACAGAGGCAAAATGAATTTAAGTAGGGAGTTTATTTGGACCAAGATTGAGGATTGCAGCCCAGAAGTCATACAGTCCAGTTGTCCTGAATAGATGCTCCGATTAGCAGCAGTGACAACTGGGTTTTTTAAAGGAGGGGAGAAAAGAATTTGGGGGCACTTCCTAAGTTATTTACTAATAATTTACATTGGTTCATTAAAATGGTAAGCTATCAGCTGATTCTACATCGCTCTTTGTGTCACAAAATCTAAAAACATGGAGATAATGGATGAGCGTCACATTGTGCAACTTGTGGTTAACATTTTAGGTGATTTATCAGCTAGTCTGGAAACTACAGGGAAGGTAAGAAAAACAAAATGCCTTTATACAATTACCCTGGGCATGGGTGCGGGAATGTGACTGGAGTCGCATGCTCCTGTGTCTCTGGACCTGATAAATTCTGCATACCTCACATTCCTCAGGCTGCTCTGAGCCGCTTTTCTTTCTCAAGCTGATGGATGTACGGAGTTAAAACATGTTAGAATGAGGACATTTGCAGGTATAAACATAAGCAGCTACACATTTAGCTCACATTGGTATAACTTTGAAACTAGCTACTTGCTCGAAGTCACGTACCAACTAAGATTAGACATCAAGACATAAATTACGTCTTCTGGTTACAAACCCAGGTCTGTCTTTTCTATTTGCTTGATTTCTGGTGAAATCTTCTCTAAGCATAAACACAAATGGAGGAACCTCAAAGGAAAACATTAATAGAATTGGCTGTATGTTTTAAAGTACATGAAATAAATATCATAGATTCTTGTAAATTTGAAAACACAAGTATCTCAAAAAGCACAAAAAAGGCATTTTATAAAAGAAATACAAATTGTCAAGAAACCTTGAAAAAACATTAAAGCACAAGAGTTATCAAAAACAAAATACATAGTAAGATATAATTTTTCCTCATCAAATATGTAAGGAACTTTTTCCTTAAAGAGTCCTGCACCGTTGAAATGGACATTTTCGTGCCTTGCAAGTATATAGACACCCTTATTATGTACCCTATTGGTATTATTATATCATTATTATTATATAATATTATTAAACCCTATTGGTATGATTTTTTCTGACCATCAGCTTGGCAGTATGAATCAGGAACCTTGAAAATATTCTGCTAACCTGAACATTTGTCTTCCAGAAATCTAGCTTGCTAAAGATATCAGGGCATAACGGCTTATGCAGATATCATCCCAGCTTATTTTAATAATGAGAAGATCCGAAACAACTTTAACAGTAGAGCAAGGTCTTATGTATTATATTACATGTATGAAAGTACATCTTTCCACTGCACTATTTACAGCCATTAACACTTTGTTTTCTCTTACAAACAGAGAAGATAAAACAGTGTTAAGAGTATTTTCTCTGGGTTGGACAATCAATGGTGATTTCAATTTTTACATTTTCTTTTTTCTTCTGTATTGTTTACTATGAACTTATATGATCCTTATAATTAAAGAAAAAGCAAATACCTTAAACGTTCTCCTTGTACTCCTCCCAACATACTGCCTCGTTCTGTCCCCAACAGCCCTGTGAGTAGGGAGGACACGTTTTTGCCTTTTGATGTCCAAGTTCAGGGACCTGCCACCCGTGAGGGTGGGCACAGCAGGGTAGTTTTAAAGAACGGTCTGAACTTGGTAGGTCTGGGCTTCCAGACAGTAGAGTGGCATGGATTGTATTGTTGGATGATTGTGAAGACCATTGGGCTGGCTATCGATTAGCTCCTCAGAGAAGCAACTATCAGAATGGAAACAGAAAATCACCTTCAGATGTTAGGGCTTCTTCCCTCCCCGCATTGAGGCAGGTCCCATTCATGTGTTCTGTTGTTTCAGATTCTGCTCATCTCGTTCCTGTGGGGAGCCTATTTCTCCTTGCTGACCTCGTTTGCTCCTTCGTACGTCTGGTTTGTCTTCCTGCGGACGATGGTGGGCTGTGGTGTGTCCGGCCACTCACAGGGGTAAATATGTCACCCAGAGGGCCTGAGACAGAAATGTGTACCCCTGCAGGTCCTGATGCACACACCGCACTTAATGGACCAAAAGCATTGTGAACCCAGCATATCTGAGACAGGTTTTGGTCCATTTAGAAAGTTTATTTTTGCCAAAGTTAAGGATGTGGCCATGATACAGCCTCAGGAGGCCCTGAGGACACATGCACAAGGTGGTCGGGGTAGAGCTTGTTTTATGCATTTTAGGGAGACGTAATACATCAATTAATACATGTAAGATTGACACTGGTTCCATCTGGAAGGGCAGGACAACTCAAAGGGTGGGGGGCTTCCAGACCACAGGTAGATGTAAATCCAGACCACAGGTAGATGTAAACATATGACTTTTTTTTTTTTTTTGAGATAGAGTCTTGCTCTGTTGCCCAGGCTGGAGTGCAATGGCACAATCTCAGTTTGCTGCAACCTCTGCCTCCTGGGTTCAAGCAATTCTCCTGCCTCAGTCTCCAAGTAGCTGGGATTACAGATGCCTGCCACGATGCCTGGCTAATTCTTTGTATTTTTAGTAGAGATGGGGTTTTGCCATGTTGGCCAGGCTAGTCTTGAACTCCTGACCTCAGGTAATCCACCTGCCTTGGCCTCCCAAAGTGCTAGGATTACAGGTGTGAGTCACCATGCCCGGCTGATCTAAACATATTCTGATTGGCATTGGTTGAAAGAGTTGTCAGTAGAAAAGAATGTCTAGTTTAAGACATTCTGGTCTCCACAACCAAGGTTTTATCATGCAAATGAAGCCTCCAGGTAGCCAGCTTCAGAGAAAATAGATTGTAAATGTTTCTTACCGACTTAAGGTCTGCGTTGATGTTAATACTGGAAAGGTATAATGAGGCATGTCCGACCGCACTTCCTGTCGTGGCCTGAACCAGTCTTTCAGGTTAAATTTTAGAGTATCCTGGCTGAGGAGGGAATCCATTCAGATGGTGGTGGTTGGGAGGTGAATGGGGGTGGGGGGACGGGATGCTTCAAATTTTATTTCCGATTTACAGCATTAATAAGTTACAGATGTGTGGAAGTCACTTGTGCAAATTCAGTTTGAGCTTTGTTTGGTTTTTAGTGATAGCTGCTTATTTAATGCTCCAGCAGGAGCAATTTTCTCCTTAAAATGATGCTTGATGGTGAGGCTAACAGAGTGCTAGATCAAGCATGTGTTTGTTTTTTCATAAGGTTATTCATTGTTTTGTAGATGTGTAATATTTTGTTACAGTAAATGCTAATGAAAAGTGCCATATTAGGTAACAAAAATATCAACCCAGGCTGGGCGTTGTGGCTCGCGCTTGTAATCTGAGCACTTTGGGAGACTGAGGCAGATCCCTTGAGCCCAGGAGTTCAAGAGCAGCCTGAGCAACATAGTGAGACCCTCTCTCTTCAAAAAAAAAAATTTTTTTTGAAGTCAATCCAAACATCATTTATTAATTTCTTAAATTTGTTGGAAGAGTTTAGTTTGACCATAAGCCCCTGTAACATTTAGGAGTAACTATTTTTAAGTACTATCACCCTATGATTGAAGAGTCCTCTTGTAAAAGGGAGGGGGGGAATATGTCAGATGGGATCGAACTAGAGTGACTCCATCTTGAATAGGGACTGGGTAAAATGAGGCTGAGACCTGCTGGACCACATTCTCAGGAGGTTAGGTGTTCCTAGTCACAGGAAGAGATAGGCGATCAGCAGGACTGCTTTCACAAGATACAGGTCACAAGAGACCCCGCTGATAAAACAAGGTGTGGTAAAGAAACTGGCCTAAACCCACTAAAACCAAGATGGCGACCAAAGCGAGCTCTGGTTGTCTTCACTGCTTTTTATACTCTAATGATAATGTATTAGCATGCCAAAAGACACTCCCACTGGTGCCAGGACAGCTTGCAAATGCATGGCAATGTCCAGAAATTACCCTAAATGGCCTAAAATAGGGAAGAACCCTCAGTTGCAGGAATTCCCCACCCCTTGAATTAACAGGGCCCCTTGGGCTCTTCTCTTCTTAGTGCCTTGGAGCAGGTTATTCTTAAAATATTTTAGGAGATGTCAAAGCACCTAATTACTGCCTTCATGTGTTAGAGAAAGAATTGTTCTTCCCTGGGGCATACTGTAAACTTTGAGCTTTGAAGCCCTAAAGGAGTAGAAGCTAAGTAAAAATGTAAAACATTCCCCAGGAAACAGCTCAATAAATACGTTAAAATCCCCAAATTCTGGCTAATAACAGCAGCAGAGAAGAGCAATTAGAAAACTGATGGAATATGTTTCCATTTATTCTATTCACAAAGAAAATATGTACTTAATTAGAAACTTGTGCCTTGACTGTCCTCATGAATTGAGAGAACTATTTACCTTCTCTTGGGTGTATTTTCATTTGCCAATATGTTTTAGAAAAGAGAATCAGGCTGAGTGCAGTGGCTCACCCCCGTAATCCCAGCCCTTTAGGAAGCCGAGGTGCAACAGTTGCTTGAGGCCAGGGTTGGCAATATAGCAAGATCCCATCTCTACAAAAAATTAAAAAATCAACCGGGTGTGGTGGTGAGCACCTGTAATCCCAGCCACTTGGGAGGCTGAGGTGAGAGGATCTCTTGAGCCCAGGAGTGTGAGGCTGCAGTGAGCTGTGATCAAACCACCGTACTCCAACCTAGGAGACAGCTAGACTTTGTCTCATAAATAAATAAATAAATAAATAAATAAATAAATAAATAAGAAAAGGGAATCAGGCTTGGGAAAACATTTTGCCAGTGCTTCCCTTGGCAAAACAGATAAGGCTTATATTTCTTTCTTTTTTTTTTTTTTTCTTTTTGAGATGGAGTTTTTCTCTTGTTGCCTAGGCTGGAATGCAATGGCACAATAACGGCTCCTCACAACCTCCACCTCCTGGGTTCAAGTGATTCTCCTGCCTCAGGCTCCTGAGTAACTGGGACTACAGGCATGCGCCACCACACCTGGCTAATTTTGTATTTTTAGCAGAAACGGGGTTTTTCCATGTTGTCCAGGCTGGTCTTGAACTCCCGACCTCAGGTGATCCACCCACCTCGGCTTCCCAAAGTGCTGGGATTATAGGTGTGAGCTACCGCACCCGGGCAGGCTTACATTTCTTAAGTGTTAGAAGGTTTCAAGTATTGGGAGTAAAGATGTAAACTCAGGAGCAGCTGTCAGTTTAGTTCTTAGTGTTCTCTTATGTGGATATTAGCTGTCACAATTCTCTTCTGATATATAATCGACATCTATGCTTTTGAATTCTTTATCCCTGTGACAAGAAAAACTGATTATTTTTTAAAAGATTATTTAGTTTTTTTAAAACAAAATTGTGCTTTTTCCCGCTTCCTGTTTAGGTTAATCATAAAGACTGAATTTTTGCCCACGAAATACCGAGGCTATATGTTACCCTTGTCTCAGGTAAGGCAACATAGGAGTTCTACCTGCCTTTGGCATCCTATAGGATATGATGTGCATACAGGCATACCTTGGAAATATTGCTGGTTTGGTACCAGATGGCGGCAATTAAGCGAGTGTCAGAAGAAAGTGAGTCACACGGCCTTTTTGGTTTCTCAGTGTGTGTAAATGTTATGTTTACACTATACTAAAGTTTAGTAAGTGTGCAATAGCATCATGTCTAAAAAGCAAGCTACACACCTTAATTTTAAAATACTTGATTGCTGATAAATTCTAATGATCTCCTGAGACTTTAGAGGGTCATAATCTTTTTGCTGGTAGAAGGTCTTGCCTCAGTGTTGATGGCTGCTGGCTGATCAGGGTGGTGGTTGCTGAACATTGGGGTGGTTGTGGCAATTCCCTAAACAAAGATAACAGTGAAGTTTGCCACATCAATGGACTTATTTTCCTGAATGATTTCTCTGTAGGATGCAATGCTGTTTGATAGCATTCGACCCACAGTAGAGAAACTCTTTCAAAATTGCAGTCAGTTCTCCCAAACTGTGCCACTGTCTTATCAACTAAGTTTATGAATATTCTAAATTCTTTGTTGTCCTTTCAACAACGTCATAGCCTCTTCACCAGAGTAGATTTCATCTCAAGAAATCACTTCTGTTGCTTATCCATAAGAATATAATCCTATAATATATATTACAGTAATAAATGAATATATACATATATTACACAAATATAGTATATATCACACTAATATATTGATGTACATATATGTAAATTATATGTAAATATATTAGTATAATATATACATAGTAGTATATATACATTTATATGCACATATATTACTGTAGAGTGTGTGTGTAGGGGTGTGTGTGTATGTGTGTGCATGTGTAGCTTATATCACCTTGGAGGATAAGTGAGGCTCTTATATTTTTATTTTATTTTTTTTGAAACAGAGTTTCACTATTGTTGCCCAGGCTGGAGTGGAATGGCGCGGTCTCAGCTCACTACAACCTCTGCCTCCTGGGTTCAAGCAATTCTCCTGCCTCAACCTCCCGAGTAGCTGGGAATACAGATGTGTGCCACCATGCCCGGCTAATTTTTTATATTTTTAGTAGAGATGGGGTTTCACCATGTTGGCCAGGCTGGTCTCAAACTCCTGACCTCAGGTGATCCACCTGCCTTGGCCTCCCAAAGTGC
>NW_012105253.1:3802121-3803981 GCF_000951045.1 Mandrillus leucophaeus
TTTTTTTTTTTTTTTTCCTGTGGAGATGTGGTCTCACTATGTTGACCATGCTGTTCTGAAACTCATGGCTGTTCTCCTGCCTCAACCTTCCAAAATGTTGGGATGACAGGTGTGAGCCATCTTGCCTGGTGAGCAGTAATATTTTAAAAAACCTTTTATTCTGAGAAGTAGGTCTCAACAGTGGTCTTAAAATACTCAGTAAACTGCCTGTAGTCCCATCTACTCGGGAGGCTGAGGTGGGAGAATCGCTTGAACCTGGGAGGTAGAGGTTGCACTGGGCCAAGATTGTACCACAGCATTCCAGCCTGGGCGACAGAGTGAGACTTATTCTCCAAAAAAAAAAAAAAATACTCAGTAAACCATGCTGTAAACAGACATGCCGTCATCCAGGTTTTGTTGTTCTATTTTCTAGAGCACAGACAGAGTAGATAGCATCATTTAAACAATTTATTTTATTGATACATGGATTTACATATTTTGGGTATATATGTGGTAATACATTCGTGTAATCAAATCAGGATAATTGGGATATACATCATCTTATCTCTTCTGTACACTAGGAACCTGTGAATTATTCTCTTCTAGCTATTTTGAAATGTACAGTCAATTAATATTAACTACAGTCACTCTACTGATCTAGCAGACACCAGGACTTATTTCTTCTGTGTGTTTATTCGTGCACAAGATTTAGCATTTTTTTTTTTTTTTTTTTGAGGGAGAGTCTTGCTTTATTGCCCAGACTGGAATGCAGTGGGACTATCTTGGCTGGTTCCAAAGAATGGACAAAGAATGGACAAAGTATTGCCCACTCCAGTCTGGGCAATAAAGCAAGATTCTCTCTCAAAAATGAAGAATGAAGAACCAAAGAATGAAGGCCCAAGGAGAGGAGAGAAACCAAAGAATAGCCAGCCAGTGGAGCCATGAGAAACCCACGACATTTATTGAGTTCATGTCTTATGTAGGTGCAGTTTGTGGTGCCCCCAGACGATGAAAATAATTGTTTTTGTAGAAGATACATAGAAGATCGTGGGCCACAGACTACCGTAACAGATGGAAAAATAATGATAAAGTTTGAAATATTGTGAGAATTACTAAAACATAGCAGAGATATTAAGTGGGCACTTGCTATCGGAAAAATGGCACCAATAGACTTGCTTAAGGCAGGGTTGCAACAAACCTTCAATTTGTTTTTAAAAAATTGCAATATTTGCAAAGTGCACTGAAGCAAAGCACGATTAAAGGGAGGTATGCCTGTGCATGTTTATTTTTGGCTGGTTGATTGTTCTTCAGTTGATACACTATTATTTTGTACCAACCAAAGAGGCCTGGGAATGCTTGAAGCCATACGTCCAGTTCCAAGGTTTTCTGAGCCCAGGATGATCATCATCCAACAGCATTTAGAACACAGCGACCAAATGACCGGTTTCACTGGAATGACAGAAGCCTAGGAATGCATCCAGGATAAACTTTCTTCCCCACTGAGCCTTCAGTAGTAGGCCCCAGCTGCTACCCCTTTAGGCTGTCCTACCTCCCTCCCAAGGATCCTGGTGGTTGCAAGTCCAGAACTGGCTCATACCTGAGGGAATGGGCCAAAATTGCTTCCTTTAGGTGGTCCCAATCCCTCCTCAGGCCCCTGATGGCCATTGATTAGAGGTTTCGAATCCAGAAAACAGGTCAGTCTAGGTGCCCTGTCCCATCTATACTTAACCAAAAGCCCTGAATTTTCAGAGGAACCAAGAAAAAGATGACCCTTCCCACTGAAGCCTTTATACACTTGGCAATAAATAAAGCAGTAGGAAAATACTTTCAAATTTATTTTTTGTTAATAAACATAGGTGACTTTTTTTTTTTTTTTTTTTT
>NW_012105253.1:3804536-3806658 GCF_000951045.1 Mandrillus leucophaeus
AAAAAAAAAAAAAAACCAGACAAAAAACCAAAAACTGGAGGCTTGGGAGTGCTTGGGTCTTACATGTGGTGTTATTGACTGAGCGTGGTCCTACTCAAGCTCCCCTATGGACATTTTCTTCCACCTGTGCCTGTTACTCTGCCATGCTTCCTGGTTCTGTCTCTCCCTTGCTTGTCTTATTTTCCATGTCTCCTGGGTCATCTAATATGCTCCAATACTGGGCTGGGTGCAGTGGCTCATGCCTGTAATCCCAGAACTTTGGGAGGCTGAGGCAGGTGGATCACTTGAGGTCAGGAGATGGAGACGAGCCTGGTCAACATGGTGAAACCCGTCTCTTATACTAAAAATACAAAAAGTAGCCAGGCGTGGGGGCATGCACTTGTAATCCCAGCTACTCAGGAGGCTGAGGCAGGAGAATTGCTTGAACCTGCGAGGCAGAGACTGCAGTGAGCTGAGATCGCGCCACTGCACTCTACCCTGGGCAGCAGAGTGAGACTCAAAAAGAAATACATATATATATGAATATATATATGAGGTGATATATATATATATTCATTCCAAGACTTTACCCCAAGCCCTGAATTTTTTTTTATTTTTAGAGACAGCTTATCTCTCTGTTACACACGCTGGAGTACATTGGTGTGATCACAGCTCCCTGCAGCCTCGAACTCCTGGGCTCAAGTGATCCTTCCACCTCAGCCTCCTGAGTAGCTGGGACTACAGGTGCATGTCATGGTGCCTAGTGAATTAAAAAATTTTGTTTTTTGTGGAGATGGGGCCTTGCTTTGTTGCCCAGGCTAGTCTCAAACTCCTGGCTGCAAGTGATTCCCCCACCTCAGCCTCCCGAAGTGTTGGGATAACAGGCATAAGCCACTGCACTGGCCCCAAAATCTTCCTCTACAACCTAGAGCGCCTCCTTAACCTTCAGACCTAGGCAGCCAATGACCTGATAGTTACTTGAATGTCTTACAGGCTCCTCAATACAAGATACTCAGAACTAATCACTTCTTCCTCTGAAGCCTCTTATTTCTGTTTCCAGTCTCAGTTAATAGCAAACACTTTCCCCTCAGTGATCTTGGACACAAACTCAGGAGGCATCCTGGGCCCTCCCTGTCCCTCATCCCCAATCACAAGCCCTACCAGCACACCCTCTATTATTAGACCTTCAGTCCAAATGTCCATCAGCGAACCCTGTCACCTTTATCTCCGAAATGTGTTCATCCATCCATTAAAAAATTTTTGTACAATTAATGTGTTGAAAATGTGTCAATTAAAAATAAGAATTTTGCTGGGTGCGGTGGCTCATGCCTGTAATCCCAGCACTTTGGGAGGCCAAGGCGGATGGATCACGAGGTCAGGAGTTTGAGACCAGCCTGACCAACATGGTGAAACCACGTGTCTGCTAAAAATACAAAAATTAGCCAGGAGTGGTGGTGCGCACCTGTATTCCCAATTACTCAGAGGCTGAGGCAGGAGAATTGCTTGAACCCGGGAGGCAGAGGTTGCAGTGAGCTGAGATTGTGCCACTGCACTCCAGCCTGGGTGAGAGAGCAAGACTCCATCTCAAAAAAAACAAAAACCAAACCTGTTTTTTCACCATTCACTACTAAAATCCCATTCAATGCTACGTCACTGACCTGGTCTACTGTAGTAGCCTTGTTACTGGCCCGCTTATTCATTGCCTCTTTGGCAATGTTGTCCCTGATGACTCAAGTCCCACTCTATCACATTTTTCTATTTTCTTTATAGCCCTTATCGCTTTCTGAAATAATCTTCGTTTTTGTTGGTAACAGAGTTCTTTAGTGATGAAATAGTCACCCTGGGCTAGGTGCAGTGGCTTACGCCTGTAACCCTAGCACTTTGGGAGGCCAAGGCGGGTGGATCATTTGAGGTCAGGAGTTCGAGACCAGCCTGGCCAACGTGGTGAAATCCTGTCTCTACTAAAAATACAAAAAAAATGAGTTGGGCATGGTGGTGCGTGCCTGTAATCCCAGCTACTTGGGAGGCTGAGGCATGAGAATCACTTGAACCCAGGAGGCAGAGGGTTCAGTGAGCCGAGATTGTATCACAGCACTCCAGCCTGGGTGAGAGAGTGAGACCCTGTCTCAAAACAAAAGCAAAA
>NW_012105253.1:3806708-3810638 GCF_000951045.1 Mandrillus leucophaeus
AAAAAAAAAAAAAAAAAAAAAAAGGCAAAATGCTGGACAAGGTGGTTCCCAAAAGAGGATATGTAAAGCACATGGGACAGAAGGAATTTTAATCTTTTTTAAAATATATTTTTCTCCTTTTTTTTTCATTGTCATAATTCCCCAAACAAAGAACTTTAATCTTGGACTTCTCTCCCCTAGGTGTTCTGGCTTGCGGGCTCGCTGCTCATCATTGGCCTGGCCTCTGTGGTCATCCCCACCATTGGGTGGCGCTGGCTCATCCGCATCGCCTCCATCCCAGGCATCATCCTCATCATGGCCTTCAAGGTGGGGAAGCACTCATGGCTCCTTCCTGTCCCCTCCTCCTGCTGGTCCAGTGGCCTTCATGCCCCACAAATATCTATCTTTGTTTTTTTTTTCCTCGAGACAGAGTCTCTGTTTGTTGTCTAGGCTGCAGCGCAGAGAAATGATCTTGGCTCACTGCAGCCTCCGCCTTCCAGGTTCAGGTGATTCTCCTGCCTCAGCCTCCTGAGTAACTGGTATTACAGACATGCGCCATCACACCCAGCTAATTTTTTGTATTTTTAGCAGAGAAGGGGTTTCATTATGTTGGCCAGGCTGATCTCGAACTCCTGACCTCAAGTGATCTGCCCACCTCGGCCTCCCAAAGTGCTGGGATTACAGGCGTGAGCCACTGTGCCTGGCCGTCTTTCTCACATCCTATTACCTTTACTGGGGAGTCTGTCTCAACCAGCGAGCAGCCCTCACCTCCCTTAGCCTGCCTCATTGCCCCTCTTCCTAGAAGTTTTCCCTGACAGCTCCGTCGTGTTTTTGCTGACTCCACTTTATCCTTCAGCACCCACCTGTTGGATGCTGTTGACATATTCCCAGGCCACCACAGGCCTGCTGGCTGGCGTGTCCTCCTCTCCCACTCTGTAAGCTGTTCAACTGTAGAATCATCATCTTCCTTAGTTTGCAGTAAAATTCTACTCATTGTTCAAAGACAAGATTGACCGCTCGGCAGAACAGGGTTTTACTTTGGTGTCGCCTACCCTATGGAATCAAAGAATGTCAGAATTCAGAAAGGTCCTTGATGGCCATTCATTCTAAACCTTGACTCAATACAGGTGCCATCTTCCAGTAAGTCACCAAAATGACCAACACAAAGGGAAAGAGAAGAGGTCACCAGACCTCTTAGACAACATGGAGTTGTTCCTTTGGCCACATACCTATGAATCTGTAAGAAAGGTGATACTGTAGACATCAAGGGAATGGGTGCTGTTCAAAAGGAATGCCCCCAGGTGTTACTGTGGCAGAACTGGAGGAGTCTATGATGTTATTCAGCATGCTGTTGGCATTGTTGTAAACAAGCAGGTTATGGGCTAGATTCTTGTTAAGGGAATTCGTGTGCATATTGAGTACACTAAGCACTCTAAGAGCCGAGATAGCTTCCTGAAACTTGCAGAAAATGATCAGAAAAACAAGCCGGCTGGGCGCGGTGGCTCACACCTGTAATCCCAGCACTTTGGGAGGCCAAGGCAGGTGGATCACTAGGTCAGGAGTTCGAGACCAGCCTGACCAACAGGGTGAAACCCCGTCTCTACTAAAAATACAAAAATTAGCTAGGCGTGGTGGTGCGTGCCTGTAATCCCAGCTATTCAGGCTGAGGCAGGAGAATCGCTTGAACCTGGGAGGTGGAGGTTGCAGTGAGCCGAGATCGCACCACTGCACTCTAGCCTGGGCGACAGAGCGAGACTCCATCTCAAAAAACAAAACAAAAAAGGAAGCCAAAGGGTAGGTTACCTGGGTTCGGCTGAAGCACCAGCCCTTTTCCACCCAGAGAGGCACATTTGTGAGAACCATGGTGGGGAGCCTGAGCTGCTGGAAACTTCTCCCTATGAATTCATGGCATATTAAGTGCAAAAAATAAAAAGACCTCTGGACTGTTTTTAAAAAAGGGATTTTGGAGGTGTTGAAGGAGGGGACTTCTGACTGTGGAAGAGATTATGTGCTGGGAAACTGTCATATTGCTGTGGAGGCTGGGCATGAGGCAAGAGGAAAAAGGCTGGAAAATCAAAAGTGTCAGAATAACCAAGAGGGGACCCAAACTGCCCTCTGGCCATGGGAATGTGGAGCCAGGTGCTGCTGTGGAGGTGCTTTTTTGAGGAAGAGCCAACAGCCTTGATTGCGTGAGGTGTGAGAGATGGGAGGTGGTCAGAGTTGATTCTCCAGCTTCAGTGGAAGCCCATACTATTTTCTGCATGTGATGTTCAAACTATTCAGCGTTCAGTGGGTTGAGGGCCTTGACAGTCAGAACTGATTCTTCACCATGTGGGTGCTGGAGCGCCCTGCTCCTGTCACCCTTTGGTGGTTGCATGGTGTGGAGGTCCTGGGGTTCCTGGGGAGGGGGTGGAGAGAGGCGCCTGTGGCAGTGGCTATTTACCAATTGAAAGTGAGAATTGCGTTATGTTAACAACTAGGTTGGGTCCTATTGGTGCTAAACTGAGTATCAACCTGCCATCATCCTAGAAGGCACTATGATAAGGAGAACATGACCCTTTTTGTTCCAAATCAACTTTGAATCCAACAGAATACCTGCTACATTGCATGCCTTTAAGCTGGTACATACTTTTCCTATCTTGGGAAACTAGGACTGTACAGTGTATAGAGCAATAATAGCTGTACTCCTGGGTTCTATAGCAGTGGCCACTCTGATGTTCTTTGTAATCTCTACCCAGTTTATTCCTGAATCTGCCCGGTTCAATGTCTCCACTGGAAATACTCAGGCTGCCGTGGCCACTCTGGAGCACATTGCCAAGATGAACCGCTCAGTCATGCCGGAGGGGAAGCTGGTGGAGCCCGTCCTGGTGAGTGCTGACACCCGAGGTCTTCTCCCATCACCAGTGGCCACTGGGAAATCCCCCAAGTTGTGGAAGGCTGGAGGGAGGGGGGAGCCTTGCTCTCTAGTCCTGTCCTAGAGGCAGGGCCATGGCCAGGAAAGATGCGAGGCTACATTCATTTTCACTGTGAGCCATGGGACCCTGGTGAGTTACCTACCTTTGTTTTTCTTATCAATAAAATAGGAATGTTAACATCCACCTTGCAGAGCTAATCACATGATTTGGCATCATTGTCAATAGATGGGAGATTGTTTTCTTTTTTGTACTGGCCTTGTTTTGTTTTGTTATGAAGGTTATAAACCTCATTACATGACTTTTTTCATCTCTCTGAAATAGTTTCTATAAGGTAGGTGTTAACCTCCTTGAACATTTGGTGAAATTTGCCTATAGAGTAGTTTGCCTGATATCTATTTTGAGGGGTTAGAGGATAGCAAGACATTGTTGAGCAGAGAGTTCCTTTTTATTATTATTATTATTTTTTGAGACAGAGTCTGGCTCTTTCCCCCAGGCTGGAGTGCAGTGGCACAGTCTTGGCTCACTGCAAGCTCCGCCTCCCAGGTCCATGCCATTCTCCTGCCTCAGCCTCCCATGTAGCTGGGACTACAGGTGCCTGCCACCACGCCCGGCTAATTTTTTGTATTTTTTTAGTAGAGATGGGGTTTCACCGTGTTAGCCAGGATGGTCTCGATCTCCTGATCTCGTGATCCCAGTCACCTCAGCCTCCCAAAGTGCTGGGATTACAGGCATGTCTAAATTGTGGTAAAATATACGTAACATAAAGTTTATTATCTTGTTTTTAAATGTATAGTTCAGTGATATTAAGTACATCTGTGTTGTTATGAAACCATAACCACCATCCATCTCCAGAATTCTTCATCTTACAAAGCTGAAATTCTATACTCATTAAACAAACACTTTGTTCCCCCTCCCCTGCCCTCTAAAAACCACCATCCTATTGTTTGTCTCTGTAAAACTGACTATTCTAGATCCCTCACACGTAGTATCATACAGTGTTTGTCTTTTTGTGACTGGTTCATTTCATTTCGCATAA
>NW_012105253.1:3810986-3812957 GCF_000951045.1 Mandrillus leucophaeus
TCCTGCCTCAGCCTCCCAAGTAGCTCAGACTACAGGCGCCTGCCACCACGCCCAGCTAATTTTTGTATTTTTAGTAGAGACGGGGTTTCACCACGTTGACCAGGATGGTCTCGATCTCCTGACCTTGTGATCCGTCCAGCGAGGCTGTCTTTTCATTGCATTCTAGCATATGACTGATTTTTGTCCATGCATTAGTCTTATTACTTGAAGTATTTCTTTAGCCTTATATGGCTTTGGACCTTACATTTTTTTGTTGTAGTTGTCTAAACTGAAGTTTTTTGTTTTTGTTTTTTTAATAATTTCAACTTTTATTTAGTTATGTTTGTGATGGGGTCTCACTCTGTCACCCAGGTTGGAGTGCACTAGTGCTGTCATAGCTCACTGTAGCCTTGACCTCCCAGGCTCAATCCTCCTACCTCAGCCTCCAGGATAGCTAGGACCACAGGTGTGTGCCACCATACCCTGCTAATTTTTAAATTTCTTGTAAACATGGGGTCTTGCTTTGTTGCTCAGGCAACTCCTGGGGTCAAGCGATCCTCCCTCCTGGGCCTCCCAAAGTTAGGGGATTACAGGTGTGAACCACTGTACCCAGCTGACTCTTATTTTAGATTCAGGGGGTGTGTGTGCGGGTTTGTTACCTGGGTCTATTCCCTGATGCTGAGGTTTAGGGTATCATTGAACCTGTCATCCAGGCAGTGAGCATAGTACCCACTAGTTAGATTTTCAGCCCTTGCCCTTTCCCTCCCCACTCTAGTAGTCCGTAGTGTCTATTGCTGTCCTCTTTATGTCCATGAGTACCCAGTGTTGAGCTCCCACTTAAAAGTGAGAACATAGGGTATTTGGTTTTCTGTTCCTGCATTAATTTTCTTAGGATAAGGGACTCCAGCTGCATCCATGTTGCTGCAAAGGACATAATTTCATTCTTTTTTGTGACTGCCTTAAACTGTTTAAAAATTTTAAAAAGGCTGGGTGCAGTGGTTCACGCCTGTAATCCCAGCACTTTGGGAGTCCGAGGCGGGTGGATCACCTGAGGTCGGGAGTTTCAGACCAGCCTGACCAACATGGAGAAACCCTGACTCTACTAAAAATTCAAAATTAGCCGGGCGTGGTGGCACATGCTTGTAATCCCAGCTACTTGGGAGGCTGAGGCAGGAGAATCGCTTGAACCTGGGAGGCGGTGATTGCGATGAGCCGAGATCGCGCCACTGCACTCCAGTTGGGGCAACAAGAGCGAAACTCCATCTCAAAAATAAATATATATACTTTTTTTTTTTTTAATCATTGTCTTTGAGAATGAAGGGCCTCAAATTCTATTTTCTCTCATGTTAACATATTGAAAGTAGCTTTGGCTAGTATTTTCCATGTGCATTTTTTCAACTCTTTATTTTTAACCTTTCTATACTGCTTTGCTTTAAATGTATTTCTTGAGTCCGGGTGTGAGATAGCTCATGCCTGTAATCCCAGCACTTTGGGAGGGTGAGATGAAAAGATCACTTGAGGCCAAGATTTTGAGACCAGCCTGGGCATTAAAACAAGACCCCTCTTTACGCGCCCCACCCCCTGCAAAAAAAAAACAAAGGCCAGACATAGTGGTGTACACCTGTAGTCCCAGCTAACTACTTCAGAGGTTGAGGCAGGAGGATTGCCTGAGCCCGGGAGGTCGAGGCTGCAGTGAGCTATGGAGGCTTGAGTCCAGGATGTCAAGGCTGTAGTGAGCTATGATCGCACTGCTGTCCTGGACCCTGTATTTTAGTAGCCTGGACAACAAAGTGAGACCCTGTCTCAAAAAAAGTATCTCTTGTAAAGCTATAGTTGATTTTTTTTTTCCCCTTTCTTTTCCTTTCTTTTCTTTTTTTCTTTCTCTCTTTTTTTATTTTTATTTTTGAGAAGGAGTCTCCCTCTGTCGCCCAGGCTGGAGTGCAGTGGCCGGATCTCAGCTCACTGCAAGCTCCGCCTCCCGGATTTACACCA
>NW_012105253.1:3813557-3817816 GCF_000951045.1 Mandrillus leucophaeus
GCAGTTAATTTTTGTATTTTTTTAGTAGAGGTGGGGTTTTGCCATTTTGGCCAGGCTGGTCTTAAACTCCTGACCTCAGGTGATCCACCTGCCTCAGCTTCCCAAAGTGCTGGGATTACAGGTGTGAGCCACTGTGCCTGGCCTGTTATTTATTTTGTATTTCTTATGTGTGTGCACAGTTTCAGGAAAATATTTTTTTCTTCTGAATCATGTCTTTCCTTTTCTCCTTGACTAACTTCTATTAGATTGAGTTTGCCTTTCCCTCCCCTGTACTTCCTTTTATTGACTTGGAATTAATGTACTTTCTTTTATTCTAGAGGTAGCCCTTAACTATCGAAAACACTCCTTTACAATATTTAATATTATTTGCTACCTTTATCTGGTAACTGGTTTTTTTCTTTCTCCTCTCTCATTTATATGGCTTTGGACCTAAATTCTTTTTTTTTTCTTTAAACTGAACTGAAGTTTATTTTGCTTTTTGTAATTTCAACTCTTATTTTAGCTATTTTTTGTGATAGGGTCTCACTCTGTTACCCAGGTGGGAGTGCAGTGGTGCAATCATAGTTCACTGCAATCTTGACCTCCCAAGCTAGACAATACAAGGACATTAAATATGATCTTGCCAATTACCGTTTTCCAAATCTTGTTTGCCCAGGATTTCAGTTACACTTTGTTCATAAGTTTTTCTAAATTGTCATGATTTTGGAGCCAGTATTTATTTAGATTAATTAACATTTTTATTGATTTTTGCAGTTTTTATTCCTAAGGAGTTTTTTGCATCTCCTTTCTATTGTGTTAATTCGGTTTTATTCTTTTTTTTTTTTTTTTGAGGTGGAGTCTCACTCTGCTGCCCAGGCTAGAGCACAGCGGCGCCATCTCGGCTCACTGAAACCTTCCCTTCCTGGGTCCAAGCGATTCTCCTGCTTGAGCCCCTCAAGTAGCTGGGATTACAGGCATGGGCCACCATGCCCACCTAATTTTTGTATTTTAGTAGAGATGAGGTTTCATCATATTGGCCAGGCTGGTCTCGAACTCCTGACCTCAAGTAATCCACCTGCATTGGCCTCGCAAAGTGCTGGGATTACAGGTGTGAGCCACAACGCCCAGCCAATTTATTTTATTTTTTGTTTATTTTATGTTTTATTTTTTGAGATGGAAGCTTGCTCTCTCACCCAGGCTGGAGTGCAGTGGCGCAGTCTCAACTCACTGCAACCTTCACCTCCTGGGTTCAAGTGATTCTCCTGCCTCAGCCTCCCGAGTAGCTGGGATTACAGGTGTCCGCCACCACGCCTGGCTAGTTTTTGTATTTTTAGTAGAGATACCATTTCACCATGTTGGCCAGGTTGGCCTCGAACTCCTGACCTCAAGTGATCTGCCTGCCTTGGCCTCCCAAAGTGCTGGAATTACAGGCTTGAGCCACTGTGTCCAGCTGATTTGGTTTTATTCTTAATATTGAAATGTTAGATCTCTGTGGGTTTAATTGGGTACAAGAAACATGGTACAGATTTAGCTTTGTTATATCCACATGACTAACCAGTTGCTCTGGGGGGTGTGTATGTGTGTGTATATATACGTATATATTATATACACACACACATATATATATATATATATACACACACATATACATATACGTATATTTATATATATATTTGAGATGGAGTCTCGCTTTGTCACCTGGGCTGGCGTGCAGTAGAGTGATCTCAGCTCACTGCAACCTCTGCCTCCTGAGTTCAAGTGTTTCTCATGCTTCAGCCTCCCGAGTACCTGGGATTACAGGTGTGCATCACCACACCTAATTTTTGTATTTTTAGTAGAGATGGAGTTTCACCATGTTGGCCAGGCTCGTCTCGAATTCCTGGCTTCAAGTGATACACCCACCTCAACTTCCACCACCACGCCCAGCCCATGATGTGTATTTTTTGAATAATCCATTCATTATATATTTGAATCTGTCTTTGAATAATCTGTTCTAATAATAGATTTGTAGATTCAAGTATATATGGGGATTTGTTATATGATAAAGAGCATTTCAAGTTGTTGTGGAAAGGATAGACAGGTCTGATATGATGATGTTTTAATTATAGTATTTTATAATATACTTTTCATTTCTGATAGGGTCAATTCCCCTGGTCAAACATCTTTTTCAGTATTTTTTCAGGCCTATTTTTCTAGAAAAATTTTGGAGCCACTTTATTAAGATCTACTCCCACCTTCCCCTCAAAATAAATAAATGAATTAAATTAAATTAAATAGGCTGGGCGTGGTGGCTCAAGCCTGTAATCCCAGCACTTTGGGAGGCCAAGACGGGCAGATCACGAGGAGATCGAGACCATCCTGGCTAACACAGTGAAACTCCGTCTCTACTAAAAAAATACAAAAAACTAGCCGGATGAGGTGGCGGGCGCCTGTAGTCCCAGCTGCTCTGGAGGCTGAGGCAGGAGAATGGCGTAAACCCGGGAGGCGGAGCTTGCAGTGAGCTGAGATCCGGCCACTGCACTTCAGCCTGGGTAACAGAGCGAGACTCAGTCTCAAATAAATAAATAAATAAATAAATTAAATTAAATTAAATCTGGCCGGGTGTGGTGGCTCACACCTGTAATCCCAGTCCTTTGGGAGGCTGAGGCGGGTGGGTCACCTGAGGCCAAGAGTTCGAGACCAGCCTGGCCAACATGACGAAACCCTGTCTTTACTAAAAATACAAAAACTAGCCAGGTTTGGTGGCAGATGCCTGTAATCCCAGCTGCTTGAGAGGCTGAGGCACGAGAATCGCTTGAACCCGGGAGGTAGAGGTTGCAGTGAGCCGAGATTACGCCACTGCACTCCCGCGTGGGCAACACCATGAAACTGTGTCTCATAAATAAATAAATAAATAAATAAATAAATAAATCCTATGAGAGCTTGAGATTTTGTTGACATTATAGGCTAATAATGTAGTGAGAATCAGTATCTTTATAATACTGAGTATTCTTGTCCTGCTGTAAGTGTATTTCCCCATTTATTTCTTTTTATTTTTCTCAGCAACATTTTATAACTAATGTCAGTACTGCACATTACTTATAGAAATGTATTCCTATCCACTTTGTTTTAAAAAATTATTTTATAGATGAAATTTTAAAAATTATTTTTCGGCCAGGCATGGTGGCTCACGCCTGTAATCCCAGCACTTTGGGAGGCCAAGGAGGGCAAATCACGAGGTCAGGAGTTTGAGACCAGCCTAGTCAACATGATGAAACCCCATTTCTACTAAAAATACAAAAAATTAGCTGGGCGTAGTGGTGCGTGCCTGTAGTCCCAGCTACTCCCAGCTACTCAGGAGGCTAAGGCAGGAGAATCGCTTGCATCTGGGAGGTGGAGGTTGCAGTGAGCTGAGAGCGCACCACTGCACTCCAGCCCTGGTGACAGAGTGAGACTCTGTTTCAAAAAATAAATTTTTTTTTTCTATCAGATTCATCGCTTTTATTTTCTGTGTTGTATGGCTCACTTTTGTGGTGGTTCTCTGAAATATTTTTATAGCTTTATAACTCTCTTAACAGCAGTTGCCAATTTCTTGATTGCTAAATGGCATCCATTTTGATAGAATTCCTTGTGAATTGGTTGAAGAAGCCATTTCCCTGGAGAACAGCAAGAAGCATTTTTAACATAAGTATCGGGCACATTTGGGTATGCATGTGACCTAAACTAACTGCAAGACTTCACCATCTCCATGTGTTCATCCCTGGTTCCTGCGTACATCCAGCTCCCTACCTTTCTCTCTCCATAGGACATTTATTCTTGGAGTTGACAAGCGTATAAATCTCATATTTATCAAGTTTAAAACAAAACTCCTGGCCGGGCGTGGTGGTTCACACCTGTAATCCCATTCCTTTGGGAGGCTGGGTCAGGAGGATTGCTTGAGGTCAGAAGTTCGAGACTAGCCTGGGTAATATAGCGCAACCCTACCCCCACCTCTATTCAAAAAGCAAAAGAAAAGTAAAATAAAGCAGAACTCCTCATTTTCCTCCTCCAACCAGCTTTGTTTTCCCCTTTTGAGTCTTTTCATTGTGGCAAAATATACATAACAAAAAATTTACCACATTAACTTTTTTTTTTTTTTCTGAGATGGTTTTGCTCTTGTCGTCCAGGCTGGAGTGCAATGGTGCAATCTTGGCTCACTGCAACCACTGCTTCCTAGGTTCAAGTGATTCTCCTGCCTCAGCCTCCCAAGTAGCTGGGATTACAGGCATGCGCCACCACACCCGTCTAAATTTTGTATTTTT
>NW_012105253.1:3817896-3838012 GCF_000951045.1 Mandrillus leucophaeus
ACCATGCCTCTGGCTAATTTTTTCATTTTTATTTACTTGTTTTTTTAAAAGACAGGGTCTTGTTCTGTCATCCAAGCTGGAGTGCAGTGGCGTGACCTTGGCGCATTGCAGCCTCAGCTCAAGTGATCCTCTTGCCTCTGCCTCCTGAATAGCTGGGACTATAGGTGTGCACCACCAGACCTGGCTATTTTTTTTTTGTTTTTTTTTAAATTATTTTGTTGCAAAAGGGTCTCACTGGCCCAGGCTGGTCTTAAATTTCTGGCCCCAACTGATCCTCCCACCTTGGCCTCCCAAAGTGCTGGAATTACAGACATGAGCTACCGTGCCTGGCCTTAATTTTCTTATTTTTTAATAGAGATGAGGTCTTGCTATGTTGCTTAGGCTGGTCTCAAATCCTGGCCTCAAGCAGTCCTCTCATCTCTGCCTCCCAAAGTGCTGGGATAGTAGGTATGAGCCACTGCACCAGGTCCCCAGATTTTGATAGGATGAGGAAGGACAGGATCCAAGGATACTAGACATCTGGTAGAATGAGATGGCATCAACGCCAAGGCAGGGAATGAATGCATGACAGGGAGACCAGGAGGTACAGAGAAAAGCTGCTGGTGCACAACCTTGCTGGGGCAGGCAGGACCATGGGAAAGGCTCTTCTGCCCTCAGCTCATGCTCTGTGTCTGAGATGGGTCCATACCAGCAGTGCTACCCATGCCCTGAATCTTTGCATTCTCAGGATCCTGTAGCCGCCATGGGACAAGTGATGTCTGAGTGTCCTACACACAGGCAAGAGGTGGGCTGCCCTGGGTGTTCCTGATTGGTTGCCGAGGACATCACTGATGAAAAAAGTCTTGAATCCCACTACCATCTGGCCTGCATTTTAAGAGTGAGGTGGCGTGTGCTCTATAGTAATGCAAATATCGTGAGCATTCGGTATGCCAAACCTTCCCCATATTCATCATTGTATTTTGGTAAGGTATTCTCACTTGCTTCTGTGGAGTGTTGCCCCCGTTATTATATGTATCTCAAAACCTATTATAATCCTGGAGCAGTGCGTCTGTTCATTTTGCATTGCTATAAAGGAATACCTGAGACTGGGTGACTGTTAAAAGAGGTTTATTTGGCTCATGGTTCTGCAGACTGTATAAGCATGGCACCAGCCTCTGCAGGGCTTCTGGTGAGGCCTCAGGAAGCCTCTACTCATGACAGAAAGTGAACAGGGAGCAGGCACGTTACATGGTGAGAGAGGGAGCAAGAGAGGTGCGAGGCTCCTTTAAACCAGCTGTCGCATGAACCGGTAGAGTGAGAACTCACTCATTCCTGCAGGGAGAGCACCAAGCCCTTCATGAGGGATCTGCCCCCATGACCAAAATACCTCCCATAAGGCTCCACCCCCGACACTGGGGAATCACAGTTCAACTTGAGACTTGGAGGGGACAAATAACCAAACCATATTAAACAAGAAACCCCAATTTTCTTCCAAAGGATTCAGAATGATTCCATCATACTAGTTTATTTTTAAATATTGGAAATACACTCTCATGGGTTTGGAGTTCAGAAAGCTACTATTACAGCGTCAGCTCCCTTCTTCCTTCCTACCGAGATACTGACAATCACCTCTTACCCAGCAAAGCAGGGTGGGAGGATGAACTAGTTGCTAGGCAACTATGATTAAAAGAAGGAAGCTATTATGGTTTATAGAGACTGGAACATAATCTTTAGGTGGCTGTAAAATTCTGATTGTCAATAGTGTAAACAATAAAAATAGTTGCAAAAAGAAAAAATCTTAGCAGAGATAATTAACTCAAAACCACGGATAGCTGTAAGATTATAAGATAGCTGAGTACAACTGTTTTTGGCATGTGCTTTGTGAACTGAATGCAGTAGTTGGAACTCTAAGACTGAAGAGCACTGAGGTCAGAAATAAGTTATCTCTCCTCTTTCCTCCTCCTTTTTCCTCCCTCCGCCATCCTCCCTCCACAATCCCCTATCTCCCATCTTCCCTGCACATTCTCCATTCTTCCTTTCCACCCCTGGCTCCTCTGTCTGGCCTCCTCCCTCCACATCCTACTTCCTCTGCTTTTCCTCTCCTACCTCACCTCTCCCTCCACCTTCTCCATCCCCCATTCTTCACCTTCCCTCTTCCATCCTTCTGTCCCCTTTCCTCCTCCTCTCCACTTTTCTTAAGCCTTCAGCTTTCGGCCTCCATCCATCATGCCCATTAAGTGATCTTCTTCACAGTCATCTGTTTTTTTTGAGATGGAGTCTTGCTCTTGTCACCCAGGCTGGAAGGCAGTGGCGTGATCCTGGTTCACTGAAACCTCCACCTCCCGTGTTCAAGTGATTCTCCTGCCCCAGCCTCCCGAGCAGCTGGGATTATAGGTGCATGCCATCACACCTGGCTAAATTTTTTGTATTTTTAGTAGAGATGGGGTTTTACCATGTTGGCCAGGCTGGTCTTGAACCCCTGACCTCAGGTGATCTACCTGTCTTGGCTTCCCAAAGTGCTGGGATCACAGGCGTGAACCACCGCGTCCGGCCCTCCACAGTCATCTCTTGAGCAAGGCCCAGAGCTACTGGCAGTAGACCCTGCCTTTGGTCTGGTCACAATCTTACAATCTGGTTAATGAAATGAGCATCACATATGAAGGAATAAATAACAGAGCCCAGATGCTTAGAACCAGGTTGGGTGTAGGTGTGTGTGTGTGTGATCAGAGCAGAAGGGACTGAGCCATGGCAGTCTGAGCCTCTTTCGGGGATAAATGGGACATAAACAACACTAAAAGGAGAGTGAGCCTGCCAGGCATGGTGGCTCATGCCTGTAATCTAAGCACTTTGGGAAGCCAAGGCAGGTGGATCACCTGAAGTCAGGAGTTCAACACCAGCCTGGGCAACATGGTAAAACCCCATCTCTACTAAAATTACAAAAATTAGCTGGGCGATTTTGTGCACACCTGTAGTCCCAGCTACTCGGGAAACCGAAACACAAGAATTGCTTGAACTTGGGAGGCGGAGGTTGCAGTGAGCCAAGATCATGCCACTGCACTCCAGCCCAGGTGACAGAGTGAGACTCCTCAAAGAAAAAAAAAAGGAAAAAAGCCTTTGGGGAGGGGAGAGGGCACTGCAGGCCCCAGGAGATGTGCACTGAGACCAGATGCGGGAATGTGGAACGGGCCTTGGTCAGATTGGGAAGAGTAGTGGAAGCATAAGGGGAGGTGGGGATGGTTAATGTGTGCCAGAAAAAATAGAATAAGACTTACTATTTGATAGCAAAACAGTGAGTATAGTTAATAATAATTGTACATTTTAGAATAACTTGAGGTACATAATTGGGTTGTTTGTAACTTGAAGGATAGATGCTTGAGGGGATGGGTACCCCATTTTCCATGATGTGCTTATTTCATGAGCTGTATCGAAACAGCTCATGTACCCCATAAATAGACATACCTACTATGTGCCCCACAAAAACTAAAAATTAACCATTGGAGCAAAAGGCGTCTAAGTTACCTTCAAACTCTAACTTTCTGTGATAACAAAATCTGGGGCACCCAAGGACCACATTCCCGGTGTCTCTAGAAAGAGCCTGTAATCCCAGGTCTCTTTCTGAGAAAAGAGCTGTTGGTTTTCAATGGCGTGCCCTCATCTGAAGCATTCCTAGCTTTACATAAAAATCGATTACTGTGCCATCAGGTAACTCTTCCTTGTTTTTTTTTTCTCTTTTTTTGAGACGGAGTTTCACTCTTGTTGCCCAGGCTGGAGTGCAATGGCGTGATCTCGGCTCTCTGCTACCTCCGCCTCCTGGGTTCAAGCGATTCTCCTGCCTCAGCCTCCCAAGTAGCTGGGATTACAGGCATGCTCCACCACGCCCGGCTAATTTTTGTCTTTTTAGTAGAGACGGGCTTTCGCCATGTTGGTCAGGCTGGTATTGAGCTCCCGACCTCAGGTGATCCACCTGCCTTGGCCTCCCAAAGTGCTAGGATTACAGGCGTGAGCCACCACACCCAGCCCATTCTTACTTGTTTTTGTCCAAAGGTATTGAACAGGTACTATGGTCAAGAACTTTTGCTAACTACATGCCTTAGAGACAGAAAAAGAAATTAGGCATTCTGTCCTTTTTCAACTTGATGCCGTTGTTTTCTTAACAAGTCTCATATTCTTTTTTTAATATAAGAGTTTTCGTTTTAATGCCAATTTTAGAAGAATCTCTCATCAGTTTCACAGTTACTTTGCATGTGTCCTCCTACCCTCCCCACCCCCGCACCAGTGCTGGTGAGCAGAGGAAGAGCAAAAGGTTAGGATCTTAAATTCAGTGAGCTTTGGTAATTGTCAGTGATAAGAAAAAGCCAAAAGACAGATCTGGCTGAGACAGATGTGTTTAAAGCAATTAACTCTGGGTTTGTGTCAGCTGTACTCATAGGAGCTGAGTGGTTATCCCAGGCCACCATGCTCCAATATGATTCTCATCTTCTAGGATAGAAAATAGTGGAAACCTTCGTTCATCCTTAACCTGCTGAGTATATTCTGTCTCCCTCTTTTCATTACCCCAGGAAAAAAGAGGAAGATTTGCAGACCTATTGGATGCTAAATATCTACGGACCACGTTACAGATCTGGGTCATATGGTAAGAGTGTAATTATTTCAAAACTAGTTTTAAATAGAGGCATTGGGAGGAAGCCTATTTAAGTAAATCTACGTGAGTGCCACTGGGGAGAAAAACATAAGACCAACTCCAAATATTACAAAAACAAGCAATGTCTTGTCATTCTACAAACACCACTACCACTAAATAAGTAAATAGATACATAGACAGATAGAGGAAAAATCCCTAATTGTCTTCAACCAATTTAAAAATTTTTCTTATGAGCATATGAGCTCACTTCCTAACTTTTGCAGCCTGGTCTTTTTCCTCACCACATGACAGAAACTTGTCCTTTGAAGTCACCAATCATCAAGTCCAATGGCACAGACTCTTGTGGTACCCTCTGTGTTTCATTTCTCTGCAGCATGACCTTGAGTAAGCAAAGATTTTCTAAACAGGATGAAAACATGCAGACTATAAAGGAAAAGATTGATGAGTTTTAATACATTAAATTAGGAACTTAGGAACCATGTCAAGATATCATGAAGAAGGCTGGGTGTGGTAGCTCACTCCTGTAATCCCAGCACTTTGGGAGACTGAGACAGGCAGATCACCTGAGGTCAGGAGTTCGAGACCAGCCTAGCCAACATGGAGAAACCCTGTTTCCACTAAAAATGCAAAAAAATTAGCTGGGTGTGGTGGTGGGTGCCTGTAATCCCAGCTACTTGGGAGGCCGAGGCAAGAGAATCGCTTGAACCCAGGAGGTGGAAGTAGCAGTGAGCCAAGATTGAGCCACTGCACTCAAGCCTGGGTGACAGAATGAAACTTTGCCTCAAAAAAAAAAAAAAAAAAAAAAAAAAAAAAAAAAATCATGAAGAGCCTGAAAGGTAAGCCATCCATGGGAAGAAGAAATTTGCAATGTGTATTTCCAGCAAATTATATATATATACACACACACGCACACACACACACATACACACGCATATATATAAAATATGCTATATATTAGGCATATAATTTTTTTTAACAGGAAAAAATAGACAACTCAGTTTATTTAAGTTTTTAAAAATTTTTTAAGTTTTAAAATTTATTTTATTTTGCTTTTGTAGAATGGGTCTTGCTTTGTTGCCCAGGCTGGTCTGAAACTCCTGGCCTCAAGCAGTCTTCCTGCCTTAACCTCCCAAAGTGCTGGGATGACAGGCATGAGCCACCATGCCCAGCCAACAGCCCAATTTAGAAATAGGCAAGAGACTTGAACAGGCACTTCACCAAAAACGTATACCAGATAAACACATCAAAACATGCTCAACCTTAAAGTTGCCAGGGAAATGCAAATTAAAACCCAACAAGATACCATTACAAATCTGCCAGTCCAAGAGAATGGCTAAAATGAAAAACTGACAATACCAAGGGTTGAGAAGGAGGCAAAGTAACTGGAATTTTCTTTCTTTTTTTTTTTTTTTTTTTTTTGAGATGGAGTCTCGCTGTTTCCCAGGTTGGAGGGCAGTGGCGCAATCTCAGCTCACTGCAAACTCCGCCTCCTGGGTTGTATTTTTAGTAGAGACAGGGTTTCACTGTGTTAGCCAGGATGGTCTCGATCTCCTGACCTCGTGATCCACCCACCTCAGCCTCCCAAAGTGCTGAGATTACAGGTGTGAGCCACTGCACCCGGCTGTAACTGGAATTTTCATACACAGCTGACTGGAGTTCAAATTAGTACAGCCACTTTGAAAAACTGGAGGTCTTGGCCGGGCACGGTGGCTCACGCCTGTAATCCCAGCACTTTGGGAGGCCGAGGCGGGCGGATCACGAGGTCAGGAGATCGAGAACATCCTGGCTAACACGGGGAAACCCCATCTCTACTAAAAATACAAAAAATTAGCCGGGTGTGGTGGCAGTCGCCTGTAGTCCCAGCTACTTGGGAGGCTGAGGCAGGAGAATGGCGTGAACCCGGGAAGCGGAGCTTGCAGTGAGCCAAGATCGCGCCACTGCCCTCCAGCCTGGGCGACAGAGCGAGACTCTGTCTCAAAAAAAAAAAAAAAAAAGAAAAACTGGAGGTCTCTATTACAGCTGGAAGTATGTGTATACTATGGCCCAGCAATTCCGCTCCTAGGTTTACACCCAACAGGCATGTGTACATCTGTATGATGTGTAAGAGATACTTCCACAGATGCTCTGTGTAGCATCTGAACCTGACTTTCTGCTCTCTTTGCTTTCCACATGCTGCACGTTCCACTTGGTATCCCCTCCCCACTCATCCTTCAGGTCTGGTCTCAGCGTTTGCTAGTGACATTCTTTTCTCACTTCCAGGCTTGGAATCTCTTTTGCCTACTATGGGGTTATCCTGGCCAGTGCTGAGCTGCTGGAGCGGGACCTGGTCTGTGGTTCGAAGGCAGACTCTGAGGTGGTGGTGACTGGGGGCAACTCAGGGGAGAGCCAGAGCCCCTGCTACTGCCACATGTTTGCACCCTCTGACTATCGGACCATGATCATCAGCACCATCGGTGAAATTGCTTGTAAGTGTCCCTCTGCATGTTGGGTCTCTGTCTTGGGTGATGTATGTGCACTTGAGTCTTAGCTGAGAGAAGTGTGATGCTGTGATGCTGCTCCTGCCTAGCAGAACTGAGTAAGTCACAAAGTAGTGCTGAAAAATCTCCAATTTGGATTGGTGTTGGCAAGAGAAGTCTGGAGGAGTAGAGCTTTGAAGTGCTGTATTCTATCAATTGTAAGGTGTTTTTTTCGCCCTTACATTTTAACATCTCTGAAATTGGAATGTGGCTTACAATGGCTTGTTAGATTGCAATTGACAGCATTATTTCTATTTTAGTAGACATAAAATGATGGTACTTAAAAATCAATGGCTGAATGTTAAATTGAGCCGATGAAAAAAAATCAAAGGCACCTTGAATTTGATGAAAACATATAAAACACTTAAAATATAGGCCTGACAAGCTGGCAATCTACAATAGACCTGCATGATATAATAAATATCCTGGGCACCAGTGCTTATAATTCTTGGACCCACGTGGGTAAAGTATATGTAAAAAGTCTTGAAATTGATGACAACGTGACTGGATTTTGGCTGGAATACTCATGAGGTTTGGATGATGTTGCTTCTTTCTGAAACGACAAGAATGAATCCATGCCAGTGTTGCAATATGCCACTTGCCTTCCAAGGTTCCAGAAATTATCTTTACTGTTTGCTTTCTAGTGAATCCTTTAAATATCCTGGGCATCAATTTCCTGGGAAGACGGCTGAGCCTTTCCATTACCATGGGATGCACGGCTTTATTCTTCCTTCTCCTCAACATTTGCACTTCAAGGTATTTTCTGGTTAGTTGCTTCAGGTTTTTTGCAGTGGTTTCTAAATGGAGTCTCCTGACCCATGGTGTTCAGTAATTTCAGGGACAAGTCCCTTTCACCCAGGAGAGTGGAGAATGGGCTGCTTGTTTGACTAGAATGGTCTTGCCTGTTCCCTATTGCCCACTTCCCTCTTCCTACAGACCCCATCTTCCTCCAGCTATCACAGGATTATGGGTGCCAATGATGGTGTACTCACTTTACCTACCAAAACACTGACGATCGTTATGTAATGCTCCCTGGAGAATCGGGACTCTGGTTGTTTATCACATTATTTGAACCAGTGCCAAGAAAGTTTAGTAATACAGACAGTGTGCTTATTTGAGCCTTCTGCTCATTTCACTCTTAATTTGCAGTCCTGGAGTGACCTGAGCTCTGATATGTATCATTTATTCTACAGGTTCTCTGCACTGTTTTCCAGGGGATGGTAGCAGCAGGTGTGCTAATTTTTTTTTTTTTCTTTGAGACAGGGTCTCTCACCTTGTCACCCAGGCTGGAATGCAGTAATGCGATCTCAGCTCACTGCAGCCTCTAACTCCTGGGCTCAAGCCATCCTCCTGCCTCAGCCTCTTGAGTAGCTAGGATTACAGGCACACACCACCATGCTGGGTCAATTAAAAAAAAAAATTTGGTGGCTCATACCAGTAATCCCAGAACTTTGGGAGGCTGAGGCGGGTAGATCACTTGAGCCCAGGAGTTCAAGATCAGCTTGGACAACATGGCAAAACCCCGTGTCTACAAAAAATACAAAAATTAGCTGAGTGTGGTTGTTGATGCCTGTAGTCCCAGCTACCCAAGAGGCTGAGGTGGAAGGATCACTTGAGCCTGAGAGGCTGAGGCTGCAGTGAACCATGATCGTGCCACTGCACCCCAGGTTGGGTAACAGAGCCAGACTCTGTCTTAAAAAAAAAAAAAAAAGAAAAAAAAAAAAGAGTCTTACTATGTTGCTCAGGCTAGTCTTGAACTCCTGGCCTCAAGTGATCTAGCTCTCTCGGCCTCCCAAAGTGCAGGGATTACAGGTGTGAACCACCGTGCCCAGCAGGTGTGCTAACGTGAGGGGCCAGGCTGAATGGCAGCACTGGGGAAAGGAGAGGGCAGTGGGGAGTAAGATTGGAAGAAGGTTTTCTTAAGGACCCCACAATCAGGCCAGCTGAGAAGCAGTACCTCCCTCGGTTTCTGAGTTATCTGTGGGTGTGTCTTATCATCCACAGTGCACTTGGAACTGGGCCACAGGAGGTGGTCTTCCATGCTGCCTTTTATCATTTCTCTCCACTTCCTGTTTTGTAGTGCCGGCCTGATTGGCTTCCTCTTCACGCTGAGGGCCCTGGTAGCTGCAAACTTCAACACTATCTACATTTACACAGCTGAGGTGAGTTTTCATGCAGGGCTTCCTTACAACAGGGTATCTAAGGTGAGCTACTTAGGGTGTCCATCCAAAGGTAATGCATCCCTGGTTTCTGTTGACTTTTGATGATTTTCTAAAAACAATCTGTTAAAAAGACACCAGAAGTTTATTTGGTGTGAATTTCCCCTTCCCCGTTCAGTCTATTGAAAGCCAATCTCTGGAAGACAGGATCTTCCTCCTTTCTTTAAATAGCTTGCATGGAAAAACCACCTCCTTGCCCTGGCACTAGGCTTCCAGAAGTAATAGGTAGCAACACGTTACTGTCAAATGTAGAATTTCCTTTCTCTCTTTTTGAAATTAGAATACATTTTTCACTTTTATTCTTTTGGAAGATCCTTTCCCCTCCATCTGTTATTTGCTGCATGTAGCTTACATTTGAATATAATCTTGATTTATTCTGTATTAATTTATTGAATTAATACATCTATGTGCAAGGTACTGCCTGAGGTAGCTGGAGTTTTCCTCATAAACCTCCCACTTTAAAGAACCTATATTCCTAGAAATGAAACAATATTTGAATAGGGAACTTAACAGTATTTTAACTGGTTTTGTCATTCATTGAGCTACAGGAAACAGTGCTTTAGACACTGATACAGCTGCCTTCAGCTTCATGGCAGGAAATGGGGAAGTCTATTGCGATGAAAGATTTGGCATGTCAAAAACCATTAAACCCACAGAGAAAAGTACTTTTTCTCCCACACAGAGATAAAAATAGAAAGCTATGAGATGTTCGAGTTATACATAATACTTCATTTAGTTCTATGAACAAAATCTAAAGTTGGCTTATAGACAGGTACAAAAAAATCAATCCTCTTTTGCAATCCGGAACTCATTGTTCAGTATAAGTTTTACCACAAGTAAGAAGGGGTATTATGATACCTGAGACACTTTAAAATGATTGGAGTATTGATAACCATAAAGGTTGGTTCCAGGCTGGGCGCAGTGGCTCATGCCTGCAATCCCTGAATTTGGGAGGCTGAGGTGGGATAATCACTTGAAGCCAGGAGTTCAAGACCAGCCTGGCAAGGAAACTAAAACCCCATCTCCACAAAAATTAAAAAGTAGCCAGGGGTAGGGGCATGCACCTGTAATTGTAGCTACTTAGGAAAGGGAGGCTGAGGCAGGAGGATTGCTTGAGCCCAGGAGTTGGAGGCTGCAGTGAGTTCTGATAGCACCACTGTACTCCAGCCTGGGCAGCAAAGTTAGACCCTGCCTCTAAATTAAAAAAAAAAAAAAAAAAGTTTGGTTCTAGGACTATCAAATAGAGAGTTTAAAAGCATAATATATGAGGAAAATCTCAGCTGTATCCATTTTGTATTCCAGTTTCATGTTGACTTGATATATCAAGATGACTTTTTGTTTTAAAGGCTTTTATCTTGAGAACGTGATGTCTGGGGTTGAAGGTATTGACATATTCCACAGGTCTTTACTCTTCTTGAGCTGTGATAGCTTAGGAATGAATATGATTTGAACTCATGCATATTCGCAGAGGGCATCAAATGGAGAACGAGGCAGATCCACCTACTCCAAAAATGACCCTACAGTAAATTGGTTGAAGAAATTAGATCCCAAAGAGTTTTGGTGAATTTTGAAGTCTTCATCAGTATATCCATATTAAAAGGAGATGAAAGAAGCCAAAATAAAAGAATTATGGGCTGACAGGACAACTGGATTAAGTATCAGTTCTATTAAAAAGGGCTAACTTGAAGATCTTTTGACGATAAGTTTTACTCCAGCTCTGTAGTGGAACAAAGGTGAACTTGATGGACAGTGGAAGGAATTGCAACATGAAATTCCTAGAATAAAAATTAATTGGCTGGGTGCGGTGACTCATGCCTATAATCCCAGCACTTTAGGAGGCTGAAACAGGTGGATCACTTGACATCAGGAGTTTGAGACCAGCTTGGCCAATGTGGTGAAACCCCATCTCTATTAAAAATGCAAAAATTATCCAGGCATGGTGGCGGGTGCCTGTAATCCCAGCTACTTGGGTGGCTGAGGCAGAAGAATTGTGTGAACCTGGGAGGCAAAGGTTGCAGTGAGTCGAAATCACACCACTGCACTCCAGCCTGGTGACAGACTCAGTCTCAAAAAGAAAAAAAAAAAAAATTATTGACTTTATGTAATTTTGCATAGTTAAGAAAATAAGTTTGCATAATTAAAAACAAAAACAAATCTAAAGTTATTTTGTAAATTTATAAACCAAAAAAACTATGAGTAACATGGTGTACTTCTAGAATTGCGTTTGAGATGGACAGTCAAACATATTTTGGAATTTGCTCATTTTGAGGGTCATTTCTAAGTATTTTATTTATTTATTTATTTATTTATTTATTTTTTTGAGACCGACTCTCGCTCTGTCGCCCAGGCTGGAGTGCAGTGGTGCAATCTCGGCTCACTGCAAGCTCCACCTCCCAGGTTCACACCATTCTCCTGCCTCAGCCTCCCGAGTAGCTGAGACTACAGGCACCCACCACCACACCTGGCTAATTTTTTGTATTTTCAGTAGAGACAGGGTTTCACTGTGTTAGCCAGGATGGTCTTTCTTGATCTCCTGACCTCATTATCTGCCCGCCTCGGCCTCCCAAAATGCTGGGATTACACGTGTGAGCCACCATGCACGGCCAGTGTTTTATTTTTTATATTGTTTTTCAAAAAAGATGTATAACTAAAAATGATAGTTTTCTGTTATTCCATCTTCCAGGTGACTCACAATGTGAACAAAAGACTTTATCAGTATTACAGCAAAGAAGCCATCACCTGAATTCATTATTTTCAGTCATAGCAACCTCATTTTTCAGAAAATAAGAAAGCTCCGCATAAAGATATTCCACCCCCAGACCTTCTCCTGTAAATATAGCACTGTCCTGTGAGGCAGAAAGCATCTTGCTTTTTGCATTTGACAGATGGTGGCAAAGATGTGGGCAACTAAAGGGGGCTACATGCTTTGCCTTAGAGAGTTGATAAACCTGTTTTGTCAGTATTTTATAGCACTAAGAACATGTTCCAACATTTTGAGAAACCATTCTTTCCTAGAAAGTATTCTCCCTACAATTCTATTTATTCAATAAGACTTGCTGACTTATTAAACTTCTGGTTCCTTTAAGAATTCTGAATCAATGAAAAACCAATTAGATTTTACTATAAATATGAACAAGTTGCAGCAAGAAAGTAGAATATGCCTGGGCATGATGGCTCATACCTGTAATCCCAGCACTTTGGGAGGCTGAGGCAGGAAGATCGCTTGAGCCCAGGATTTTGATACCAGTCTGGGCAACATAGCAAGACATTGTCTCTATAAAATAAAAATTTAATAAAATGTTAAAAAGGGCTGGACATGGTGGCTCACGCCTGTAATCCCAACCCTTTGGGAGGCTGAGGCTGGCAGATCACCTAAGGTCAGGAGTTCGAGACCAGCCTGGCCAACATGGAGAGACCCGCCCCCGCCCCCACCAACTAAAAATACAAAATTTTGCCAGGGTCAGTGGTGCACGCCTGTAATCCCAGCTACTTGGGAGGCTGAGGCAGGTGAATCGCTTGAACCCAGAAGGTGGATGTTGCAGTGAGCCAAAATTGCACCATTGTGCTCCAGCCTGGGTGACAGAGTGATGAGACTAGGGCGGGGGAGGGAGGGAGGGAGGGAGGAAGGAAGGAAGGAAGGAAGGAAGGAAGGAAGGAAAGTAGGAAGGAAATGCTGTAAGATTCTGCAACAGCAAAGAGGCTAGGGAATTTAACAAGAACACAGGGGCCAGGTACGGTGGCTCATGCCTCTAATCCCAGCACTTTGGGAGGTTGAGGTGGGAGGATTGCTGAGTTCAGATATTCAAGACCAGTGCGGCCAACATAGTAAGATCCCATCTCTAATTTTAAAAAAGAAAAGAAGTAAAAATAAGAGCACAGGGAATGGTGTGGCAAGTACCTGGCCCTCTGGTTAATTCTCTTAGCTATATTTGTATTGAAGACTTCATCGGATCTTTGAGGAGTATTTTCTTCCCATTCAGTAGAATCACTTTTATGTATTTATAGTTCTGAAGTGGCACTCTTCTGTCTGATTCCAGAGCTTGTCTTTCTAAAATTATATTTGGAATATTCAGTGAAACACATTTTTGGAATTTGCTCATTTAAAGGATAATTTTGAAGTCTTTATTTTTTGCTGATATTGTCCCAAAAATTCAAAGTTGTGTACCTGAGAAAATGAACACCTTCTGCTCCATATTCTGTAACTGTGTTTGGTACTGGATGCATTCCAAAGCCTGACCTGGGGAGGAAAGGGGAAGAGGAGGGCTCGGGGAAGGACAGACATTATCTGACTGGTACTTTCTATGCCTCTCCCTGCAGGTCTACCCCACCACTATGCGTGCTTTGGGGATGGGAATCAGCGGCTCCCTGTGTCGCATTGGTGCAATGGTGGCGCCATTTATATCCCAGGTACAGCTGAGGACTCTGCAGTGGGAGAGAGTCTGAGAGGGGTGGGGAAAGAGGAATCCCAGGGCCCTTCAGATTAAGGGCAGAACGGAGGATTTCTGTGGACTTCATGAGTTTTCCGAGTTTTCCGGAGGTGCCGTTTCCCCGCTGTTTGGTGGATTTAGGTAGAAAGAGGCTAAATCTGCTACCAGGCTTTCAGGCTTCCAGTCACTAGTATGCATTGCATTGCATTCACAGTTTGCTCCGTTTTAAAATGGGGGGAAGATGGAAAACAATGGTCAACGCGAGGAGCCTGGGCAGTTGAATGACAGTGGGCTCTAACCCTGAGTTGGAATGGTTGTCTGGTCCGTTGTCCAGGTGGCAACTGTAAAACGGAGCCAGAGAGTGCGGGCAGGTTCAGCTGAGGTGCAGGGAGGTGGTACTGGGGCACAGGTGAGCCAGGCTTAGGCTGGGATAAAATCCCAAGGTGACGTGGAGCCATGGATGGAGCCTTGTTTCAGAAGAAACAACAGAGGCAGGTATGGCGACCCTTGGGGTCGTGGTTCCTCAAAGGGCTATGGAGCTTGCTGCTTTGCACATGTCAGTCCTTTCAGTCCTTTTTTTTTTTTTTTTTGGCTGCAAAAAACAGAAATCCAGCCTGGGCACGGTGGCTCACGCCTGTAATCTCAGCACTTTCGGAGGCCAAGGTGGGTGGATCACCTGAGGTCAGGAGTTCCAGCCTGGGCAACATGGTGAAACCCTATCTCTACTAAAAATACAAAAATTAGCTGGGCGTGGTGGTGCTCACCTGTAGTCCCAGCTACTCAGGAGGCTGAGGCACAAGAATCACTGGAACCCAGGAGGTAGGGGTTTCAGTGAGCCGAGGTTGCGTCACTATACTCTAGGCTGGGCGAGAGTGAGACTCTATCTCAAAAAAAAAAAACAACCCAGAAATCCACATGTCCTGGCTGTAGCAAAAAAGGGCAGGAATGAGTCCGAGCCCGGTCTGGGAGTAGGGGCACTGACAGGGGCCCAGGCTCTGTCCTCTGTCTCTGTCTAGTGCCTGTGGTCACTCGTTTCCACCTAAGCATGCAGGCTTTCCTTATTCCTGAGAACCAGGGTGCTGTGCTTGCCGCTGCCTGTGGCAGCTCCACAAATCCCAGACACACACCCTTCGCTCTGGCCTCCGGAAGATGCTGATTAGTTCTCTCTGAATCCCGAGACAGAGACCCCCACTGGTCCAGGTCTCGCCAGTTGTCCATGCTTCAGCTAACTCAGTTGTGGCCCACAGTCCGGGTTACATATAAACGCAGCTGGCAGAGGCGAAATTGCAGAGAACGGGAGTTGGGATGGGCTGAGTAGACGTTAACGTGTATTTCCTACCATTTAACACAAGGATTTTGCTACCACGAATTTTTAAAAACTATCTTGGGAATGTTTTCCCCACCTGTCTTTTTCACTTTTTCTTTTTTTTTTAACATCTGAGAAACCAAGCTAATCCCCAACTGTCTTAAAGAAAAATTGGGATGCCTTTTGTCTGGTGCTTTTGCTTTTCAAAATTCCTTAGTACTTACTTGGTCGTGTATCAGAAAAGAACCTAGTGATGAAAAAAAGTTGTCATTTGTTTTTTTTTCCCCAGAGACAGGGTCTCGCTTTGTTGCCCAGGCTGGAGTGTAGTGGCACAGTCATGGCTCACTGCAGCCTCAATCCCCCCAGGCCCAAGGGATCCTCCCACCTGAGCCTCCCCAGTAGCTGGGACTACAGGCATGCACCACCACGCCTATTTATTTATTTATTTTTAGAGATGGAGTCTCACTGTGTTGCTCAGGCTGGTCTCCAACTCCTGGGTTTAGGCCATCTTCCTGCCTTGTCCTTCCAAAGTGTTGGGATTACAGGTGTGAGCCACTGCACCCTGCCAGGAGTAAAACATTAACCCTATTTCTGGATGACTGAACTGAGGCATAGTTCATTTTCCAAGCTTTCATTAGGAATTGGGTTCTTGACCACCTGGAATGTTTTCCCTGGGCATTTGTGGGCATTTGTCCCAGAGGCTATGACGCTGTTGGTGGGTTTGTGGGTTAGGAAAGAACCCAACTGGAACTAGGTCTCCTGGGGCCATAAGGCCCTGCTCTGCTTGGCATCCTGTAGCCCACCTGGATTCTCAACTCCTTGTCATTCTCAGTTATCTTTCTCTGCTACTCTGCTACCCTCCCCTCATTTATTTTCATTTTCATTTTCTTTTCTTTTCCCATCTTTCTTTCTTTTTTCCTTCCTTCCGCACTCTCGCTCTCACTCCCGCTGTCACCCAGGCTGGAGTGCCGTGATATGATCTTGGTTCACTGCAACCTCCACCTCCTGGGTTCAAGCAATTGTCCTGTCTCAGGCTCCTGAGTAGCTGGGATTACAGGCACCCACCACCACTCTTGGCTAATTTTTTGTATTTTTAGTAGAGAAGGGATTTTGCCACGTTGGCCAGGCTGGTCTCAAACTCCTGACTTCAGGTGATCCACCTGCCTCAGCCTCCCAAAGTGCTGGGATTACAGGTGTGAGCCACTGCGCCCAGCCTGCTACCCTCATTTCTAAAGCGGAGATAAAGAATAGCACCCATGACAGAGTTTTGCTCTAAGGATGAAATGAGATGAATAAATGTAAAGCAATTAACCCAATGTTTGACATATAGTAAGCGCTCAGTAAATGTCAGCTCATATGATCATGATGCCCAGTAACGGTCAAGGTGAAATGCTGTTCCAATGGATACTTCTCAATCATTTAATTTTGGAAAGTATTGTTACATCAATCTCTGTGCAATCGACATGCTCTGCTTTCCTTAACAGGTTTAGATTGGGGAGGTTTCGAATCTGGGAAGCTTTGTGCCAGCTGCTAGGATATTTGCCTCGGTTTAGGATGGGGTGAGCTGCTCTAAGTAGACGGTAGGGTTTGGTGTCACTTTCGTGAGTTCATTAGTCACTTCCTTTAAGGGTAGTACTCAAACTTTAGTGCTTCTCAGAATTACGAGGGTAACTTGATAACAGATCCTTGGATTCCACTCCCAGATGCCGATTCTGTAGATGGGGATCAGTTACCTACTTCCACCCCCCTCCCCCGCTTAAAGATAAGGTCTTACTCTGTCACCCAGGCTGGAGTGCAGTGGTACAGTTGAGGGCTCACTACAGCCTTAACTTCCTGGGTTCAAGCAATCCTCCCACCTCAGCCCCACAAGTAGCTGGGAATACAGGCATGTGCTACCATGCCTGGCTAATTTTTTTTTTTAATTTTAGTAGGGATGAGGTCTCACTGTGTTGCTCAGGCTGGCCTTGAACTCCTGAGCTCAAGATCCTCCCACCTTGGCCTTTCAAAGTGCTGGGATTACAGGTGTGAGCCACTGAGCCCGGCCTCAGTTACTTATATTTTTAAGTATCCCCAGCATATCTGATGCAGCTGATGGCGGGCCACCCTCTGGGAGGCACTGCTATCAATAGGGAGGACTGGGAGATTAGTCCTTCCTTTCACTTAATTCTTCCCCTTGTTCTTCCACTTTTTCTCTTTTTTCCTTCTTCTTGCTCCCCCTTCTTATTTTTTTATTTTTTTTTATTTTTTTGCCTAAAACAAGCTGTTAAATCAGTTAAATTAAAATGATTACATTTTAATCAGTAATATGTTTACACATTCTAATGACTATAAGGTTAATACAAAAGTCTCTTTTAAAACGAATGTTTCAGACTGGGCGCAATAACTCACACCTGTAATCCCAGCATTTTGGGAGGCCAAAGTGGGCAGATCACATGAGGCCAGGAGTTCGAGACCAGCCTGGTCAACATGGTGAAACCCCATCTCTGCTAAAAATATAAGAATTAGGCTGGGCATGGTGGCGGGCACCTGTAATCCCAGCTAGTTGGGAGTCTGAGGCATGAGAATCTCTTGAACCTGGGAGACGGAGGTTGCACTGAGCCAAGATTGTGACACTGCACTCCAGCCTGGATGACAAAGTGAGACTCTGTCTCAAAATAAATAAATAAATAAGTTAATTGAGTGTTTCGCCAGGCATGATGGCATGCACCTATAGTCCCAGCTACTCAGGAGGCTGAGGCGTGAGAACTGGTTGAGCCTGGGAGTTCGAGGCTGTGATGAGCTATGTTTGCACCACTGCACTCTAGCCTGGACAACAGAGCAAGACTCTTTCATAAATAAACAAATTAATTAATAATAATTCACCCACCCAGAAACTTTAAATAAGAACATTTTAAGATATTTAGTTGTTAGAAACTAATGATAGTAAAAAATAATAGTAGTCATGAGTATGTAGTCCAAGAAAACAATAAAGGAAAATTTTGCTACAAAAGTATTAAAGATTCAGGGCCGGGTGTGGTGACCCACACCTGTAATCCCAGCACTTTGGGTGGCTGAGGCGGATGGATCATCTGAGGTCAGCAGTTCGAGACCAGCCTGACCAACATGGAGAAACCCCGTCTCTACTAAAAATATAAAATTAGCCGGGTTTGGTGGCGCATGCCTGTAATCCCAGCTACTCGGGAGGCTGAGGCAGGAGAATCACTTGAACCTGGGAGGCAGAGGTTGAGGTGAGTCGAGATCACGCCATTGCACTCCAGCCTGGGCAACAAGAGTGAAACTCCGTCTCAAAAAAAAAAAAAAAAAAAAAAGTGTTAAAGATTCACTGAAATACAGAAGGGACCAGTGCAAGGCCTCTGCCAATAGGTCAGGGACTGCCTCCCCACTTATTCCGAGGAACTTCAGGAGATCAGTCACTTTAGCCCTAGCTGGGTGTCTTAGTTCAGGCTGCTATAGCATGTACCACAGACTGGGTGGCTTATAAAAACAGAAACATATTTCTCATAGTTCTGGAGGCTTGAAGTTCAAGATCGGGCACCCATGTGTTTGGGTTCTAGTGAGGGCTCTCTTCTCGGCTTGGAGACGGCTACCTTCTTGTGTCCTCCCATCCAGAAAGAGGGGAAAGAGTTTTTTCTGGTCTCTTTTATTTTTATTTTGTTTAAAAAAATTTTTCCTTTCTTAAACTGGGTGGTATATCTGTGATCTCGTTTTTTTTCCTCCCCCAGACAGAGTCTCGCTCTGTCCCCCAGGCTGGAGTGCAGTGGCGTGATCTCGGCTCACTGCAACCTCCGCCTCCCAGGTTCAAGCAGTTCTCCTGCCTCAGCCCTCCGAGTAGCTGGGATTACAGGCACCTGTCACCATGCCTGACTAATTTTTGTATTTTTAGTAGAGATGGTATTTTACTGTGTTGGCTAGGCTAATCTCAAACTTCTTTTTTTTTTTTCTGGAGATGGAGTCTTGCTCGTCGCCCAGGCTGGATAGAGTGCAGTGGCATGATCTTGGCTCACTGCAAGCTCCACCTCCGGGTTCAGGCCATTCTCCTGCCTCAGCCTCCCGAGTAGCTGGGACTACAGAAGGCACCCACCACCATGCCTGGCTAATTTTTTGTATTTGTAGCACAGACGGAGTTTTACCGTGTTAGCCAGGATGGTCTCGATCTCCTGACCCTGTGATCCGCCCATCTCGGCCTCCCAAAGTGCTGGGATGACAGACGTGAGCCACTGTGCCCAGCCTTGTGATCTCTTTTTAAGGACGCTAATTCCATTCATGAGTGCTCCACCGTCATGACCTGATCACCCCCAAAGGTCCCACATCCAAATGTGATACCATCATATTGAGGATTCCACCTATGAATTTTGGAGGGACAAAAGCACCCAGTGCCTAACACCAGCCATCCCTTGGTTCAGTGATGTGTGAACTGCTGGAACCTACTGCGGATGGTTAAAGTCCTTTCAGCACATCCATGGCTTTGGGCTTTACCCGAGGCTTGCAGCACAGGCCCTTACAGCCCCACGGTGTGTGGCTGTGATTTGGGTAATGCAGCCAAGACCTCTCCCTTGTGGCCAGACTTCACATGGTGTTTTCATCAAATGAGATGGGTCAACATCCAAAAAAGGCATTGAAAAGCATTTAAAGTCTCTATAAAAGCTCCTCAAAGAGATGTCAGTGGAAAACCCCGTTTGTGACTCTAGCAAAACTTTTAAGCAGCCTCTTTGCCTGACTCACTTCCATTGTTGTCAGCCGCATAGCTGTCATCCCCAGGTCTCCAGCCTCGTCCCTTCAACCTTATCACCCCTTCGAAGTTCAAATGCCAGCCGGGCGTGGTGACCCAGGCCTGTAATCGTAACACTTTGGGAGGCTGAGGTGAGTGGATCACTTGAGATCAGGAGTTCAAGACCAGCCTGGCCAATATGGTGAAACCCCATGTCTACTAAAAACACAACAATTAGCCGGGTATGGTGGCACACGCCTGCAATCCCAGCTACTCAGGAGGCTGAGGTGGGAGAATCACTTGAACCCAGGAGGCAGAG
>NW_012105253.1:3838577-3845032 GCF_000951045.1 Mandrillus leucophaeus
CCGTGTTAGCCAGGATGGTCTCGATCTCCTGACCTCGTGATCCGCCCACCTCGGCCTCCCAAAGTGCTGGGATTACAGGTGTGAGCCACCGCGCCTGGCCGAGGGCTTCTTATGTAGTTTGGCGGTTAGAGCACCAAAAGAGACTCAATTAGCTACAGTCTATTTGTTAGCATAGAATCAAGAAATATTTCATCCCAACTGAATGTTCAACACATGTATCGAACTTGGCCTCTGTGCCTGCTATTGTTCTAGTTCTATTGATTTGCAGTAATCAATAAGTCAGATGAGGTGCCAGTGGTGTGCTGGAGCTGGCCTGGGCTGGCTTTTGAAAGCTGATGGTTAAATTTTCAGGAAAAATTGCGAACTGGTTAATGTCACACTGTTTGAAATTAGTCATGGTGGTAGTGTGTACACTGTGGAAATGGACAAATGATGTAAGTCAGGGCCTTGGGTTTTTTGAGAACCTGTTGTTGAACATTTGACAGCACACCACCACAAGGTTCCCGCCCTCAAGAGACACGTTCAAGTTGGGTACTTTATCAATAAGCAATTAATGTAAAATAATTCCAGATTGTGATTAGGCTTTGGAGGTAATGTGGTAATGAGTAAAAGGGGTGACAGGCTTTTTTAGGCAGTCCTCCCTGGGAAGGTGATATTGGAGTTGAGATCTGAAGTGTGAGAAGTTGACTGCTGTGTAAAGGGAAATGCATTTCGAGTAGAAAGACTGTTGGTTTGAGGGCCTCCAGGTGGGATGGACATCAATGTGTTCTAGAAATAGAAAATAGCCTTGGCGAGCCAAATGGAGAGAAATGCAGGGACAGAATGTGCCTTCCAGGCATATTAAGGACTTTAGATTTTTACCTTAGGAGCAGTGGGGAAAATTTTAAGGGTTTTAAGCAAATGAGGGATACGATCAGTTTTGTTTTTTAAAAAGATCACTCTGGCCTGTCGCGGTGGCTCATGCCTGTAATCCCAGCACTTTGGGAGGGCGAGGTGGGCGGATCACCTGAAGTCAGGAGTTCAAGACCAGCCTGGCCAACATGGTGAAACCCCATCTCTACTAAAAATACAAAAATTAGCTAGGCGTGGTGGCATGCGTCTGTAGTCCCAGCTACTTGGGAGGCTGAGGCAGGAGAATTGCTGGAACCCTGGAGATGGAGGTTGCAGTGAGCCAGGATCGTGCTGCTGCACCCCAGCCTGGCTGACAGAGTAAGACTCTGTCTGAAAAAAATAAAAAGATAATAAAAAGATCACTCTGGTTGCTTGCAGAGAGTAAATTGGAGGCGGGAAAGGGTAGAGCAATCTTATAAGACAACTCTCAGTTGACATTGCCATGTATTATTGCCATGAAAGAGGAGATTTCAGACTTTTGGAAAACCCTTTCTGTTATGCTATAAAGATATAGGAAAAGATGGTAAACCTGACTGCGTAAAAAATTTACATTTCTGGCTGGTTGTGGTGGCTCATGCCTGTAATCCCAGCACTTTGGGAGGCCGAGGCTGGTTGATCATCTGAGGTCAGGAGTTCGAGACCAGCCTGGCCAACATGGTGAAACCCCATCTTTTTTTCTTCCATCCTGAAAACATAAAAACCTACAAAGTAACTTGAAACTTTACTAATATCTCACCATTTAATGATAACAAATACAAATATTTTAATGAGGCTTTTAAAATATATTTTCCTATGTATGTGTGTATAAATATGCATATGCATTATTAGTGATGTAAATTCAAATGAAAAAAAAGAGTATAAATTTCACCCAAATATCATAGTACTTTTTATAGCCTGCTCTTTTGCTCTCTCTCTCTCTCTTTTTTTTTTAATATATGGACAGAGGAAAGGGAGGGGAGAAAGAAAAGAAAAGGAAGGAAGGAAAGGAAAGGGAAGAAAAAGACATTTTGTTCATATGTTGTAGACATTTTTCATGTCCATAAATATAAAAAATAAGCATTAAACTGAAAAATATTTCATCGTATGTATATCCCAAAAGTTTCTTTTCAGTTAGTTCTGTATTATTGAACATCTCGACTATTTCAGAAATATTTTAATATAAACCACAATAATAAGGCTAGGCATGGTAGCTCACATCTGTAATCCCAGCATTTTGGGAGGCCGAGGCAGGCAGATCATTTGAGGTCAGGAGTTAGAGACCAGCCTGGCCAACATGGCAAAACCCTGTCTCTACTAAACAAACAAAAATTACCTGAGTGTGGTGGTGGGCGCCTGTAATCCCAGTTACTCTGGAGGCTGAAGCAGGAGAATCGCTTGAAACTGGGAGGTGGAGGTTGCAGTGAGCTGAGATCATGCCACTGCATTCCATCCTGGGCAACAGAACGAGACTCTATCCTTCTCCCCACAACCACCCCCCAAAAACAAACAAACAAAAAAACAAAAAACAGTAATGAGCATGCTTGTGCTTGCTTTTTTTTTTTTTTGAGACAGAGTCTCACTCTGTTGCCCAGGCTGGCAAGCAGTGGTGCAATCACAGCTTATTGCCACCTCGACTTCCTGGGCTCACGTGATCCTCCTATCTCAGCTTCCTGAGTAGCTGGGACGACAGGTGCTCACCACCACACCCTGCTTTTTTTTTTTTTTTTGGTAGAAATAGTGTCTTGCCATGTTGCCCAGGTTGGAGGCTGGGCTTGAACTCCTGGGCTCAAGCAGTCCTCCCACTTTGGCTCCCAAAGTGCTGGGATTACAGGCGTGAGCCATCGGGCCCAGCTGTGCTTACATTTTTATCCAATTACACAATTATCTCCTTAGGGTGAATCCCTAGAAATTGGATCGGTAGGTGAAGGGGTCTGCTCGCTTTCATTTTGGTACATTGTGCTCAAGTCCTCCTGGGCGAGTTGTACCAGTGCCTGAGAGCCTTGCTGCTTCACATATCTGCCACAGATGTTAGTCTTTCATCTTTGCCAATCTCACTGGCAATAAATGATACCTCTTGATTATTGTAATTAGTGTTTCTTTTATTAGGAATGGTACTGAATGTTCTTATTCATATTTTAATTGGGCAATTTATCTTTTTTTTAGCTTGCCCACTCAGGTACTTGCCCATTTTTCAATTCAGTCTTTAAAACATGAATCTGTAAGAGCCTCTGATAAATGTGTATGTATATAAATGTGTGTGCGGGTGGGTGTGTCTATAAAGGATTTTTAACAATTTTTCTGGCATATCACAAATATTCCGCATTTGGCAATTACGTTGCAGAGTTTTTTTATTTGTCTTTCATTCTTGTTCACGTTCTCCTTTTTCTGTGCAGGGTTTATAGACACTCCAATGTATCAGTATTTCTTCTCTATATTTCTGGAGTCTGCATTTAGGATTATAAAAACACACACCTCTTTTCTTCCAGGCCTTCTATGGCATTTTCTTTTTTGAGAGGGCAAAGCGGGAGTGTACACTTTTAATTGAAGTATAACAGACACGTGGAAGTGCCCACATCATACGTGTCCAACTTACTCACATTTCACAAAGTGAATGCAACCCAGACTCTGACCCAGATATCCCTGCTGTGCCCTCTTCAAGCCATGGGCGTCTATTGAGGCGTGAGGTCCAGTGCCGGAAACAGCTGTACAATTCCCCCGATGGCAAGCCGGCTGTTCCAACACGATGTATTGAAAATCCATTTTTTACTCACAGGTCAGAAATGTCTGTTTGCTTTTGTTCCCACAATTGGCCTATTTCTAGCTCGCTATTTTCGTCCATTGATCCATCTGCTTTTGTCACTGACGAGTTCTTTTTATTACTCTAATGAGATTTATACACATTTTTTTAAACTGGCTGTTCAAAAAAATGCTCTTTTTCAGAATACTTAGTAACATTCCGCCCAAATCCTATTAACTTTTCATTGTTAATGTTTTCAGTGTATTGGCTAATAGAGGAAAAATTGACTTTTTTTCTTACAGCGTTGTCTACGTGTCCAAGAACAAGGTTTGTCGCTCTCTTTGTTCAATCTTTCCTCCTACGGCCCTTGCTGGGATTTTATTGTTTTCTTCAAATAGATCCTGTGTGTCTTGCTATGTTTATTCCTAGGCATCTTATGGCATTTTGTTGTTATTAGGAATGGATTATTTTCTTTCATTATAACTTCTATTTTAACATTCTAAATAGTTATCTAAATACAGATAATCATGTATTCAGTAAGTTGGTTGCTTAAAAATCAATATTAAAAAAATCCATTCCAAATAGTTATCTAAATACAGATATCTAAATACAGATAACTATTTGGAATGGATTTTTTTAAATATTGATTTTTAAACAACCAGCTTACTGAATGCATTCCTAATACTTTCTCATTTGAGTTTCTTGAGTTTTTTGGGTTTATAATGGTAGCCCTTCTGTGATTTCTATCTATCCCTTGATGCTGAATGCTTCCAATCAGCATTTAATGTGCTTCAGGTTCCACAGCTTCCAAGCTGTAAAATCAACCTTGTTCACTATTGCTTTTCTCCTCTTTCCAGCTAAACTCCTTAAAAGGGTTCTCTTCCCGCTTCATTTCCTGCCTTCCACTCATTCCTTCACCTCCTCCAATCTGGCTGTAGCCATCTCTACTCCACCAAAATCATTCTTGGTAAGGTCTCCAGTGACCTCCGTGTCTCTAGGTTCAAAGGTCATTTTAATCCCTCATCTCCTCTGACCTTTGACCCACGTTACGGACTGCTAGCCATGCTCTCCCTCTAGCATCCCGTGTTCCCTTCTGGTGGCTCCCTCACTTGCACTCTGTGGGTTTCCTCCGACCTCTGTGGCTGCTGCTTCCCCATCTCTTTGTGACTTGTCTTCCTCTACTCTTCCTTTTGTTGTGGATTTCTTATTGCTCAATATTAGAACCTTATAGTTTCTTATTTCACTCTCCACTGAGATGATATCATCCATTATATTACTTTAGTTACCAATGACTTTCTCATGAATCCCAAACTTCTATCTCTAGACAAGGCCTTGCTTCCCGCTCCAGATTCATCCACCTGATCACCTCCCCAGCATTTTCACCTGGATGTCTCAAAAGCATCTTAAACCCAGCATGTTTGAAATTAAACTCCTGACATCTCTCCCCGAAGCCGTCTGGCCTCCCTGCTGTGAGCTCTTATGGCACCTAGAGCTTTTCCTTCATATCTCTTATTGTAGTGAGAGAGGAGAATGGAAAACAAACAAACAAACAAAAAAACAGTTAAGCAGACAGTTAAGGCAAGTCCTCCGTAGAATTCTATTTTTTGTTTGTTTTTTGGAAACAGAGTCTAGCTCTGTCACCCAGGTTGGAGCGCAATGGTGCGATCCCAGCTCACTGCAACCTCTGCCTCCCAGGTTCAAGAGATTCTCCTGCCTCAGCCTCCTGAATAGCTGGGATTACAGGCATCTGCCGCCACGCCCGGCTCATTTTTGTATTTTTAGTAAAGACAGGGTTTTACCATGTTGGCCAGGCTGGTCTCGACCTCCTGACCTCAGGTAATCCACCTGCGTCGGCCTCCCAAAGTGCTGGGATTACAGGCGAGAGCCACTGCGCCCGGCCTGTGGAATTCTTTTTAACCAGAGAAACAGCCTGAAAAATCAAGCTGTAGCTGCACAGAGAAGGGAGCAAGGCCCAATGGAGAAATGCCTCTGTTCTTTGTGTAATGAGCAGGCTCCTGGGAAAACATTTCCTCCACTTCCACAGACATGTCCACGGTGGGCTATGTGGGAACTTGCACAGAAGGGAGGCTTGCCTGAGACATGCCCACAGCTACACAGGTAAGGGCAGTTACACAAGTAGCTACACAGATAAGGGAAGTTACACAGGCAGGGAAGTTTCTTATAAAAGCTTTTGTATTCAACTGAAAAAATGGCAATCCTCTTCTGGGTCCCCTCTCCACAGTGGAGAGCTTTCCTCTTCCGCTTAATAACTTTCTCTCCAACCTCACCCTTGGTGTCCACACTCCGTAATTTTCTTGGTCGTGAGACAAGAACTCAGACAACAAGACTGCAACAATATTGTAATTGCCCGTCTCTTCCAATAGACTTTACTCCCCATGAGGACCAGGACGTGTGCATAGTTTGCTAATTTTTGTGTTCCTTGCTCCTACCATACATAATACCTCTTACTTGAGTGACCTGGTGCTCAAAACATTTTGCAAATGATTTCTAATTGGCTATTTTTTAAAAAATTTATTTGTATTCAACTATTTTACTGAAATATGAATTTCAGTCTTTAGAGAAGCGGATGCAAGGGGTTGATTGGAAAACACCTGAAGGCAGTCAGAGTGGTGAGGGAGAGCCCTGGGACTGCGATGCTGGGTGGCCAGCGAGGACTCCCACTCAGCAAGAGCCTTTGCCTCAGCTGGTGAACTATTGAGATTTATTTGACAGTATTTGTCATTTTTGAATCACTACTCATAAATGGATGGTGACTGGGACTGTTTGCGGATATGTGTTTTATCTTGTTAGGTTCCGGAATGACTGTCATTCCATTTTTTTTTTTTTT
>NW_012105253.1:3847057-3848539 GCF_000951045.1 Mandrillus leucophaeus
CTATAAAGATCTATGTGCAAGATAGTAAAATTTCATGCTTCAGCTAATCTTTTAGACAGAGTCTCACTCTGTCACCAAGGCTGAAGTGCAGTGGTGCAGTCTCCGTTCACTGCAACCTCCGCCTCCCAGGTTCAAGCAATTCTTGTGCCTCAGCCTCCTGAGTAGCTGGGACCACAGGTGTGTGCCACCGTGCCCAGCTAATTTTTTTTATTAGTAGAGAAGGGGTTTCACCATGTTGGCCAGGCTGGTCTCGAACTCCTGGGCTGAATTGATCCACCTGCCTCAGCCTCCCAAAGTGCTGGGATTAGAGGCGTAAGCCACCGCACACAGCCTGCTTTAGCTAATCTTAAAATACATCTGCCCCCTATTAAGTGTCAGCAGGTTATACATTGATCAGTACATCAACAGTGTGAGGAAATTACCATAAGATTCTTTACTTCGAGACAGAAAGGCACCATCAAATCACAAGACCCCCCCCAAAATGGATTAATTTGGAAGCCTACTTGTTTCTAAACTGTCAGATGTGACCTGTAAGTTATAAGAAAGGGAAAATTATCTGTAATTTATTACCAGAGATAATCACTGTTTGTAGTTCTGGGTATATTTTTCCAGATGCTTTCGTATACATATATTTTGTCTCTCTGGGCATGTCTGTGTGTGTTCCAGTCATATTTGTGTATATGTGGATATGTATGTATATATAGATGTGTGTTTTATATACATGTTATATGTATTATATATAGATGCTTGTGTATCTGTAGATATATTTACTTCCATGAATATCTGTATATCTATCTAGATGTATCTGCGTTGTGGTGACCTGCAGAGGCAGATGGATAACCCCCTTTTCAAAGTTTGGTTCAGTTGTTAAGACTGATGATGACACACACACACACACACCAAGAGGGCATAAAAATGTTTCTTACCTTATTTTACAAAATTGAGGTCCTGGGAGAGTAGGACAGACCTCTCAAGCAGGTCAGAAGTGGCCTGATAGAGCAAGGGAAGGGGACTGTGGTTAGGGTGGAACCGTGGTGAGGGTGCCTATGCAAGGGCAGGGGCTTTTGTGGTTTAAATCTCCTGCTAGCACCAAAGGAAGGAGCACTCAGCCTTTCTCATAAGCTTGTCGAGATGTGGAACACAAAAGAAAGGGGGAGGAGTGAGGCTTAAAGGCCATCAGCAAATGTCAGATGGAGTCAGATGCCTCTTTACAGTGTATAGTTACATCTGTGTGAATATATATGTAGATATGTCTGTGTATAAACACACACATATCTATCTATCTATCTATCTATCTATCTATCTATCTATCTATCTATCTATCTATCTATCTATCTATGGCAACTGCCTTTTCTCACTTATAATCTTATGTCAGTACATGTAGATTACCCTCATTCTTTTAAGTAGGTGCATAGATTTCTCTGGCATGGATGTGCCGTAATTAGATAGCCATCACCTTGTCAATGAATACATTGTTTCCAT
>NW_012105253.1:3849546-3850568 GCF_000951045.1 Mandrillus leucophaeus
CTACTCATAAATGGATGGTGACTGGGACTGTTTGCGGATATGTGTTTTATCTTGTTAGGTTCCGGAATGACTGTCATTCCATTTTTTTTTTTTTTTTTCCCCAGGCTGGAGTGCAGTGGTGCGATCTCGACTCACTGCAACTTCTGCCTCCTGGGTTCAAGCGATTCTCCTGCCTCAGCCTCCGAAATAGCTGGGATTATAGGCGTCTGCGACCATGCTCTGCTAATTTTTGTATTTTTAGTAGAGACCGGGTTTCACTGTGTTGGCCAGGCTGGTCTCAAGCTCCTGACCTCAGGTGATCCATCCGCCTTGGCCTCCCAAAGTGCTAGGATTACAGGCGTGAGCCACCATGCCTGGCCTTCATTCTACTCTTATTAAAAAGACATGAGAAGATTTTCTTTTCTCTCTAGACTCTGTTCCTTGGAGGTTTGAAAGAGCTATCTGTGAAAGAGGGAATCCTGGCACTTTGGAGAATGTGGTTCTTTGGTCCTTCTGTTTCTTCTTTGGTTGTGTCTCTTAGTTTTATCTTTTTTTTTTTTTAAGTAAATGTCGGGAAACATTTTTACTGAATCCTCCACTCGAATTTATTAGCATTGAACTTTGGGGAGAATTCTCTTGTGGTTCTTTGCCTTTCCTCTATATTAGCGATGCTTTTCTCTTTCACATCTTTTTTTTTTTTCTTTTTTAGAGATGGGGTATCATTGTGTTGGCCAGGCTGGTCTTGAACTCCTGGCCTCAGGTGATCCTCCCATCTGTGCCTCCCAAAGTGCTGGGATTACAAGTATGTGCCACTACACCCAATCTTCTTTCACATCCTTAATACCATGATTTTTTACTTTAATTTCTAACTAGGTTTATTTTTTCCTAAAATAAAATATTTCCTGCATCAATTTATCAACCCCACTTATTTCTATTTTCCAATATATTCATTTAAGCTTTTGTTTTTATTTCTGTTGCACTAATTTCTTAGGTTTATTAACTTTAACTTCTTGAATTGGAAGAATAGTTCATCGTTTTTCATT
>NW_012105253.1:3850618-3851991 GCF_000951045.1 Mandrillus leucophaeus
AAGTGATTCTCCTGCCTCAGCCTCCCAAATAGCTGGGATTATAGGCGCCTGCGACCACGCTCGGCTAATTTTTGTATTTTTAGTAGAGACCGGGTTTCACTGTGTTGGCCAGGCTGGTCTCAAGCTCCTGACCTCAGGTGATCCATCCGCCTTGGCTTCCCAAAGTGCTAGGATTACAGGCGTGAGCCACCACGCCTGGCCTTCATTCTACTCTTATTAAAAAGACATGGGAAGATTTTCTTTTCTCTTTAGACTCTGTACCTTGGAGGTTTGAAAGAGCTGTCTGTGAAAGAGGGAATCCTGGCACTTTGGAGAATGTGGTTCTTTGGTCCTTCTGTTTCTTCTTTGGTTGTTTCTCTTAGTTTTATCTTTTTTTTTTAAGTAAATGTCCGGAAACATTTTTACTGAATCCTCCACTCAAATTTATTAGCATTGAACTTTGGGGACAATTCTCTTGTGGTTCTTTGCCTTTCCTCTATATTAGCGATGATTTTCTCTTTCACATCTTTTTTTTGTTTATTTTTTAGAGATGGGATATCATTGTGTTGGCCAGGCTGGTCTTGCACTCCTGGCCTCAGATGATCCTCCCATCCGTGCCTCCCAAAGTGCTGGGATTACAAGTATGTGCCACTACACCCAATCTTCTTTCACATCCTTAATGCCATGATTTTTTACTTTAATTTCTAACTAGGTTTATTTTTTCGTAAAATAAAATATTTCCTGCATCAATTTATCAACCCCACTTATTTCTATTTTCCAATGTATTCATTTAAGCTTTTGTTTTTATTTCTGTTGCACTAATTTCTTAGGTTTATTAACTTTAACTTCTTGAATTGGAAGAATAGTTCATTGTTTTTCATTATTTCTTATATTAACTTTTTTTTTTTTAAGACAAAGTTTTGGTCTGTTGCCCAGGCTGTAGTGTAATGGCACAATCTTGGCTCACTGCACCCTCTGCCTCCCAGGTTCAACAGACTCTCCTGCCTCAGCCTCCCAAGTAGCTGGGATTACAGGTGCCTGCCACCTCACCTGGCTAACTTCTTTTGTATTTTTAGTAGAGATGGGGTTTCACCATGTTAGCCAGGCTGGTCTCGAACTTCTGACGTCAGGTGATCCTCCCACCTTGGCCTCCCGAAGTGCTGGGATTACAGGTGTGAGCCACCGTGCCCAGCCTACTATATTAACATATTTAATATTAACAAAGTTTACAGTCATTTATATTGTTTTCTGAATGTAAAAATATGCTTGTTGTAGAGCTTCAAACATAGAAGTATGTAACTGAATATCATCAAAATTAAGACTGTTGACCAGACATGGTGGCTTACGCCTATACTCCCAGTGCTTCAGGAGGTCAAAGTGGGAGGATTGCTTGA
>NW_012105253.1:3858091-3871534 GCF_000951045.1 Mandrillus leucophaeus
GGGTTCAAGCAATTCTCCTGCTTCAGCCTCCTGAGTAGCTGGGACTACAGGCAAGCGCCACGACGCCCGGCTAATTTTTGTACTTTTAGTAGCGATGGGGTTTCGCCATGTTGGCCAGGGTGGTCTCGATCTCTTGACCTCGTGATCCGCCTGCCTCGGCCTCCCAAAGTGCTGGGATTACAGGTGTCAGCCACCGCGCTCGGCCCATTTCCTTCTTCTTTAAGGCTGACTCTTCTTTCATTGCATGTATATATCACACTTTATTCATCTGTTGGTGGACACATGAGTTGTTTCCATATTTTGGCTACTGTGTAATGCTGCGGTGAGCATTTGCGGTGGGAGGGCAGATATCTTTCCAAGGTGGTGATTTTATTTTCTTAGGGTGTGTATCCAGCAGAGGGATTGCTGAATCGTCTGGTAGTACTACTTTTAACTTCCTTAGAAATATCAATAGGATTTTCCATAGTGGCTTCATACTGACAGTGGGTTTCCTTTCTCTACATTCTCGCCAAAGCTTATCTTGTCTTTGTGATAGACATGTGTGAGGTGATATACCTCACTGTGGTTTTGATTTTCATTTTCCTGATGATCAGTGAGGTTGAGCACATTTTCATATACCTCTTGGCCATTTGTATGGCTTCTTTGGAGAAATGACTATTCAGGTCTATAAACACATTGTTAAACACATTGTTAAAGCATCCATTTGTTTTCATCATCACCAAAAGGGATAGCATTTTTGTTTTCTTTTGAGACAGTGTTTCACTCTGTCACTGAGACTGGAATGCAATGGCAAAATCATGGCTCATTACAGTCTCAAACTTCTGGGCTCCAGTGATCCTTCCACCTCAGCCTTCTGAGTAGCTGAGAGTACAGGTGTGTGCTGCTGTGTCTGACTGATTTTTTTATTATCTGTAGAGACAGGGTCTGCCTCTGTTGCCCAGGCTGGTCATGAACTCCTGGGCTCTAGCTAGAGATCCTCCCACCTCAGCCGCCCAAAGCTCTGCAGTTACAGGTGTGAGCCACTGTGCCTGGCCAGGGATAGCGAGTTTTTAAACCTTTTTCAGTCTGGTGAACGATAAATTATATCTTGTCTTAATTTGCACGTTGTTCATTATTAATCAATTTCAGCAGCTTTCATTTACTATCTTTTTATATTTTATTAAATTTTTAATGTAATTTGCAATTTTTCTACAGGCTGTTAGCCATGTGTCATCATACTACAGATGTTTTTACATTGTTTCTAATTTGGTTTTACGATCAAGTTTTTTGGCAAACAAAATATTAATTCGTATGTAGTCAATTTACCAATTATTTTCACTTAAGGTGTTTGTTTTCTGTCAGGCTTCAATGGCCTTCATCACTTGTTCATATTTCTGCAAATATTTATAAAAATTGAAAGTTCAGAGGCTTTCAGTGTTTCATCTAACTTTAAATTGATTTTTTTCTTTTCTTTTTTTTTTTTTTTTTTTTTTTTTACGGAGTCTCGCTCCATCATCCAGGCTGGAGTTCAGTGGCGTGATCTCAGCTCACTGCAACCTCTGCCTCCCGGGTTCAAGCAATTCTTCTGTCTCAGCCTCCTGAGTAGCTGGGACTACAGGTGTGCACCACCATGCTTGGCTAATTTTTGTACTTGTAGTAGAGATGGGGTTTCACCTTGTTGGTCAGGCTGGTCTCAAACTCCTGACCTCAGGTGATCCACCCACCTTGGCCTCCCAAAGTGCTGCGATTACAGGCTTGAACCACCGCGCCCAGCAAATTGAGTTTTTCATAATTTATTTATACACAAGGCCTGAAGTAAGGATCTAGCTTTAAAAAGCAACAAAACAATGCCTAGCTGGCTGCTCCGAGGCCATCAGTCATCCTTGTCTGTCTCCCCTCAAATGATTAAACATGTTCCTGTTATATAATAAGCCAAATGCCCATAGATGTTTGGATCTATTTTGTGACTCACTGCTTTACTGATCTCTTTATTCTAGCACCAACACTACACTGCTAATGACTGCAACTTTAATTTCTCCTAGGTAAATAACCCCTCCGACTCCCTGTACCTCCACATGTTTTCAGAAGTTGCCTAATTTTTTATATGTTAATTCTTTTCAAATTAACTTTACTACATAAGGAATCCAGTTTATTTAAGAAGTTTGTTGTAGTTTGTCTTTTGACATTTCTGTATCTCTTACTATTATTATTTTTTGGAGACGGATCCCGCTAGGTTGGAGTACAATTACAGGGACTCTTCTCGGGTACAATTATAGAACACCGCAGCCTCTGACTCCTGGCCTTAAGTGGTCCTTCTGCCTTAACCTCCCAAGTGTCTGGGACTGCAGGTGCGTGCTACTCTGCCCAGCCAAGTTAACTTTCGAATTCGTGTTTTTTCAAAATCCTGTTGGCATTTTAATTTCTATTAGAATTACAGATTGTTTTGGTGAAGATTATATTTTTATAAGATTGTATTTTCCTAAGAACTGAAATAGATTTTTTGTGTATTTAGTAGTTATAATTTTCTTATACATTTCTTGTTAAGTTTAATCCTAAGTATTCTGTTTTTGTTCCTATTAGCTCTGTCCTATAAATTTAACATGTTGTGTTTTCATTCCATTCCATGTATTTTTAATTTTTCTTGAGACTTCTTTAGCGCGTGGATTACACAGAAGTGTTTGGAGATTTTGCTGTTACCTGTTCTTAGCTTGACATCCTTTTAGGACTAGAACACACTCTCTGATTTCAATTCTTTTAAATCTGTTGAGATTCATTTTAGGGCCCTGGATATGGCTTATCTTGGTGAACGTTAAGTGGGCACCTGAACAGAAGATATATTCTGCTGTTATAGGGTGTACTGTCCTACAAGTGTCAGTTAGATCCCATTGTTTGATGGTGTCATAAAGTTCTCTGCTGATTTGCTATCTAATAGTTCTCTCAATTGTTGAGGTAGGAGTATTAAAGTCTCCAACTATTCATGGATGTCTGTTTTTCCTTTTATTTCTAACAGTTTCGCTGAATGTATTTTGAAGCTCTTTTGTTTGATGTATAACCTTTAGTATAGCCACGTCTTCTTGGTGGATTGAGCCTTGTGTCATTATATAATGTCTCTCTATCCCTAGTCTGGGTTGCTTTTTAGAAGAAGAGATTAACAACAGATCTCTTTACTTTTGATCTAGTAAATCTGGAGTGGTCTCTGAAAATCTGCATTTTAACAAATTTCCAAGATTATTTTTATAATCAGGTATTACTCAGAGTTCTTGCTTACAAACAATAGAAACTGACTTTAGAAAACTTAAGTAGAATTTATCGAAAAAATATCTGGTAACATCTAGTGGATTGTGGAGTCTTGTTACGAAGCTTCAGGGAAGCCAGAACGCCTAGGCAGTTACTCTCCCTGACCGTGACTGCTGGAGCACAGGTAGGTGACCCAAACTCAACTCATCTGGGTCTCACACTACCCAGGACTTTAAATGTGGTATAAGGATATAAAGTGGGGATAGTTTAGGATTCGTTCTGGTGGTGGTGAGAATTTTGGTGTCCAGTAATAGAAGTAGCAATAATGACAGAATCTAGACACGTGCCTAATTATGGCATGATCTGATCTTAACTCAGACTGCCTGGCCTTTTGGTTTCTATCCCTTTTCTGAGCTTGCTTCCGAGACTTCCAGCAGTAAACACGCGTACGCGCGCGCGCGCACACACACACACACACACACACGTTATACAAACTCCTGTTTGGGGAAAATTGTAATTTTGGGAGAAAAATCAGCATAGTACCTATAACTTGCTAGGGCAATTGCAAAATAATTAGTGAGATCGATGTTGTGGGTTCTGTTTGCACAGTGAGTGGAATTATTTAGTGTTTTGGAAGGCAGCAGCCCTGAAACACAGGAGGTATACTCCCAAATTGTGTATCATAAGGGAACCTAAGTGGTGGTGGTACCACCAGGCTGTGTGTCAGGATCTGTATGTGACGTTGGACAAGTAGTTACTGAGACTAGTCACTTAGTCTAGGCTCATCTGTAAAGGGAAGAAATTGTATTCAGCCAGATAGTTTCTAGGCCATTCTGAATTATAATATGTTATTCTATGATTCTAGAGAGCTTTGCTGTTGGTTAACCACTTCATACTTTACTGTTGTTGTGAGATTCATGGAGAACTACCAAGAACACAGACCAAGAGAAACTGAAGTATGAGATGGAGTATCTGAATTAGCCAGTATCTGCATGAAAAGATCCAGGCCAAAGTGTGTGTTCAGATGGACAGAAACCCAGTTACTGTGGAAAAATTGACACCAAAGAGTTCTGGTGTCACACAAGGCTTGTCACACAACTCCATAACCAGAGACAAGACACATTAGCAATCCTTTCAGAGACCCTGAGATAACATCTCTTCCAAAAAAAAAAAAACTTTTGCCTGTTTCGTGCTGTCAGAACTGAAGGGATAATGGATATTTGGCAGAGAGAGGATATAGCATGAAGTGAGAGTTAGAAGTTAAGCAAGTTGAATTGGTATGAGAAAGGGGGTGGGAAAACGGGCAGATCCCCCATCTTCTCCAGATATCAAAACTTGGCTCTGGAGATGACTGACAGGTGGGTGCCAAGAGGGGTCTTACCTGGCCAACGCGTGTTAATGCCGGTCCCTGCTCTTGGCCTAATCATACAAAATGACTACACCAGAGTGGCTCAGATAAATCAATTTGTCAGGAAGGGTACAACCTGCAGAATGGCTGTAAAGGACCATGTTAGTGAAGTGACTCCGTATTTTCCCTTTCACATAAAGAACAGTTTAGAGGTGACTGGAGCATAATAAAGTGAGTAATTCTCTTGTGACTTGCAGGTTCTTATGAGTGCTTCAATACTGGGGGCCCTGTGTCTCTTCTCGTCGGTCTGTGTTGTATGTGCCATTTCTGCATTTACTCTCCCCATTGAAACCAAAGGACGGGCCCTCCAGGTGAGTGATGCAGGGAGCTCTGAAGTCTTTTCGACTACCACTGTTGCCCAGAGGAAATGAACTTGGTATATGGTCATCACTGTAGTTAAGATAACTGGTAATTCATATCAAGTTTCTTTCTGTAAAGTTGCGGTTTGAATAACAAGAACTTTTTTTTTTTTTTCCTAGTGACAGTTGTAGAGGCCTCGGGATTCTACCCTTCCCGCTTTTCTTTTTCTTTTTCTTTTTTTTTTCAGACAGAGTCTCACTCTGTCTCCCAGGCTGGAGTGCAGTGGCACGATCTTGGCTCACTGCAACATCCACCTCCTAGCGATTCTCCTGCCTCAGCCTCCCTTATAGCTGAGACTACACGCACGTGCCACTACGCCCGGCTAATTTTTTGTATTTTTAGTAGAGACGGGGTTTCACCATGTTAGCCAGGATAGTCTCGATCTCCTGACCTCGTGATCCACCTGCCTCAGCCTCCCAAAGTGTTGGGATTACAGGCGTGAGCCACCGCGCCCAGCTGCCCTTCCCACTTTTTTATCTGAATATAAGCCTTACTGCAGAGCTGAAAATGACTGGCAGAGCTGCAACAGCTATTTGTGTTGTCCTTGGGGTCACATGGTCTTCATGTGTTGGTCCAGCTTCATTTACCTCTGGTCCCTCTGGGAAGAATTGAGTCAAAAGCTCCAATGTTGTGCCAGTCGCTTTCCAATACTAACAGCAGGACTGACTGCTCACTCTATTTTGCAAAGTACATTAAAAATATATATATATACACACACACACACACACACACACACACACACCCCCCACACACACACACACACAGACACACACGCGCACCACACCCCTACCTCAAAAGTATAAGGCATCCTTCCAGGCTCAAAGTTGAAGAGAGGGCCTCTCCTACCCCTGCCCTTATGGTTGGATTCAGTGAAGGATGGTCACCTCCAAGTACAGGTGGTGGGTCTGATGTCTTCCTGTCTTCAACACAAAGCTTGTAGCTGGTTTACAAGGGCGTGTGTGTGTGCTTATGGGGAAGGGGGAGAATGGTTGGGTTAGGCCACTGGTCACATAGTTTAGTTGACCCTGAGATGCCACCTCTCCCTGAGGCTGTAGAGTCATGGTGCTTCTGTGGCTGAGTGTGACTTGCCCTCTCTGCTACGTCCTACTCACTGTAAACCTTGTATGCGTTCATATTTGTTTTGATACTGATATGTTTTGTTTCTGTGAGTAGATACAAGGAAGGCACTATTGAGTATTAAAAAGGCAGCCGGGTGCGGTGGCTTACGGCTGTAATCCCAGCATTTTGGGAGGCTGAGGTGGGCAGATCATCTGAAGTCAGGAGTTCGAGACCAGCCTGGCCAATATGCTGAAACCCCATCTCTACTAAAAACACAAAAATTAGCCATGCCTGTAGTCCCAGCTACCGGGAGGCTGAGGCAGGAGAATCTCTTGAACCTGGGAGGCGGAGGGGTTGCAGTGAGCTGAGTTCATGCCACTGCACTCCAGCCTGGGCGACAGAATGAGACTCTGTCTCAAAAAAAAAAGCTTAGTTTGTCTTTTTTTTTTTTTTTCTTTTTTTTTTTGAGATAGAGTCTTACTCTGTCGCCCAGGCTGGAGAGCAGTGGTGTGACCTTAGCTCACTACAACCTCCGCCTCCCGAGTTGAAGTGATTCTCCTGCCTCAGCCTCCCAAGTAGCTGGGATTACAGGCACCCACCACCACACCTGGCTAATTTTTGTATTTTTAGTAGAGATGGGGTTTCACTATGTTGGCCAGGCTAGTCTCGAACTCCTGACCTCAAGAGATCCACCTGCCTTGGCTTCCTAAAGTGCTGGGATTATAGGTGTGAGCCACCGCACCCGGCCTAGTTTGCGTATCTTTAAGGCTAGTTTATTTTTAATGTAATATTGCATTTTAATCAGATTAGGTGATCTATTATGTAATTGTGAATTTAGGGCTTTGTTTAGGTTCCTTACTTGGAAAGGTGATCCAGTCACTGAGTGCTTAAAGCCAGAGATTTAGATGATCGATATGCTTGCTTCCTTTTAATTATAAGCAAAAGGATGATCAGATCCTTTATACAAATGAGGAAACTAAGACACAAGTTGAGCAACTTGTATAAAGGAGCACACTAATATTGTAGTGAGGCTAAAATTTAAACCAGACTGTAACACTAAGGAAATAGGAATTTAGTGTTACTTAATTTTGCAAATAATGATACATGTAAGTGGAAACCTGACTCAGCATCTAGAATCTCCTATTCAAGTCATATCTACCTAGAAGACTTTTCCTCTTCTGTTGACTGGGACTTGGTTTTAGCACTATGTGGAAATGATTCTGCATGATTGTTTATAACCTTTTAAACAAACAAGTAGGTTCAATACATACAATTGTCTAGGCATGTATCCCTTGATGACTGCCACTAACTGGCTACATGTCTTTGGGAAAAATCTTAAAATACACAGCCACACCCACTCCCCCTACTTCAGTGTTGTGAGTGGTTACCATATGAAACCACCTAACTGACACCAGTACAGCTTCTAGAAATGTTTATAAGAACATGTCAAAAATCTTAACTTCCTTCCAACAACACACACAGACAACATCCTAATAATTTGGATGAACCAACCTGGTCAATAATTTTAAAGTGGTGTTGATTCTGTGTTACAACTACTCTAAGAAACTCTGATTTGAGGAGTCTGGTAAACTAAAAATCTAAAACGCTATCTAGAAAGAGAATAGTGGTCAGGTGCAGTGGCTCACAACTGTAATCCCAGCACTTTGGGAGGCTGAGGCAGGTGGATCACCTGAGGTCAGGAGTTTGAGACCAGCCTGGCCAACATGGTGAAACCCTGTCTCTAAAAAAAAAAAAAATTATATATGTATACACACACATGCGTGTATATATATGTATGCATATATGTATACATATAAATGTATATATAATGTATATAAAATATGAATTTCTCTAAATGACGTCTGCATTATATTAGAATAAAAAAGTTAGCATTATATCTTTAGATACACTAGGGTAAATGCTAGGATCTTCCCTCCTAATAATTTTTTATTAAATAATCTTCTATTACTAAACTATCAGCTGAGTATGAATGGACAAGACTTTTTAAAAGTCTGTTACTGATCTATTAAATAACTTTCTTCCAGCAAATTAAATGAAGACCTGCAAAGCTGTCTACCAGATGAGAAAAATGAATTCTATCTTCAGAACTGCGGCGCATTTTTTAAAACTTGGTTTTACTTCTGTATGCTACTCGGTAATTAGTAAAGTGATTTTTTTTTTTAAAGGCATATATGGGAATGGGGTAGGTAACTCTATATTGATCTCTTCCTTGAGGGACAATATATAAAGTACTTTTATAAAATATAACTTAAGCTTTCAAAGGGGTGTGAAAGGGAGATGGTGGGGGAAAGATGGCTTTTATTCCTTGAAATCAAGTCTGTAAACCTTTATATGAATAAATACTAAATTTTAAACTTATATTTGATATTCTCCCATGAGGTTTGTAGCTAAACTTGAACTGAAATTTTGTAGCTAAGGCAAGAACCTGGGATGATATCATTTTCAAAACAACTAGAATAGCCATCAAGTTCAAATTCAAATTCGCCTGTGTAACTTATAGCCTCCATAGTTTGATGAAAATTGCTTATTCATAAAATGCTTAAATTAGAATGAGTATTACACATAATCACCAAGAAGCAGGGAATAAACCAATTTTACCCCTTACATTCCCTGTCTCTAATTTTATTTTTTTATAGGGGGAGTCTTTGATTCTCTTGATAAAGATTAAAGAACGCAGCAAGCTTTTTGCCATCATGTAATTACAGGCCTGTCCTATTTTATTGTGCTTCCATATATTGCACTGTTACCAACAGCATGTACTCACTGTGTCTCTGTCCTGTTTTGGTCATCTGTTGTGGTGATTGGTGATCTTTGACGTTACTATTGTAATTGTTTTGAGAGTTCCACTAACCACACTCATGTAAGAAGGCAAACTTAATTGATACATGTGTGTTCTTACTGCTCTGCCTACTGGATGTTCCCCCTTCTCTCTCCTTTTCCTTAGGCCTTCCTATCCCCTGAGACTCAGTACTATTGAAATTAGGCCAAATAACCCTACAATAGCCTGTAAATGTTCAAGTGAAAGGAAGACTCACACATTTATGATTTTAAATCAAAAGCTACAAATGATGAAGCTTAGTGAGGAAGGTATGTTGAAAGCTACAGGCTCAAAGCTAGGCCTCTTCTGCCAAACAGCTAGGTTGTGCATGCACAAAGTTCTTGAAGGGTCTGGTTTAGTAAAATGCACGAATGATAAGAAAGCACAACAGCCTTATTGCTAACGTGGAGAAAGTTTGGTCTGGATAGATGAAACTATTCACAACAATCCCTTAAGTCAAAACCTAACATAGAGCAAGACCCTACCTCTCTGTGAAGGCAAGTGCAAGGTGAAGCAGCAAGTGCTAATGGAGACACTATAGCAAGTTATTTAGATCTAGCTAAAATCACTGATGGTAGTTACACTAAACAGATTTTTGTGTCGATAAAATAGCCTTCTATTGGAAGAAGATGCCAACTAGGACTTTATAGTTACACGTTAATGCTTGGCTTCAAAGAATAGACTGACTGTCTTATTAGGGACTAATGCAGCTGGTGCAGCCAATGCTCATTGACCTCAAAATTCAAGGGCCCTTAAGAATTACGCTAAATCTACTCTGCCTGTACTTTATACATAGAACAATGCTTAGATGATGGAATTATCTGTTTACGGCATGGTGAATTTTTAAGCCCATTTTTTGAGACCTATCGTTCAAAAAAAGGACTTCATCTAAAACATTACTGCTCACTGACATTGCACCTAGTCACCTAAGATCTCAATAATTTAAAGTCTGTTAACAAAACACACAGTCTGTAGACCATAGATCAAGAAGTAAAATTTGACTTTCAAGTCTTATTATTTAAGAAATATATTTCATAAAGCTATAGCTGCCACAGATAGTGATTCCACTGATGAATCTGGGCAAAGTAAACAGAAAACCTTCCGGAAACAATTCACCATTCTAGATGCCATTAAGAACATCTGTGATTCACGGGAAGAGTCAGAATAACTCAGGAGTGAGAAAGACATTGATTTGAACCTTCACAAATGACTTTTAGGGGTTCAAGATTTCAGTGAAGAAAGGTACTGTAGATGTGACAGAAATACCAAGAGAACTAGAAGTGGAGACTGAAGATGTGACTGAATTGCTGTAATCTCAAACTTGAACAGATGAGGACTTGCTTCTTGTGGATGAGCAAAGAAAGTGGTTTCTTGAGGTAGAGTCTACTCCTGGTGAAGATGCTGTGACCATTGTTGAAATGACAACAAAGGATTTAGAATATTATATGAACTTAGTTGATAAAGCAGTGGCAGAGTTTGAGAAGATTGACTCTAATTCTGAAAGATGTTCTACTGTGGGTCAAATACTATCAAACAGCATCATGTGCTACAGAGAAATCTTTCATAAAAGGAAGAGTCCATTGATGCAGCAAACTTCATTAAGAAATTGCCACAGCCACCCCAGCCCTCAGCAACTGCTACTCTGAACCGTCAGCAGCCATCCATATTGAGGCTAGACTCTCCATCAGCAAAAGATTGACGTGCTGAAGGCTTAGATGATTGCACTTCTCCGTAATGAATTATTTCAAAATTAAGATATGTGAGAAGCTATTTGGCGAAAGAAAATTAAGGTATGTAGATTTTTTAGATATAATGCTATTGCACACTTAATAGACTACAGTATAAACATAACTTTTATAAGCACTGGGAAACCAAACTATTTGTGACCATTTTTATTGTGATATTTGCTTTATTGCAGTGGTCTGGAACTGAAACCGCAATCTCTGTTGTATGCCTCTACTTACATGCTATTTGTTTTGAAACCATTCCATGCATGCAAGACATCACACCTGTGCACACTAAACTCTTAAGGTTATGTATGCTGTAGAAAGCAACTAAGGTTTATGCGTTTATGCATTTATGTTTTTTCTCTTAATTGCTGTTCAGCCTTCTAGAGTCTCTTTAAAGCAGTCTATAATGGCTTGTAAGTTGTATTCCTAGGTATTTTATTCTCTTTGTAGCAATTGTGAATGGGAGTTTACTCATGATTTGGTGCTGTTTGTCGTTATTGGTGTATAGGAATGCTTGTAATTTTTGTAGATTGATTTTGTATCCTTAGACTTTGCTGAAGTTGCTTATCAGCTTAAGGAGATTTGGGGTTGAGACGATGAGGTTTTCTAAATACACAATCATGACAATCTGCAGAGACAACTTGACTTACTCTTTTCCTAATTGAATACCCTTTCTTTCTTTCTCTTGCCTGGTTGCCCTGGCCAGAACTTCCAATACTATGTTGAATAGGAGTGGTGAGAGGGCATCCTTTTCTTGGGTATTTTCAAAGGGAATGCTTCCAGTTTCTGCCCATTCAGTATATTGGCTGTGGGTTTGTCATAAATAGCTTTTATTTTGAAATGTTTCATCAGTACCTAGAGTTTTTATCATAAAGGGCTGGTGAATTTTGTTGAAGGCCTTTTCTGCATCTATTGAGATAATCATGTGGTTTTTGTCTTTGGTTCTGTTTATATGCTGGATTACGTTTATTGATTTGCGTATGTTGAACCAGTCTTGCATCCCAGGGATGACGCTGACTTGATGGTGGTGGGTAAGCTTTTTGATGTACTGTTGGATTCGGTTTGCCAGTATTTTACTGAGGATTTTCATACTTCTGTTCATTAGGAATATTGGCCTGAAATTTTGCAAAAACTTTTATAATATGAATGCCAAAATATTTATTTTGAACTGTTTGTACCTTGGGTTTTCTTAACATACAACCTCATTAGTAAATCCCTAAAAGGACCAGTCAGATAAACCAGCATCACCATCAAAGTCTGGTACTTGGTGGCCTAGTTTGTTTTTGCTTCTTGTTAAGAACACCCTGGGCTGAATGCGATGGCTCATGCCTGTAATCCCAGCACTTTGGGAGGCTGAGGCAGGAGGATCGCCAGAACCCAGGAGATGGAGGCTGCAATGAGCCATGATGGTCCCACTGCACTCCTGCCTGGATGACAGAGGGAGACCCTGCCTAAAAAAAAAATAATAATAGAGAACACCCTGATTTTTCCTTGGAGAAATGCCACTTCTTAGGTCAGTACATTTTCATTTAAAAGGTGAGGAGGGCTTAACTCTGGTTGATCTGTATATTCTATCCTCTCCCTCAAAGCAATGGCAATTGGGATTCAGTCATCTGCAATGGAAAGATTCCTGACTGAATTTTCTGGTTCAGTTATCTTGGGGTTAAAGGCATTAGTACATAGGCAAAGAATCCATATTCCCAAGTATCTTACAGGGAATGTTAAAACAGCCTTTATTCCATACCACATGTGGAAACATGGGAAAATAATTTTATTAAATGTTTAACTTGCAACTAACAAGGAAAGATTTTTTTAGGACTCAAATTAGGACTTAATTTGAAAATTAAGGAAGCAAATAGGTTGGCCCCATGAAAGATCTGTTAAATATCCAATAGTAAATTTAAAACATAGTAATTCTCAGAAATTATGAGAATCAAAACCTTTCAAACTTTACAAGTGGAATTAACATAGCTAAATTTTTTAAGTGACTCCCAAAAGTCCCCACTCTGTGTCTTTCCCTCCTTCCCCAAATAACTTCCAGACAAGTAGAAGTTTTCATGGCATCTTTGGTTCTAGTTTGGGAGTGGCTGGTATGAGGCAGAATAATCCAAGATATTTACCACCTGCTTTCCTTCCTGTCAATTTTTAAAAAATCTTTTAAGGCTGGTGAAATACATGTGTTAGAATTTTAAAAAACTGTTTTCCTATTACAGCTATTTATGGACTAGTAGCTTGCCCCTATATGTATCAGTGTTACAGCCAGGGGAACAACAGGAGTAGTAACGGAGGCTCAAAGAAGTTAGAACTCTGCTGAAGTAATATTCAGTAATTTTTCCATTAAAAGATCCTTGTGGTAAAATATTGACAGTAAAAATCCATCAAAGTTAATTTTTATTAAAACCAAAGCACCAGTCTGCCCCCAAAAATTAAAAATGAAGACTACTACCTCAGATGTCCCTCTCAATAAGTAAAACCTTCATGGGGAAAAATCTGTGATCTGATTGGCTAGCATTATTCTCACTCAGAAACATAATACCAGTATGTGAATTACAACAGTAAATTCACATTCAAGATGAATATGCAATAAACATTTATAAAAAGACATCAACTATTTACATAGGGCTATAAAATACTTTTAAAAATATATAAATGGTTATTTAAAAGGAGGAGCTCAATTTCAGTAAGAAATCAGATGGTTGAACGCGTGGTCACCATAATTTCTTTTTCTTTTCTTTTTTTTGTTTGAGACAGAGTTTCGCTTTTGTTGCCCAGGCTGGAGTGCAATGGTGTGATCTCGGCTTACGGCAACCTCCACCTCCTGGGTTCAAGTG
>NW_012105253.1:3872034-3884517 GCF_000951045.1 Mandrillus leucophaeus
TCAGCTCACTGCAACCTCTGCCTCCTGGGTTCAAGCTGATTCTCCTGCCTCAGCCTCCTGAGCAGCTAGGATTACAGGTATGTGCCACCACACCTGGGTGATTTTTGTATTTTTATTAGAGATGGGGTTTCACCATGTTGGTCAGGCTGGTCTTGAACTCCTGACCTCAGGTGATCTACCCACCTCGGTCTCCCAAACTGCTAGGATTACAGGCATGAGCCACTGCACCTGGCCTGTTTACTGTAATTTTAATGGCCAATCAGATCACTCAATTTCTCTCATTCACAACCAATACATATAAACCTTAAAATGAATATATCTTCAATTTAAACCTAAAACCTTTTATTCATATGCAGCAATTTACTTTTGGCATTCACATTAATTTGGACCAGAGCTCAGCAAGAGGAGTTCCTGTTCTCACTCTCTCTCCTTGGAACTCAAATGTAACTAAGTGTCTAAGCACAGTAGCAGCATAGGATATTGAAATGCAGTTTCATAAATGGAATAATCAGCTGTATACTCACCCTTTTGACTATGGAGGTAACCTTTGGGAAAACATTCCTAACCAAGTTATACTACATCTACACTACTGTGTGGTAGTAAAATATAGTAGTAGTAAAGCCAGTTCTTTAGCTTAGAAAAGAAACTACATTTCCTTTTTAGTACCTTCTACTTTCCTACCCTTCCATTCAGAAAAGACAAGCAGGGCATGTTAATTCAAAAGGCAAAATGATTGCAATGCCAGATACTGATCTAAAATGTATTCTACATTCAATATGGTCTACATCCATCCATTTATACTTTTGTCGAATGGCCATATATGTCACTGGTCGAGTACTTGGGCTTCCTTATGCAGGAAAGTCAGTTGCTTGGCCCCTAGAAAAGCTGTCAGTGAGGTGGAACTGAGTAAATCCTAGCTTCCACGTAGTCTGCTCATCCATAAGCCCTAGCCAAAGGTGTGGTAAACATTCAGCAATGGGGGCCCACTGGGCTCCTGATCCCAAATCCAGAGGGAAATCTTCCAGAGTTTATCAAAGATGTACATTGGAGTGTACAAGTTTAGGTCAAGGGTATCTGAATCGCACTGAACTTTTGGGGGAATGTTTGATAAATGAGTGTAGGTTATAGTTAGGCTCATTTTATAGTTTATTTCTATTTGAATAGAATTTAAGGATGACTTAGATCCACCTGGGCACACAGGTACTTATTAATAAAGTCAAAGGATATTAATCTAAAGACCATTACACAAGGGCTATTTACAGAGAGAAACCCAAGACCTTTACTTTTTGTTTTTGAGACTGAGTCTCTCACTTAGGTTGGGGTGCAATGGTGAGATCTTGGCTCACTGCAACTTCTGCCTCCTGGGTTCAAATGATTCTCCTGTCTCAGCCTCCTGAGTAGTTTGGATTACAGGTGCATGCCACCATCCCCGGCTAATTTTTGTATTTTTTGTAGAGCGGGGGTTTCACCATGTTGGCCATGCTGATCTCAAACTCTTGACTTTGTGATCCGCCCACCTTGGCCTCCCAAAGTGCTGGTGGGATTACAAGCGTAAGCCACTGTGCCCGGCCCCAAGACCTTTACTTTAAATATAATTATATTTTAATATATTATGTATGACGAAAAGATGGTTCTCAACTGCCTTTCATTCAGCCAAAGATGGTTAGGGTGAAACAAATACTGTTTTGAAAGATAAATATGGCACTGAATGTAATAGTGACAGTTGGGGGTTCATTAGTCACATTTAGGAAATTACAGTTTTACTCTGACAAGTTCTAACTCCCTTTTGTAATGATTCTCAAAATAATTTAACTGTGTTGTTAAATAATTTAACTGTTTTAACTCAGGAGACAAGTATGGAAGAATAAACTGTCAGACGAACAGTATTCTAAGATACCAACAATAAAATAATTAGCAAAAGCTCCACAGCTGCTGTGCTAAAAATAAAATGCTGGAGCAAAAAAAGACAAAAGGTGTGTGCACTGTTATCAAAATCTGTTCAAACACTCTTTGGAGAACAAATGTCAAATGCAACTTTAAAACAACAATGACAAACATTACCATGTAACACATATTTGGAAAAGCGATTAGGACTTTTTAACAATACGTAATTGACATATTATGAACAAGACCTATATATAAACAACGGGAAGCTATTGCTAACAAGTTATTTTCTCCCTATATTTTATCTTTAGCAATACCTGAAAACCCAATGAATTAGCCACAGGGTATTTTCCACTTTAAGAAGTAAAGCCATGTAGATAAAACCAAGTCTTCTATGTTAAATTTATGGGAGGTGATATAATGCAAATAATAGCCTTCTTTAAAGTCAGCTCTTTTTATTCTATCATCCTAAGGAGAAAAATTTACTCCAGTTAATGTTTTATAAATTAAGATTAACTTTGGCAAACCATTTAGGTATTGTGTCAAATGCTGGATTAGTGGCACAGCAATTTTCTTCTATCTAGATCAGTTGAACCGGGTAGGTCTGGCACATTAAGAATATGCTTGTCCTCAGAAGATAGGTCTTTTGTATCTCTATCAGGAGAATAAAATCAGAAGTCAGATCAAAGATTAAATTTGATGTTCTGACTCTCGAAAGAAAAACATTAGATGCTTCAGGGAAAAAAAATCACTATTAATTCCCCCCAACTGCCTGCTCCCAAAATCCCACAACACATTTTCATTCCAAATTACAGACAGATGAAAACCACAAAAACGATTCCCTTTCAGAGGAACTTATATTTAATGCCCAGTAGATGAAGAAACCTCACATCAAATACAGTGCACGCTGCTGTATTTATATTTTGGATAGTTCCACTAACAGCTATACTGCAAACAATGAGGCTTGTTGTAAAAGGATCACCTGTACAGTTAAACCTCACATAGACACACAGCAAAACCAAATGTGTATACTTCCCGCAGTGGAAGAAGTTGAAAATCTAGATCTAGAAATGTATAAAAAGTGGCTTTGAAAACCTGCTATACCAAACACCTCTACAGACAAGATAAAAACAAAAAAAAATCAAACAAACATTTGTTTTCCGGATTTTTCTTTAATACAGTTGCCATCTTACATGATGTACTATTAGGTGCCTTCTTAATAGCATCTAACCTACCCTTCTGTTGCACCATTTGGCCTCCTGGGATGGAACTCTTGTTACCACCCATGTTTGTGGAGTACTGTTCTTTAGTACAGTACACCTAACTCACATTGTCAGGCCATATAATTCATGGGTAGTGGTATTAATTTCTAAAACTGAATTAACGCACACATCCAAACCACGTATACTTTTCAACTGAAGAGTTCATACAAAGTCTATTTCCTTTCTACAGCAGCTATCGCTCCAGATTGTGGTTTAAAAATCCAAGAAGGGGGAAGAATGTCTTTGTTTTCAATGCTTCTTTCTTCCATCCTTTTTTCCTTCTTTCCATTTTCTTTTTCTTCCATTCATCTCCTTCTTTCTTAGTGATAAGAGGTTAACAGAAATGGGCTATTAAGGAAATCAAAGTCTAGTAAACGTCCAAAACAGAGATCAGAGTAGTCACAAACTCTTCTTTGTAGTGATGTTAAATTACTGACAAATGTTTTTTTTGAAAACAAAAAAAATCTAAAAACCAGCACAAGCTAGTGGTGCTGCATATTATTTAAGCAACTGGCGTTCTTCAATGCTTTTGAGGCGTTTCTTCCGGGGCTGAACAAAGTCATCATCTGAATCATCACTAAATTTATTATCTTCAGATTCATTCCTGAATTCTGGTTTGGGAAACCTTTTTTCTGGATAGAGGTTCTTTAGAAGTTCTTCAAAATAATTTTCAAGTTTTATACCAGCATTGGCTACTTCTGAATCAGGCTGTTGAGTAAAAATAAAAATATGAGTAAAGAAAGGACCCATTTTTGACTTGTGAGATTAGATATATTAATGCGCTGTTTTGAAAAATGTTCATGCATAGTCATTGAAATAAATAATAGTCTAGGACTAGACAAAGTCTCTGTACAGAAGGCCAGCTAAAATAAAAGATTCATAAGTGTGGAAAAAAGTAAAAGACTGGATTATTCTAAAAGAAGGTGGTAATGGTAGGACTGTATTGCCAAAGATATATCAGTTAGGATTCCATAACCATAGGATCATGAACCAGGTATTTTTAGAACAAATTAAATGTAGTACTCTTACAATGAGTAACAGAGAACAAACCACCTAGCAGCAAAAGGTCCTAAGTCTGACTGACAGATGTTTAGATGAACTGACAGATGAGAAATTTTTAAATTAGAGCTATTTGGCCCACATCCTTAATATTTCAAGATCAACATAAAAATAAGAAATAAAGGTGGGAATGATAAAGAATAATTTTAGGTCAGAAAAATATTTTGTCTTTCCGTTATCAGCTGTAATTTACATTTCCATCACCATCTAATAAACCTTTGAATATAAATGTGGATAGAGTTATCTGAATTCTCTCCTGCATTCCCTGATCTGAAAAGTTGGAAATTTTTTCTAACTCAGACATCTTGGTCTCCTATGTTGACACGGTGTTTAGTATAAAATGATTTTCACACTGCTATTCCTTCTTGCCCCTCCCCTCCCCTAGCCTCACCTCATTGAATTCAGCACAGTTTTGAAAGATCAATCTAAAATCAGCTACAAAATCTTCAGGTTTTGAGTACATGGAATAATCTTCTTGTAGTCTTTTCTTGATGGTTGACAAATCCATTGGATTTTTAATTATTTTGTAATAATCAGGCACCTTTAAAAAAAAATGAGATGTTATAATATAAATAGCTAAATTCTACCTTGTCCTAAATATATTCTATGAGATGTGCTCTAAAATTCAGAATGTTCTCATTGCTTTTCTCTGTGCTATCTGTCATTAGTAAAGAAACCCATTTAACAGTGTTTACAAGTGTCCACTGCCTTCCACATACATACTGGTAAAGGTTTGTGTTACTTTTTCCAAGAAGTTTAACCAATTATTGTTTTTGAGACAGGGTCTTGCTCTGTCACCCAGACTGCAGTGCAGTGACACAATCTCGGCTCATTGCACTTTGCCTCCTGGGCTTAAGTGGTCCTCTCACCTCAGCCTCTCGTGTAGCTGGGGCTACAGGCATGTGCTAACGTAGCTGGCTAATTTTTGTATTTTTTATAGAGATGGGGTTTTGCCATGTTGCCCAGGCTGGTCTCAAACTCCTGGGTTCAAGCAATCTGCCTCCCAAAGTGCTGGGATTACAGGCATGAGCGACTGCACCCAGTCCCAATTATTTTTAATGAAAAAACTTGTCTTCACATATTCCCTCTTAAATCATCTAGATTTTCTTTCATTATTAAACAAAAAGCAATTACTAGAAATAATATCATTTCTAGTAGAATCTGACATGTTTTTGCTGCATGTATTTATATAACATGTGGTAAAGAGGAAGAAGGACTTCGAATCTGGGTTTAATCCCCAGCTCTGCTGCTCAGTATCACAGTCCTGGGTAAGTTACTTAACCTCAGTTTCTTCATATTCCAGATAGGAATATTATTCTGCCAAGCTCACAACATTTTGTACAGACTAAATGAGATGATATTCATTAAGAAAAAGGGGGCTACTTTGTCAGTGCTGTTGATATTAATAACGTAACTCTAAGCCAGGATAACAGAAAGCACAATTCAATACCCTGCCTCTTTTGGGTACAAAAGAGCCTTCTCCCTGGAAGTATTTATTTCCTATATCAGGTTCTCCAAACCTGTTCTTAAGAAAGAAGCTGTTTATCAGCTGAATGTATTTACTAAGCTGATACTCTTCTAACTTTGTACTAATCTGAGATTTATCAAACTATAGAACAAATTAAATTTTTTTTTTTTTTTTTTTTTGGAGACAAGAGTTTTGCTCTTGTTGCCCAGGCTGGAGTGCAATGGCGTGATCTCGGCTCACTGCAACCTCCGCCTCCTAGGTTCAGACATTAGAATACTTTTTTGGGGTACCAGGCCCTTTCCAGCACCCTAAAATTATGCATTAAAGTCACATCAAACTTTCAATATGAACCTCAACTTTTTTGTATTGGTAAAGTCTACTTATTTACTTGAAGTCTGGACCTATAAATAAAAATAAGTACGGAAAATTTAGCAGGGAGAGATGTCTTTATTTCAAACAAAGTTTTTTTCCAAGAGCTTTGGAAACATGCCTAAAACTCCTGAGATACAGACAATTAACAGAAATCACCCCAAACACCCCAGTACTAAGTAAAATAGACGAGAAAAGACGAAAGAATACCTGAGAAACGAACACAAGTTTTGGGCCACTTACTAAAAATGTACCTATATAGAATCAAAGCATTCAGTATGTATTATTAAGATTTAAGGTTTAGATTAAAAAATACTAGAAAATGGTATATAAGCTAGATTCTCATAAATAAAAATTCCAGAAAAGCATTCCACTGTGTAAACATGCACAAAATGACATTAATACTTACAGTTAGAGGAACAGGGTCTTGAAAAGCCAGGCTCATTTCGTGGCAGTAAAGAAATAAAAGTAGGCGTTCACACTTCTAAGCAAAAATAAATAAAAACAGATAAAATATTATAAAACAATGAATTCACAGCTTATTTTAAATAACAATCTCAGAGGTTCCAAAGTATCAGACTAAAAATTTAAACTCATATAAATACAAAAAAATTATTGATTCTTGGAGTTTTGTTCTCCTTCCCAATCATTAACTGAACTGTACTACTTGACAATTTAGGGTATATATGATATTTGGGAGCAGGCCCTGTAATTGAATGAACTGACAATCACTAGAAACCCATTTGAAGTTTTCTAACAATAAATTTGCACTTATTGCTCCAGTCTGTGTATTATAAATTAATAATACTCCATAAAGGAAGAACACATGTCTCTCAGGAGAACTGGAGGTGGACCTTCTCAATGTGCATACAGACCTAAGGCACCTCTCTGCATGCAGAAGGTCCAACCATGTGCTCTGCTATTCATACTTCCCTGCTTATGGGTTTATCCCAGTAACCACTGAGTAGTACTGGCAGTGAATGGGCACGTCCCCTCTTGCATGACAACTTTCATATTGATTGTTCTATTTAATAATTTAGCAAAGGCGTTTTTTTGGTAACAAAGTGTTGACCTGGTAGCTGTAAATGTTATTTACAGTTAAATGTATCAGTTGGCTTTGATGCATAAGTCTAGTCCCATTCGGTTAAAAAAAAAGAATTATTTCCAGGAAGAGTAAAGAAAAAACCCAGCTCCTTGGTGGCAATTCTGAGGAAAAAACTTATCTATGGTAGAAATAAAAAAAAATAGAAATTTACTTAAGGTAGATTAAATTTAAAAGTCTAGGCTACATACTCCATCTTGTTCAGGTACAATAAGCTTCTATAAAACACACACAATTTTGTGTGTTTTTTTTTTTTTTTAGAGAGTTTTATCTTTTTGTAAAAAAAAAATACTCCTAAATAAAAAGGATCAGTATAAAATCTGGATGGATATACACCTCTCTGATGAAAGGCACCACAGTACAATAATGCATCTTACCAAAAAATTGTCTAACATGCTAGGTTGGAAATGCTCAAAGACTTACCCTTTTATCTATAGGTGTTAATTTAACAAGGCCTTCAGTTTTCTTTTTTTCTGAGTTGTGACTGGGAGCATCACAATCATATTCAACTTCTGGTTTAGATAAGTCTCGGCAGAAAGTACAAATCCACTCTCCACTGTAGGGGGACAATGTACTTTTGAATTTCTAATGCATCATTTCCTCTCTTCACTATTTCCCTTTCCCACCTCCTCCATGACATCTATGATACAGAATTGTTTATTTGGCATGAATTTTATCACTCAGCATTTACCACATACCACTAGGTATACTGCACCATGCTGAGAGGAAACAGCAGAAATATAATGCAAGGGCCTAACATCAAAATCTAGTTAAGAAGGTGTGAGATACATATATGAAAAAGAAAACAACAACCAAAAAAACCACCTAGACAAATTAACACATTAATCTAGGGCTCACATATCTAGGGCATAATTGAATTTTTTTCCTCCAAAGGATTCAGAAATCAGAAAAGCTCTTTGTACTGTTCTTGTTACTCTAAGTTTATAAAATTAAATTTTCAAAAGTATAGCCTTCCAAGAACTGAGAGATCAACCCAATGGCTCTTAACCATCTTGGTCAGGATGATGATCATCATCCCCATAGGGTTTGAGAATTTACTTGAAATACTTGTAAATGATACAGTTTGATGCCTGGAAAAAAGACATAATAAACTGGTAGCTGTTATGCCTAAGGACATTGTTCCTTATGGTGACACCTTGTGATAATTTAAAGGGCCTGTTATTTTCTTTTTATAATGACTAGGGAGAGGGTCTTGCTCTGTTGCCCAGTCTGGAGTGCAGTGGTGCAATCACAGCATACTGCAGCCTTGACCTCTCAGGCTCAACCAATCCTCCCACCTTAGCCACCTGAGTGGCTGGGACTATAGGCATGCACTACCACACCTGGCTAATTTTTTAATTTGTAGAGACAGGGTCTCCCTGTGTTGCTCAGGCTGAATGATTAATTTCTTAAGGAATAAGCGGAAAGGTATGGGAAAACTTAGCCTATTCACTGGGATTTTGGAGTATACATTTGTGCCAAGTAGAATTTCATTTAAGTAATCTTCAGAAGTTTAGAGTAAAAGAATGTGGGAAGGGAAGTACTATCTTACCTTGGAAAATTTGTCAATGTGGGCACATGACAAGAAAGATGGAATACTTTGGGGCACTTTTCACAGCAGAGGAGTTCCCCTCCGTTTTGACAAACTGCACACCAGTCCTCATTGGGGTCATCCTCTTTCCTTGTCTCTCCAACATGAAGGGGTGACTTCTGGGAAGGATCCAGCCACTCAGACTTTCCATTTGAGGAATTCTCCTGGTGAAGTCCAGGTTGATCTCCTGTACTATCAGGGGCATCTGATCTTAGCACAGTCTCCTCAGAAGTAGAGCTCTGACTGCTATTTAAGAGCAGGGAGGTGAGTATGCTTCTTGGATAATTGGCCTGTAGTAGAAAAAATATATATTTAACTGGTGTTTAAAAAATTTTATCACTAATGCAATTCTGAGCTGTAGGACCACTCTCTAGTGAGCACCTGGCTGCTTCAAAGGAATCTTCATGAGAACAGTATATGTTTACTGCTAACTGGTATAGAAGACATGGACCTCTACTGAAAAATATCAAAATAGAGAAAAAAAATCTGAGTCTGGGGATGGCTACAGAAATTAGAGAATGGGTTGGGTAGTGTGGAAGTCAGTCACATGACCTATATATACACCTCACTGGAGCTGTTCATTCAAATTATACCTAAGATACACAAATTGTAAGATGAATCTAAACTTTCTGTTGAAGCCCAGGATGGTAAAAATTTCAAATCTATAACAAGAACAGTCTCCTTCAAATGTTTTCAAAAACTTCAAGGTAATAAATGTAGATATAGTTAAAAGCACTCATTCCTTAGAAGTACTATTTTCAAACCTAGCTTTTTCTTCTGCCATCTACCTCCATATTTCTAAATAAAATGACTGTTAAAGATTGCAATACATCTATAATCCTTGCTAGTGAAGATCAGGAGATTAGGTTTTTACATCCTGACTCTCCAACCCTGTCCTTCCATTCAGACACACACAAAACCACCACCACCATTCACCTCATCCCTTTAACTTAGTTTTTATTAAGCATTGCTTTTTTTAGTTGGTAGGTACCAGTGTAACTATTTATTGCCAGTATCTATTCCAACTGATTAGTATTTGTCTGTACTGGTTAAGTATTCTGAAAATCACAATTTTTGGTTAAATGCATACATATTTAGGTTATATCCTGATTGCGTCACAGTTTTTCGTTACATTTGTACTCAGGTGTTTCTTTATATCATTATTATGTAAATATTGTTCACTGTAGACCCACAAAATGTACTATGACATTTCTTTTTGTACAACTTTTTGTTTTTACTAAGACTCTGTAATTACCTTATTTTTTCAGGTACCTGTTTCTATGTGATTCTCACAATCTCCAGCAGGAAATTCTCAATACTGTTGAAGCATTTTTCTCCCTTTGGAGTCCTATGTCTTCCTGCTAGAGACTACTGCACAAGCTGCTGCTGCTGTACTGTGGGTTGCCTTTTTCTTCTGTGTCAGATTCCATTTTTGGAATCTTGTATCTTCTTCTTTCTTGTTTTACTATATTTTTGATGATACATATTATCAAATATCTTCCTGAGAATAAGTACTTAAGAATTATTTTGAGAACTTGCACAAAAATGTTTAATCTTCATGTCTGATAATTTGCCTGGGTATAAAACTCTGGTTAGAGAATATCTCTTTTTAGCTGCCCAGTCTCCATATTTGAGCCTCTGATTTTTTAAAACTTTCCTGTTTTTCCATCTTTGTCTTTTTGTTTAATTTACTGAGAGATTCCCTCAAATTGTCTTTAAATCCCTTTAAATATAACATTAAAGAAAAAACTCCTAAGAGCTATTTAAGAGTTTCTCTCACCCTACCCACCATGCATAGGAATAATATTGCAAGTATTCATAATTACATTTTGAGGCCTAGATTCTTCATCTGACTCTTGCTTCACTATAACAACAGGGAAATCATAATTTTCTGGTGGTCCACTGTTTTCTTGTTTTATTCGAATTGGCTCCAACATGACCACTGGGACTTTGTGTGTAGAGTCAGCTCCTGCTGGTTTGCTGGAAGAGCCAGAGCTGTAAGTATGAGAGAGAAGAAAAAGCAATCTAAGAATGTTAAGCTGAATACCTCATAAAAAGTATAACAACAACTTTCTAAAATAATACTGTATCCTCACAACAGTAAGTATGTTACATCGGCAATTAATGATGCCTAACGAAACTGCTATATGCAAGTTTCATTTATGATAAAAATGTTTTACATATTAACCTATCTAAATAGTTATATATCTGGAAAGATGTTTCAATAAACCTAAACTTTTAAAAACCTGAGGCTTTACAGTTAGGCAACCAGATTTAGTATCTTAGAACTGGCATCTGATTTTAGACTTTCTCATTTCCTTCTCTAGTCAGTAGCAAAGTAATACTTTGGTGAAGACAATGAAATAATCATTTTTTTAAACAATGCTATTTAAAGAAGGTAGTGGGACAAAAACCTTTTACAGATATTTACTATGTTCTCATGGGATTAAAGGCAAACTTTTCTCCCTCAGACAATTCTTCCATATGATTAAGAAAGTAGGAACTGGGTTCACTAGGAGGAATTTTCAGGCATAATGCAGGGAAGAGGAGGGCAGTTGCTTAAAATAGAATTTCAATACCTGTATATTCATTTATTTTAAAGTAGAATCAATATTTAGTCATTAGAGATCAAATTAGCATAAAATTTTATCTTTTCCCTAAGTTTGTGTTTCTATATAGTGTACTGTGTTATACCTATTCATTTTTATGTTTTCTTTGCTATTATATGAATATCAAACATTTCTTATTTTCAACATATAGACAAATATTCTTCTATCTTCAAAGGTAAATTTGTACTTTTGTTAATCCCTTAACTAATTTATTAAAATTTTAATTAAAGATAAAGGAAATTGTTCAAAATATATTGAGTATCAAAACATGTTGAACACTGGCAAGAGAAATCTAATTAGAGATTTTATGTACTAGAAAATATGGTTTAGTCAGTTTACCTTCCTCGGCTTCCAACGCTGGAGGCACTAGGTGAACGTATTGGGGGGTGTACACTAGTCATAGTAACAGGTCCTGAGGAGGGGGAAATCATACATTCATAAAACGAATGAATAATTATGCATTGAAGTCCTATTGAATGTGTTCACTTAGCACTACATTGAAACTGGGAACCATGATTAAATTATATGAAACAGTAAGTAGCTGCTGAATTTTCAGCAGTCGGTTACAGCCTGTTACACTGGCAGGGTTTTTCAACCTCTGCACTATTGACTTTTGGGCCAGATAATTCTCCTTGTTGTGGAGGAATGTCTCTGCATTTTAGGATGTTTAGCAACATCCCTGGTCTCCACCAATTATTAGATACCAGTGGCATCTCTCTATACTTCCCAGCTTGGGGTGTGACAATCAAAAACGTCTCCAAACATTGCCAAGTCTTTCTGTGTTACAGTAACAGGGGTAAGATCTCAGTGAGACCCTAGTGCCAGTGGAAGCTACAGAAGACAATGAAAGGTGGTATGGGCTGATAGAAAAGGAGTTCAAAAAAGAAAACCAAGTAAACAAAATGAGACCAACTAATGGAAGGCACAAAGTCAGATCAATGGGTTCAGACTTGAGGCAATAAGCAAAAGAGGGATTCTGGACTACTGCCCTAAAAAGATTAAGAAGCTATGCTCTGGTGGTAGTGTAGACAGTAACAAGGAAGATCTAATTAAAAGCAGCCAAGAAAGAAGGAAAACTGCTGTAAATAATTTTGATTTGAACTGATGAAGGCCCAAACTAAACAGTAACAGTAGGAATA
>NW_012105253.1:3884567-3893726 GCF_000951045.1 Mandrillus leucophaeus
AACATTAAAGAAAAAACTCCTAAGAGCTATTTAAGAGTTTCTCTCACCCTACCCACCATGCATAGGAATAATATTGCAAGTATTCATAATTACATTTTGAGGCCTAGATTCTTCATCTGACTCTTGCTTCACTATAACAACAGGGAAATCATAATTTTCTGGTGGTCCACTGTTTTCTTGTTTTATTCGAATTGGCTCCAACATGACCACTGGGACTTTGTGTGTAGAGTCAGCTCCTGCTGGTTTGCTGGAAGAGCCAGAGCTGTAAGTATGAGAGAGAAGAAAAAGCAATCTAAGAATGTTAAGCTGAATACCTCATAAAAAGTATAACAACAACTTTCTAAAATAATACTGTATCCTCACAACAGTAAGTATGTTACATCGGCAATTAATGATGCCTAACGAAACTGCTATATGCAAGTTTCATTTATGATAAAAATGTTTTACATATTAACCTATCTAAATAGTTATATATCTGGAAAGATGTTTCAATAAACCTAAACTTTTAAAAACCTGAGGCTTTACAGTTAGGCAACCAGATTTAGTATCTTAGAACTGGCATCTGATTTTAGACTTTCTCATTTCCTTCTCTAGTCAGTAGCAAAGTAATACTTTGGTGAAGACAATGAAATAATCATTTTTTTAAACAATGCTATTTAAAGAAGGTAGTGGGACAAAAACCTTTTACAGATATTTACTATGTTCTCATGGGATTAAAGGCAAACTTTTCTCCCTCAGACAATTCTTCCATATGATTAAGAAAGTAGGAACTGGGTTCACTAGGAGGAATTTTCAGGCATAATGCAGGGAAGAGGAGGGCAGTTGCTTAAAATAGAATTTCAATACCTGTATATTCATTTATTTTAAAGTAGAATCAATATTTAGTCATTAGAGATCAAATTAGCATAAAATTTTATCTTTTCCCTAAGTTTGTGTTTCTATATAGTGTACTGTGTTATACCTATTCATTTTTATGTTTTCTTTGCTATTATATGAATATCAAACATTTCTTATTTTCAACATATAGACAAATATTCTTCTATCTTCAAAGGTAAATTTGTACTTTTGTTAATCCCTTAACTAATTTATTAAAATTTTAATTAAAGATAAAGGAAATTGTTCAAAATATATTGAGTATCAAAACATGTTGAACACTGGCAAGAGAAATCTAATTAGAGATTTTATGTACTAGAAAATATGGTTTAGTCAGTTTACCTTCCTCGGCTTCCAACGCTGGAGGCACTAGGTGAACGTATTGGGGGGTGTACACTAGTCATAGTAACAGGTCCTGAGGAGGGGGAAATCATACATTCATAAAACGAATGAATAATTATGCATTGAAGTCCTATTGAATGTGTTCACTTAGCACTACATTGAAACTGGGAACCATGATTAAATTATATGAAACAGTAAGTAGCTGCTGAATTTTCAGCAGTCGGTTACAGCCTGTTACACTGGCAGGGTTTTTCAACCTCTGCACTATTGACTTTTGGGCCAGATAATTCTCCTTGTTGTGGAGGAATGTCTCTGCATTTTAGGATGTTTAGCAACATCCCTGGTCTCCACCAATTATTAGATACCAGTGGCATCTCTCTATACTTCCCAGCTTGGGGTGTGACAATCAAAAACGTCTCCAAACATTGCCAAGTCTTTCTGTGTTACAGTAACAGGGGTAAGATCTCAGTGAGACCCTAGTGCCAGCGGAAGCTACAGAAGACAATGAAAGGTGGTATGGGCTGATAGAAAAGGAGTTCAAAAAAGAAAACCAAGTAAACAAAATGAGACCAACTAATGGAAGGCACAAAGTCAGATCAATGGGTTCAGACTTGAGGCAATAAGCAAAAGAGGGATTCTGGACTACTGCCCTAAAAAGATTAAGAAGCTATGCTCTAGTGGTAGTGTAGACAGTAACAAGGAAGATCTAATTAAAAGCAGCCAAGAAAGAAGGAAAACTGCTGTAAATAATTTTGATTTGAACTGATGAAGGCCCAAACTAAACAGTAACAGTAGGAATACAATCCAAGTGGGAAGCAGAAAACAATTTCGAAGTGACAAGTTCTAAAAGGTTTGATGAACAACAGGATATGGCTGATAAAATGAAGAGGGAAAAATCCATTTCATTGGTTTGTAAACTCTGGAGAATTTCATTTAAAAATAAAACAAAAGGCCTGGGCAACAAAGACCCATCTCTAACAACAACAACAAAACAAAACAACAACAACAACAAAATTAGCCAGGCTTGGTGGCACCTACCTGTAGTCCCCACTACTGGGAAGGCTAAAGCAGGAGGATCGCTAGAGCCCAAGCATTTGAGGCTGCAGTGAGCCATGATTGCTACACCCTGAGCAACAGAGTAACACCCTGCCTCAAAATCAATCAAAACAATGGCTATTTATAATCTTCTGATAATATAAGAATACATGCTTCATTTTAGAATAGTTGAAAACTATAAAAAGATATAACATTTAAGTAGCCCATAACTTCTCCATCCATATATAAACACTGCTAAGGTTGATATATCTCTTTCCAGTTTTAAACATACTTTTACATCTTTCTGTATACTTGTTTTCACTAAACAGTATTCCATGAGCATGCCATTAAAAACTCTATATGAGCATTGTTTGAATAGCTAAATAATATTCTGTGTACAAGTAAGTACATTCTAATTTATTTTTATTCTCTTATATTTGGGCACTGCTTCAAAATTTTAACTACTGCAAATAATGCTTTAATAAATAGTAATATAAATATTAATAAATATGTTCTGCCTATCCAATTCCTAATTATTTCCTTATAATTGGGGTATTAAAATGGAAATTACTGGGTTCAAGGGTACATACATTTCCCAAGCCCCTTGAAGCAAATATCCTACTAGGTAATACATATAAGGTACTTTGCCCACAGTCTGGCCCACAGTACAGTATTAGATAAATGTAAACTTTAGTAATATTGCTATGATGATTTCCAGGAATGTTTTGCCAACTCATACCCCTTCCACCTATGTATGAGAGTACCTCTCATATTCTCAATGACTATTTTTATTATTTAAATCTCAGCTAATTCAGTAACTTAGAAATTCTATCTTGTTTTGATTTTTCTTATGACCACTAGTAAGAATGACATTTTTGTCTCATCTGCTATATTGGATAAATGTATTTCCTCTTTAGGGAATTATCTACTTCATCATGTCCTTTGGCAATACCACATATGTTCCTTATTTGTATAAACCTGTCATATGATAAACAGTTTTTCTGCCATATTTTGTCATACGTTTGTTTAAAATAGGCATCCCCATTTAAATTGTGTTCATGTGACTGGTGAGTGACTCTTTTCATATTTTGGTTTAAGGTACCTAAGTCCTCAGAAGTAATATTAGAGTTTTTCTCTCAGAGGAAATGAGTAGGTATGTTAAGATTCACAAACACAATTAAACACCAAACAAATCACCAAAAGAGTGATATTTCTACTTATTGTTACTAATACATTTTGACCCTAGGCAAATTACATCTTAAAGATCACATCACATGCGACTTATCAATAAGAGAGAAGATAACACCGATTTCCCCCTGGAAGTACTATAATGGTGGGAAGTTCTGTTGAAATTGAAAAGGTAAAGAAGGCCTGGTATGATGGCTCATGCCTGTAATCCCAAAGCTTTGGGAGGCTAAGGCAGACGGATCACGTAAGGCCAGAAGTTCAAGACTGTTTCTACCAAAAAACAAAAAACATTAGCCGTGCTTGGTAGAGCAGCACACTTACAGTCCCAACTACTCAGGAGGCTGAAGTGGGAGATCGCTAGAGCTCAGGAGTAAGTCTGCAGTGAGCTATGATCGCACCACTGCACTCTAGCCTGGGCAACAGAGTGAGACTGTGACCCGAAAGAAAGGATAAAGAAATTTAACCTTTGTTTTCTTTGAAAGCATACTAATTTTACATAGTGAAAAACTCAGATTAAGCATTCAACAGAAAAGAAAGGGAAGAGGGGTAATTTTTTATTCCAAGTTAAGTGAAAACTAGAAAAACTTTCACAAAAATCAAAAGAAGCCCACTTTACCTGCAAGGCCTGGAGATGGCACTGATGAATTTGGTGACTGGACCGTTCTGTTTGAGGGTGGTCTTGGCTGGCCATGATCTATATTAGTATCTTTCCTCACAATATTGTCCAGCATAATAGTACTCGAACAGTCAATCTTACAAGAAAAGAAATTATTTCAGGGCATTCTGACTTTGCAAGTTAAAAGCTACTTTTAAATTTATAAGAAAGCTTCAATAACTTAATTATTATCAAATAACAAAACATAGATACCACATTTGAGAAGTTCTAACAGATACTTTCCCCATAAACAACCTTGAATAAAGATTTTCACTATCTTAGTGTTTCACTTTAGTAAAATATTGAGGACAGTATTTCAGAAACAAGAGTCAAAAGGAGTATCATGTCATTCACACTCTTAAAAATTGAAAAAAAAGTTCTTAATTTATAAAGAAACGACAAAAGGTTGCCATATGAAAAACATAAACTTGGTGAGAAGACTATCACAATTTTACATTTCTTGCAAATCTCTTTAATGTCTCCCTAAACAGCATTCAATCTATTGTGGTGTATAGTTTTGCTTGAAAAATATGAAGAAAATCTAGCCTCACATAGATAGGACCTAGTGGACCCCCTGAAAGGGATACTTTAGCAACTGATACTCTGGGTATGTGCTAGATAGATGAAGTCCATATATCTATAGCACTAACCTCACTGAATACATTACTCTTGTTTTGTAGGAGAAAAGATGCTGTCTCTTATACACATCTAGATGTGTATAAGAGACAGTATAGCACTAACCTCACTGAATACATTACTCTTGTTTTGTAGGAGAAAAGATGAACCCTAAAGATTCTTGCTTTAATATAACAGGAATACAAATAACACTGTTTTCCTTATCCACTGCCAGGCAAAAATACTTATAAATCCCTAATGAGTAAGAGTTTACTGCTTTAGGCACAAAAATTCCTTCATGCCTACATATACCAAATTTCCCACCAATGGCTTTGGGCTTAAAATCCAGTTCAATTCTTTAACATAGTTCTACTCTTGTTCATCCAGGATTCTATAAGATAATTAAGTCCTACAGCCATAGGGCACAGTTTGTATATAATTAATCAATTTCTTGCTTATGCACCTAGAATGGTACTAGTTATGAAGCACCTTTGGGAGAAATGAGAAAACAGTCACTCATTTTAGTTTATTCTGTAATTCATAAGAGGAATTTCAGGTAAGAAAGGCTGGTGGAAAAAGGTTCACCTGTATGACATCTGCAGAGGAAAAAGCAGAAAGAATTTTACTTCCTGTGGGTTCGGGGGCGGGGGAAATCGGGCTGGGTGGTTAATACACAGGGTCATTTTTGTTTTAATATTCTTTTGGCAATACTTGGCCAATATTTTTCAGAGAGTACAAAAAGTACTAGAATGACTAAATTCGTGAGAACTTAATACAAGGAAAGTTGTTTATGTTGTGGGATAATCCTAAAAACCAAATAAAACTATGGGGATTAGATATAAGGTTTCCTATGAACCATCCATACATGAAAAAATATATGTATCCTACTCATTTAAAGTATACAAAACTATTTTAAAAATGGAATGACTCTGGTAAGATTAACAATGCAACTATTAGGAAATATTAATTGATCTCAACTTGAAAAACAAATTAAATAATGAAAATAAAAAAGTTCTTTTCACAATCTTATAGGTTAATTCAATCCAAGTACAGAGTACACGATATTTCCTAAAAGCTTCTTAACGTTAGGTTGCGTATGTGTATGTGCACGACAGTGGGTTATCTAACCTTAGATTAAAAAAAGGATCAAATACAGAATCAACTTATATATAGAGATATGTCTACAGAATGTAGAATTTCTCCCTTTGGAATAGTCAAACTGACTGGGTGTGGTGGCTCATGCCTGTAATCCCAGCACTTTAGGAGGCCCAGGCGGGAGGATCCCTTCAGCCCAGGAGTTCAAGACCAGCCTGGGTAACATAGGGAGTCTCCCCCATCTCTATTAAAAATAAAAATCATTAAAAAATATAATAAATAACAAAAAGTCATACTGACAAAGAGTTTGGAGAGTGAGTTAATTCACATGTAATACAAACCAGAGGTAATTTTGCACTTGTCAGTATGATCTAACAGGATTTCTCTTATTAAACTTGTTTTCATCTCTTCTGATGTCCAGCCATTCAACTTCCCAGCATATCTTTCCATGTCCTTACTTTTCTCCTTTCCCAGCTTAGATTCCATGATCCCTCACCATAATCACTCATTTACAAACACCTTTAACTCTGGTGGCTTGAAAGTCATTATGTGTCCAATGTTCATAATCTTTTTACTTTTACGACCGTTGTAATATTCTAAAGGATTAAAATTAACTTGTAAAAACAAACAACCTATAATCCAACAAATTCATGCCTTCTACCAGATCCAAATTCACTGACAATTTTCTTTCATTCTTGAGACAGGGTCTCGCTCTGTTAGGCTGGAGTGCAGTGGCATGATCTCGGCTCACCACAGCCTCTGCCTCCCAAGTAGCTGGGATTACAGGCGTGTGCTACCATGCCTGGTTAATTTCTGTATTTTTTGGTAGAGACAGGATTTCACCATGTTGGCCAGGCTGGTCTCAAACTCCTGACCTCAAGTGATCCATCTGCCTCAGCCTCCCAAAGTGCTGGGATTACAGGAGTGAGCCACTGTACCCGGTGGACAATTTTCAACAGATGCTGGTATAAATTTTGTATCTACTTACATCTGGAAGAGAGGGAAGATTATAAGACCCTCCTACTGGTGAGCTCAAATCGATCATAGGTGAACCAAAAGCCTTTCCATCGTATCCTGCTGCACTAGTAATCGTGGGACTGGAAGGAGTAGAGGATGTGCTGTTGGTAGTTGATGGGGTTCCCTGTCCACTGCTGATCTGCCACTACAGTAACAAGAAAGGAAGAACAAAGGCTATCAACAAGCTTATAAAATACAAAGTCTATCTAATCACTCACACAAAATGAAGTAGAAGAGTTCAACTGTAATTTACATGGAAGGAGAATGGGACAGGGAAAGACTGTACAAGTATATATAATTTTCATTAATCTTGTCAAAAAAAAAAAACAACACAGTAAAAAGCACTGATTTTTACTGGAAGACAACAGTTAGTATATACCAGAAAATCACAGTACCCAATCTTGGCAGGTTTATACGTACTGGAAAAAAAAAAAAAAGTAAATATATACATAGCAACTTCAAGTTAAAGATGGAGGGTTGAAAACATACATTTCTTCTATCCCTATCTGAAATACCTGAAAACAATAAGCTACAGACTGGTGCTTTCGGGATTTTATATTCCTCTTTCTCATATATAAAGAGATTAATTAGGCCTCGATAAATATCCGAGGAAAGTACTATCATTCCTGCTGAGATAAACACATTAAGATGATGACAGGCTTGCTGAAGTATATAGAAGTGAAGCATGCTGCTGTCTGCAATTTACTCAAAACCTATTGAAAAATATGATAGGCTGGGCATGGCGGCTCATGCCTGTAATCCCAGCACTTTGGGAGCCCGAGATGGGTGGATCACTTAAGGTCAGGAGTTCAACACCAGCCTGGCCAACATGGTGAAACTCCATCTCTACTAAAAACACAAAAATTAACTGGGCGTGCTGGTGGGCACCTGTAATCCCAGCTACTTGGGAGGCTGTGGCAGGAGAATCACTGGAACCCAGGAGGCAGAGGTTGCAGTAAGCCAAGACCCCATACCAGTGCACTCCAGCCTGGGCTACAGAGAGTGAGATTCCGCCTCAAAAAAAAAAAAAAAAAAAAAAAAAGGATGACTTGATGAATGGACAAAGGAATAAATACGTAATAAGGCAAGCAGAACAAAATGTTCCCTATATAATTCTTTCAATTTGTATTATGTTTGAAAATTTTCATGCTGGGAGAAGAAAAATAAGAATATTGCAAGATGCTGTATTTTCCAAACATGGTCATTCATAAATGAACAACACTATATAGAGAGACAGTGTCTGAAACATTTTAATTGTGAAAAACCTAATTTATATATTCCACTGTAAAAACTACATACAGAAACATAGTTGGACATGAATGTCCTCTTTACCACCTACTCCTCCCTCATATTCCCTACCCCTATGCCCCCTTTCCTCCTCCTCTACCAAGAACAATCAGTTAGTTGGTGGATCGTTTCAGGTTTTTTTCTATGTACATGATGAGGCTGGAGGAAAACACACACACAAATGAGATAACACCTCACAAAAATTCTATAACATGCTTTTCCTCACATACTCAGAAAATCATATCTAGATTATTGCATTTTCTTAATATCTGAAAAGTATTCCACTGTATGAGTACATGTTAATTTCTTAAACTCATCTACTACTTAAAATCAATTTCCCACTAGATTTTTTCCTGGCTTGTTCACTTATTCATTCATGTTTACAATTTTGGTCAACAACCATTTTTAAAAAACATATTTAGAGTGCCTACTCATTAAAATATAATAAATAGGGAAGAGGTAAACATGTGAGTACTGAGCATGTGCTAGGTGCTTGTGTATACTTTAGAATAAACTCTCAACATTAACTCTGCAAGATACTCATTTTATAGCTGAGGCAAGTGAGATGTGAAAAGACTAAGTGCCACAAAATTTTTAGGTAAATAAGCAGAATTTAAGGCCAAACTGAAGCTTTTTACTTTCCTTCAAATGATGAAATAATTGGTATGAATTTTATTTTAAATAATTAAAATATTGTTTAAGAGAATTTGGTGATGATATAGCAAAGCCAAATTGATTATACAAACATATGTATAGACACAGAATGTGAATACTTTTAGAATATTAAAATGATTTTATTAAAATGAATGTTACAGAATTATGAAAATTGCATCATCTTTTATTTTGGTCTTGGAGAAAAAAATTAAACCAAAATCAGTCTACAATCAGCTAGACAGGCTGTTGTCACAGGAGCTTTGAGAAGAAAAAACACTGTGATAACTTTCACTTTAGGGTAATGTAAAACACAGAAAATATTTTTACCTGAAGACATTAAGAATATAAATAATACAGCCAGGTATTACAGGTGGGATTACAGGCCCACACCTGTAATC
>NW_012105253.1:3895138-3896817 GCF_000951045.1 Mandrillus leucophaeus
CTTGGGAGAGGGATTGCCACCTAGATTTTGTAAGTAGATTGTACCAGTATTGGACCTAGACCATGTTGGGAAGTAGGTAAAATGTGTCTTTGGTATCCTTCTAAGTCCTTCACAATTATCTTTCACAGAGAACTACCCTTTTGAGACCTCCTAAAAATAAAGTGATGGTAGAATAATAATTGCTAACACTTATTGAGCAGTTCTTAAATGCCAGATACTGCTTTAAGTGCTTCACATGTATTCACTAATTTATTCTTAACAATATAATAAAGCACAGATTATTTGTATTTTATAGGTAAGAAAACTAAAATAAAGCACAGAAAATTTAGTAACTTGCCCAAGATTAAGAAAGACAGTAAGGCATGGAGCTGGGATTTGAACAAGTAGTCTGGCTCAGTGGGTGTACTCAAAATAAACAAATTGTTAATAATGAAAATAGTTGATATTAATAACACTTAATAAGTTTTAGATCTTAATGAGCCCTGCCAGGCATTTTACATATTATTATGTCATTGAGCCTTATGCAGTAGGTATTATTACCTTTGTTTTGTAAATTAGGAAACTAAAAGTTTGAAAACATAGATAATTTGAAAAAAGTCACACAGCTAATACCAAGCAGCACACCAAGACTTTAATCCAAATCTAGTCTGCCATATCATTGCCAAAACATGTTCCGGTGCTTAGCTGGCTGTTAAGATACTGACTAATTACAACTTAGAGGATAAGTCTCCATAGAAGAAAATATATTTTATTTTTTTGTTTTGAGATGGAGTCTTGTTCCGATCTCGGCTCACTGCAACCTCTGCCTCCTGGGTTCAAATGATTCTCCTGCCTCAGCCTCCCAAGTAGCTGGAATTACAGGAATGCCCCACCATACTTGGCTAATTTTTGTATTTTTAGTAGAGATGGGGTTTTGCCCTGTTGGTCAGGCTGGTTTTGAACTCCTGACCTCAAGTGATCAGCCCACCTCAGCCTCCCAAAGTCCTGGGATTAAAGGCTTGACCCACTGTGCCTGGCCAGAAAACATATCATCAAAGCCAAGTCTCCAAGAACAACCCTGGTTGATTATAGGAACGCTGGGTGAAGGAATCATAAACGAGGCTGAAGCAGAAATTAAAAAGAGAAAAACAAGTTTTCCTGTACTTAGCTGATTCACTCCAAGGCCAGCAATAGGCAGGGCCCTGGCAAAGCCTTGATAAAACTATCTGGAAAGCCAGAGCTCAAAGGAAGGAGCTCCAGAGACTCTCCCAACACCCTCTCAGAGCAAGGTTAAGAAAATCAAATTCCTTTACTATCTCCTCATCCCCCTTACCATTACTCAATTTCCAAGTTTTGTAAGTTCCTGTTTTTCCTTCAAAGCAGCTGCAAGGTCACAAGCTATGCTAAGGATTACGAAACCTGTCACTGTTTGATTAACTGCCTTTGTTCTGACTCTGTAAGCCTCCTTGCCTGCACCACGAGTTTCACGCCATTAGATTCCCGCTGTGCCATTTAAACTAGCCAACCCCTTTCAGAAGTGTGTATAAAAGTCAAGCCCTGTCTTTGTTCGGGGCCTACCCTTTGGATGTGAATCCGTTGGGCCAGTGGCCACTTAAATAAAATCCTCCTGTTCCACCTATTGGTCTCTCCAGTCCTCTGATTCCCAAAACATTTTCTGGGGGCTCGCCCAGGATTGGAGA
>NW_012105253.1:3897079-3906950 GCF_000951045.1 Mandrillus leucophaeus
GAGTAACTAGTAGTCCGACACAGGACGTGAGAGTGGCTTGCAAAGTCAGGGAAACTCACACCCCAACCGACCCAGGGCACGAAAGCGGCTCGCAGAGTCGGTTGAGAAAGGGGAACTGGGAGCAGGGAAGTGTGTGAGTGTGTGTGAAAGAGGCAGTTCCAGGAGGAACCAACACGGGGAGTGACATGTGGGGGCTGCAGGTCTCTTCGCACAGACCGTACACTCTGAGCAAACTGTGGGATCGACCAGGACTAGAGGTGATCTGCATATGGCTTAGGGAGGTGCCCCACAATTTAGTATTTGTGGGGGTCAAAATGGAGCCTCCAATGCTAAGTGGCGTCTGAAATACTCCTGCGAGGGGGACAGTCTAATCGGCCTGAAGCAAAAGAGTGTGTTGTGCTGTAACTGGGAGGAAATAGGAGGGAAGTTGTCAAAACCCACCCCATTACACTGTATGTTAAAAAGTTTTAAGAAAGGTTATGCAGGGGATTATGGGATGAAGTTGACCCCTCGGAGGTTGAGAACTCTCTGTGAAATAGAATGGCCCTCTTTCAGTGTCAGATGGCCAGCGGAAGGAACTATAGATAGGGAAACAATTGGCCGTGTATTTAAGGTGGTGACTGGGGTCGAATGACAGCCAGGGCACCCAGACCAATTCCCTTATATTGACTCATGGCTAAAAATAGTTCAAACTCGACCTGCATGGTTGCAGCCCTGCCTGGCAGCTTACTGCAAAATGCTTGTGGCTCAGACCGAGCCTAAAGTGAAAGTAAAATCTCAGCTTCGCTGGCAAATATGGAGACAAAGGAAAAGTCATGGGAAGGGCAAGAGAAACCAGTTTTGCAGGAACTGCCAGAGGAGATAGAAATTCCTCTTCCATATATTCCACTCTACCCCCATTTACCGAGGCCAACGGCCCCCAAGGAGTCAGATTCAGATGGTAACATGCTCCGAGACTCACCCCAGAAGGAAAGATCGGAGCCCCAGAAGGTCAGGGAAGAAAGACAAGATGATCAAGCAGGCTGCCTCCGATCTGGTCACGCTTGGGCTATGCAAATGCCTCTCAGGGAGACATGGGGACCCATCTATTATGATGAACCAGGTCAAGTCCAAGGGGGGCAATGGACCTTCATCTACCAGTCTTTTACAACCACTGATCTCCTAAACTGGAAACACCATACCCCCTCCTACATGGAGAACACTCAGGCCCTCATAGATCTAATGCAGTCCATCTTCCAGACACACAATCCAACTTGGCCAGACTGTAGGCAGCTCCTCTTGATGCTGTTTAACACTGAGGAGCGCTGGAGGGTAACCCAGGCAGCTCTCTGCTGGCTGGAAGCAAATGCACCTGAAGGCACACTTAATGTTCAGGCATGCACTCAGGACCAGTTCCCAGAAGCAGACCCCCACTGGGATTCAAATGATGCAGCCCAATTACAGTACCTACAGAAGTACTGAGAAGCACTCTTGCAGGGGCTAAAGGAAGGCAGGAAAAAGGCAATCAATATAGGAAATATCTCAGAAGTACTTCAAGGAGCTGATGAGAGCCCTAGCCAGTTTTATGAGAGACTCTGTGAGGCATTCCAGCTTTACACTCCGTTTGACCCTGAGGCCACTGAAAATCAGTGCATGGTGAACATGGTATTTGTAGGACAAGCCCAGGGTGACATCAAGTGCAAGATGCAAAAGGTAGAGAGTTTTGCAGGCATGAATGCCACCCAACTTATAGGAGTGGCCACCAAGGTGTACGTTAACCATGACCAAGAGGCAAAAAAGGAAGCAGATCAGACGCTTAGGAAAAAGGCTGATACGTTAGCAGTGGTCCTCACGGAAACTAGCATTGCAAGGGGGCACAGACATGGACACGGGCGCAGATGCAAATGGGGCCAAACTGGACAGAGGCTCGAAGGCTCGCTGAGCTAGATAAGGACCAATGTGCATGATGCAAAAGGGGACACTGGAAAAATCAGTATCCAGACGGCAGTGAAGAAAATGGCCGAGGCTGCGAAACAAAAAATCCACTTGTCAAAGGCTGCTGCACCCTGAAGGAACCAGGTACTGACCTGATTGGGCTGGCAGGGACTGAAGAATACAAGGACAAGGACAGACCGGGCTCCTTCTCCTTAGGCCCCCAGGAGCCCATGGTCACATTAGAAGTGCGGGGCCAGCTAATGGACTTTATGGTGGACACTGGGGCTGAACACTTGGTAGCAACCCTACCCATAGGACCACTATCCAAACACTATACAACTATTTTTGGGGCCACCAGGGTCTCAGAAAAGAGGCCATTTTGTCAGCCAAGGAGATTTGTTATAGGAGGACCAGAGGTCCAACATGAATTCCTATACCTCCCAAATTGCCCAGTTACCCTCCTGGGGAGAGACCTACTCCGAAGACTGCAAGCACAGATTGCTTTTGGGCTGCAAGGGGATATAACTCTAAACCTGACTCACCCAAAGGCCATGGTGTTAACCCTTACTGTCCAGCAAACTGAGGAATGGAGGCTATACACAAAAAAGCCACCAAAACTGTCTCACGAACCAGGAATACTTGAATTACAGAGGCTACTTAATAAAATTCCTGGAGTATGGGCTGAAGATAACCCACCCGGGCTGGCTAAAGATTAGGTGCCACTGGTAGTAAAGCTAAAACCAGGGGCAACCACAGTTCGGTTTGCCGGTACCTGCTTTTCCCAGAAGCCTTATGAGGCGTTCACAAACAGAGTGAGCGACTCTACAAACATGGACTCATGTTTGTAGTCAAATGCCAGTCACCCTGGAACACTCCACTCCTGCCATTACGGAAGCCGTCTGGAGAATATAGGCTGGTGCAGGACTTGTATGCTGTGAACCAGGCTACAGTAAACATCCACCCAGTGGTACCAAACCCATATACTTTGATGGGACTTATTTCAGCAAGTGCTGCCTGGTTTATTTGCCTAGACCTGAAAGATGCATTCTTCTGTCTTCACCTGGCACCAATTAGCCCATTTTGCATTTCAATGGGGTGAGTCGCAGTTCACCTGGATGAGACTCCCACAAGGATTCAAAAACTCTCCCACGATCTTTGAACCCCAAGGCCTACACGCTGCCAAATGAGAACTGCACCTTGCTGCACTATACAGATGACCTTCTTTTGGCAGCCCCAACCCAAGAAGACTGCCTCCAAGGAACCCAAGACCTCCTCCATCTCCTGTGGAAAGCTGGATATAAGGTGTCCAGGAAGAAGGCACAAATCTGCTCCAGGAGAGTCCAATACTTAGGCTTCAAAGTGAGTCAAGGGGAACAATAGCTCAGCAGTGAGCAAAAGCAGGCTGTTTGTGCACTCCCCACTCCAACCACCCAGCAACAAATAAGAGAATTTCTAGGGGCAGCAGTGTTTTGCCATATCTGGATCCCAAATTTCTCACTTATGGCCAAGCCATTATATGAAGCCACAAAATGGGGGAGAAAAGGAGCCCCTCCTCTGGGAGGCTGACCAGGAGAAGACATAAGCAGATCAAAGAAGCCTTAACTCAGGCCCCAGCCTTAGGATCGCCAGATCTAACTAAGCCTTTTTTTCTACGTGTCCATGAGTGAAAAGGAATGGCTACAGGGGTTCTAACTCAGGTCATAGGATCATAGCATGGCCCAGTAGCATAATTATCCAAACAATTTGATTCTGTGGCACTAGGACGGCGTCTGTGCCTCAAAGCAGTAGCTGTCACGGCTCTATTGGCACAGGAAGCTGACCAACTGACTCTAGGGCAGCAACTGACTATCCAGGTACTGTATTCGGTTATAACTTTAATGGATGAGAGAGGGCATCATTGGTTATCAAACCCAAGAATGACTCGATACCAAGGGCCCCTGTGCAAAAATCCTCACATAACTTTAGAGACAGTAAATACCCTAAACTTGGCTACCTTGCTCCCAATTGGTTTGGAACCAGAAGGCCCCCTTCAATGCTGTGTAGATGTAGTAGGCAAGGTATTCTCAAGCTGGAAAGATCTTACAGACCAACCCCTCAAGGACCCAGATGTTGAATACTTTACAGATGGAAGCAATTTTGTACTGGAATGGGTCCGGCAGGCTGGGTATGCAGTAGTAACATTGGACTCAGTGGAGGCTCAGTTTCTGCCCACCAGAACATCAGCCTAAAAAGCAGAGCTAATAGCCCTGACAAGAGCCCTTTTGCTAGCAAAAGACAAAAAACTCAATGTTTATACTGACTCCAAATATGCCTTCGCTACATTGCATGTTCATGGAGCTATATATAAGGAAAGAGGACTCTTAGCTGCTGGGGGCAAAGAAATAAAGTACAAGGAAGAACTCCTACAGTTCTTAGATGCTGTATAGGCCCCAAAGAAAGTGGCTGTTATGCACTGCAACGGCACCAAAAGGCAGGAACACTAGAGGCCAAAGGAAACAGAAAAGCAGACAGGGAGGCAAAACAGACAGGAATGACTACCTCGCATTGTAAAAAGGAAGCCCTAGCTTTGCCTCTCCTTCCAGAGCCTCCCCTTCCAGGGGTCCCAAATTACTCTCCAAATGAAAGGGCCTGGTTAGACCAAGAGACTGGAAATTACATTGAAGAAGGATGGTGGAAATTCTCCAATGGGAGGCTAGCCATCCCTGAAATAGTGGCCCCCAAATTTGTAAGACAATCCCATCAAGGAACTCATATAAGGAAAATGGCACTAGAAACACTACTTGGACGCCATTTCTATGTGCCACGGCTCACTGCCATCACCCGAGCCATTTGCAAACAATGTCTAATTTGTGCCCAGAACAACCCACGGCAAGGGCCCACTTGGCCCACAGGAATACAGGAAATAGAAGCCACACCCTGTGAAAACCTCCTAATGGACTTCACTGAGCTGCCCAGAGTCAGGGGCTATCTGTACATGTTAGTGCTTGGCTGCACCTTTCAGGATAGGTCAAGACTTTCCCCACCAGAACAGAGAAAGCATGAGAAGTGACTAAAGCATTATTAAGAGACATTATCACCAGATTTGGACTGCCCCTGACTCCAGGGTCAGACAATGGTCTGGCATTTGTAGCCAAAATAGTTCAAGATCTAGCAAGGCTGTTAAAAATAAAATGGAAGTTACACAGAGCCTACCGGCCACAGAGCTCAGGAAAAGTAGAACACATGAATTGGACACTTAAACAGCTGGTGAAGAAATATTGCCAAGAAACTCATCTGAGATGGGATCAAGTCCTGTCCATGGTCCTCCTCCAAGTCAGGTGCACCCCCACCAAACAAACTGGCTATCTGCCCTATGAGATCTTGTTTGATTGGCCATCCCCAATCATAGGTCAAATTAAAGGTGACCTCCGTGAACTAGGGGAATTAACCTTAAGAAGGCAAATGCAGTCTTTAGGGATAGTCATGCAAAGAACCCATGGCTGGGTACAGGAAAGAATGGCCATAAGCCTAACAGACCCATTACACCCTTTTAGACCTGGGGACTCTGTTTAGTTAAGAAATGGAACCCAACCACTTTAGGACCCATATAGGATGGGCCCCATAGTGTAATCTTGTCCACTCCCACTGCTGTTAAAGTTGCAGGAACTGTGTCTTGGATCCACCAGTCAGCTGAAACGGGCAGCCCAAGACAAGTGGACCAGCCAATAGGACCCAGACCATCTGACCCGGTTGATCCTACAGCGGGACCAGGTTGCCAGTGAAGTCAACAACAGCCCTGCTCTAGTCACCCTGGAAGTTGACCAGTCTATGCACGGCTGAAGCTTGAGGAGACAACAGCCCTGCTCTAGCCACCCTGGAAGCTGACTACGCACGGCCGAAGCATGAGCATCATCAGGGAAGTAAACATGGTTAGAAATCTTAGGTCCAATAGCTTTCCTTATAATACTAATTGTTTTACTATTATCGTGTAGCTTTGCCCAACCTCCTCCCTGGGGCAAAGACCTCTTTTGTCCCTGCTGGGTATAAACATGTTATTCTTTACTTTGTTCCTACTCATCCCCATCATGACACTCCCCATACCGGTGTCAGAAAATGGACTCATACAAGGGTGCCCCCACTGCACACATACTACGTGGTCGGAGAGCACTGTAACTAGGACTCTGCTGTAGTACCATACTTATTAGGAGTGCGCAGGGACCCACCTAGGAACTTGTACTCACAACCAGGTAACCTACTCAATCTGTGACCCAGGAAATAGCCAGCCCTACATATGTTATGACCGTAAGTCCCCACATATTAAGACTTGGTTTGAAGTTCATACTCAGGAAGGGGATCTTCTAAACCAAACCAAACCCTCTTCCCCTTACGGGGGGGTTGTATCCTTATACTTCAATGTTTGCCAGGAGGCAGCAATACTGTGGTGGTCCATAATCATTGGCCCCACAAGGTACTATGGTACTTGTTCTAAGCAAAAATGTGTGTCCCGTTTGTTCCCCCGGGTCCCCGTTAATAGCCTGCTGGGGCTGCATGACTTGGTCCACTGATCGACAACCACCGAGGCAAGTCATACATATGAAACTACTGGAAAAACCAACTTATAAACCTAGCATGTGCTATCCTGCACATCTCACCACCTTAGAGCCAGGTCTGCCCATATGGACTACAGGCTATCCCATGACATTGGGGTTCAAAGTCAAAGGTCAAGAAGTAAAGTCAAAGGTCAAAAAGTAAACTCAAAAGTCAGTCTGTATATTATAAAGAAAACCTGGACCCATTCAACCCAACAGTTCCAAGTTTTTGAGTCATTCTGTGAGCACATCCTCCAGGAATTGCCTGAACTCTCTCCCTCAGTCAGAAATCTGTTTGTCCAACTGGCTGAAAACACAGTCAGTAGCCTACATGTCTCCTCATGCTACGTATGTGGAGGAACCATCATAGGGGATCAATGGTGGTAGGAAGCAAAGGAGCTAATGCCCCAAGATAACTTTATTCTGACTGTCCCCTCCCCTGAACCAATGCTCACAAGCTTGAGCATCTGGCTCTTAAAAATCTCTATTATCAGTATATTCTGCATTGCTCGCTGGGGAAAGGCCTTTACCAACTAGGTAGGAGAAATAATTCCAAATCACCCCACCCTAGTCCATTCTCCTGTTTTGCCTCTTTAAACCACTCTTGGTACCAGCTTGAAACTCCAAATGCCTGGCCGGCACCCTCTGGCCTCTACTGGATCTGTGGGTCATGGGCATATGGGCAGCTGCCAGCTAAATGGTCAGAAGCCTGTGTACTAGGGACAATCAGACCATCCTTCTTCCTAATCCCTCTAAGGCAAGGAGAAGCCTTAGGATACCCTGTTTATGATGAAACAAAAAGTAGAAATAAAAGGGGTATAACCACAGGGAATTAGAAAGATGATGAATGGCCCCCTGAGAGAATAATCCAATATTCTGGGCCAGCCACCTGGGCGCAAGATGGAATGTATGGATACTGTACCCCTATTTACATGCTCAACCGCACGATAAAGTTATAGGTGGTACTCGAAATCATGACTAATGACGCTGCAAGGGCCTTAAATCTACTGGCCCAACAAGCCACAAAAATGAGAATTGCTATTTATCAAAATACACTGGCCTTAGACTACCTCCTAGCCCAGGAAGGTGGGGTATGCGGAAAGTTCAATCTAACTAATTGCTGCCTAGAAACTGATGACAATGGAAATGTCATCGAAGATATAACTGCAAAAATCCAAAAATTAGCCCATGTTCCAGCCAGACTTAGAAAGGATGGTCTCCAGATTCTCTCTTCGGGGGCTGGTTTTCATCCCTCGGGGGATTTAAAACCTTAATAGGAATAGTCCTGGCCATACTAGGAGGTTGCTTAACACTCCCTTGTCTCTTACCCCTCCTTGTTAAAAACATCCAATCGGCCATAGAGAGTCTTGTAACCAGGCAAACGATCACTCAGTGAATGGCTCTAACTAAATATCAAGCTTTGCCAAAGGAAGAAACCTGCCTTTTCATGAAGAATTAAGTAATTGTGATGCTTTCTATTAAACTTCGTTTCTAGGGAGCATCAAAGGGGGGAATGAGGCTGAAATTTTTTTAAGAGGAAAACAAGTTTTCCTGTACTTAGCTGACTCACTCCAAGGCCAGCAATAGGCAGGGCCCTGGCAAAGCCTTGATAACACTATCTGGAAAGCCAGAGCCCAAAGGAAGAGCTCCAGAGACTCTACCAACATTCCCTCGGAGCAAGGTTAAGAAGAACAAATTCCTTTACTATCTCCTCATCCCCCTTACCATTACTCAATTTCCAAGTTTTGTAAGTTCCTGTTTTTCTTTCAATGCAGCTGCAAAGTCACAAGCCAAAGATTACAAAACCTGTCACTGTTTGATTAACTGTCTTTGTTCTGACTCTGTAAGCCTCCTTGCCTGCACCACGAATTTTGTGCCATTTAAATTAGCCAATCCCCTTTCCGAAGTGTGTATAAAAGTCAAGCCCTGTCTTTGTTCGGGACCTAGCCTTTGGATGTGAATCCGTTGGGCCAGTGGCCACTTAAATAAAACCCTTCTGTTTTATCTATTGGTCTCTCTGGTCTCTAATTCCTGCAACAAGGCAAGGGCTAGAAAGGCAAGCCTGCTCTGTGGGTGCATAAATACTAGACCTGGAAATTGAGACCAATCCTAGAAGAAAAAGATAACCTTATATGCCAGTCTCCTCTTGACTGATTCTCTACAGTTGGGAATGTATTGCAAAATAAATATTCCTTTTAGTATATCTTAACTGTATGATCACAACTTATCAAAGAGGAGCCTATTTCCCCCTACATTCACAGGGGGACAAAAAAATAATCTTTTAAGGTTGAAGCAGCAACACCTGAAACTTTGACACTGTGAAGGCAGACAGCTATAAAGTACAGTCCTATCCTCTTTATTATTTTTATTCTTCCTCCCATTTTTGGAATTTACTATCCTTGCCTGGGTCAACTGCTTCCCTCTTAAAAATTAGGTGGCACTGGGTTTACCTCTCATTAACTTTCAAGAGTGGCCAGCAATTACAGATCCAGTGAAAAATACATTTAGAAGCTGATTCTAAACAAGTGAAATTCGGTAGGTAAACAGTAGAAAAATAATATTAGAGAAAAATAAGAAAATCTCAAAACTGTAGAAAAGTGTAAACCTAAAAGCTATAGCAATGTTTTTATTTTTCCATGAAAATTTTGTGAATTGAAGGGTTTTATATCATAGAAATACAAGCAGAACATACTTAGGAAATTACATGGAAAAACTTCTAAATGTATCTAAGGGATAATTTTTTGTAGCCCAAAATGGTCCTTAAGGGAGAATAAAGGTAATCATAGAGGTCTTTTGCCACCTTCATCCAGACTAGTGTTTACATATTGACAACCAAAAAAATGACACTTAATGCCAGCGTAATGTGCTATGGTATGTAACTTGTCAACCATGCCATCAAGATGCTTATGGTCTGGTAAGATATAAGGTGATTTTCCCCCCTACTCTTCTAAACTGTTATGGTTGATTGAGTTAGTGTCTAAGAATCCCATGACAGAGGAAGCTACTTAAAAAATAAAATTAGGGGCCAGGCGCAGTGGGTCATGCCTGTAAATCTCAGCACTTTGGGAGGCTAAGGTAGGCGGATCACGAGTTCAGGAGATCGAGACCATTCTGGCTAACAAGGTGAAACTCCATCTCTACTAAAAATATAAAAAATTAGCTGGCTGTGGTGTCACATGCCTGTAGTCCCAGCTACTCCAGAGGCTGAGGCAGGAGAACTGCTTGAACCCAGGAGGCAGAGGTTGCAGTGAGCCAAGATCACGCCACTGCATTCCAGCCTGGGTGACAGAGCGAGACTCTGTCTCAAAAAATAAAATAAAATAAATAAATAAAATAAATAAAATTAGGAAACAGTTAAAATCCTAAAAGAATAGCAAAAATATTTAATA
>NW_012105253.1:3907984-3909023 GCF_000951045.1 Mandrillus leucophaeus
GGGGGGGGGGTGTCCTCCCTGTGTTGCCTAGGCTGGTCTTGAACTCCTGGAGTGAAGTGATCCTCCTGCCTCAAGTCTCCCAAAGTTCTGGGATTATAGGCATTAGCCACTGTGCCCAGCCAGTTCTTGACTTCTTAGTGAAAAGGCAATTAACTCAGTTGATTAATTCATTCCTTTTGTTGTTAAACTACTAAATATTTAGAAGATAAATATTAATACATGCAAATGCTTAGCACTCAAATATTATCTCTCGTTTCCATTATCTAGCTTCAGAAAAATTTTAGTAATCTTTGCAGTCTATCTGAAGCATGTCCTTCTGTCTTCAATTTTCTGAACAAAATTTCTACTCTGCTAGGTATACTCCTCCTGGTATATAAAGTGTAAAATTATCCTCCCATGGAACACTCAAAAACCTTTTACATTGCGTCCTACTTACTTTTTGTAAGAATCTGGCTTGAAACGAAGTTTTAAACAGCCATGCTAATATTCCCTTGGATTTTACATACCTTCTTAGTCAAATTACTAGAAAGCCATAAAACCTCAAATACATTACCTCAGGCCTTCACATATACCACGTAACACATTCTGGATCTACAAATGCCCACAACTTTTACTGAGAATTGAAGTATGAGTTCCATATAAAAACCATTTTTGTTTTTTTAAAATTTCTACCAAAGAAATCCTATTATGCCATTTAATTGCTTTTTCATAAAGAACCATGTATTCCTCTTAGTGCTAGTAAAATGCTAGTAAAATTTTCTCTCCCTAATTAACTAGTATGTTTTCCTTTTTAGATAGCAATACCCGTATTATTCTGGTTTCCTTTTTTCTTTGGTTGGCAAGAAGTTCTGAGCTAAGTTTTATTCTTAAGTACGAGAATTCTTAGCCTATGTCTGCATACTTTGGCTTTCTATTAAACTCTGCTTAATTTCATTTGTATCCCTTATTGTAAATCACTTCAAATCTTTTGCAGAAAAAGAGTATAAATAGCTGGGTACAATGGCTCATGCCTGTAATCCCAGCACTTTGGGAGGCCGAG
>NW_012105253.1:3914833-3915514 GCF_000951045.1 Mandrillus leucophaeus
ATGTGACAGTGTTCTGTCCTAAATTTAGATCTATCCATTAGAGTTTAATAGAATATACTGTATAAAGCCAAATAAACAGAGATGTACAACGTCTATTAAGTTTGCATCACTAAGGTCATATCACTGTTCTACTTTCGTTATCAACAGCTCTTTTAACCATGCAGATGACATGGCTAATCTTCAGAGGAAGAAGAGAGAACTGTCATGTAAGTAATTTTTAGAAACAGTTCTTTTCAATTTACCCGTATGTATGGACAGATGTAGAGTATAAATTGCACATACTCATAGCCACACAGACACTTGCTGTGAGGCTATGCCTAGACAGGCATTTTCCCACATGTACTTGCAAACAAGCTGGTAGAAAACTCAGACTGTACCCAGGCAGGACAATATACAAGTTTATAGAAGAGGGATACCAAGGAGTGAAGACATATGAATGGGCATTTAGCAGAGAACAGATAAAAATGAGTGACGAGAATGTGAAAGAAACTGCAGAAATTATTGCAAATTGACAGAAAAACAACAGTATGCGATGTAAGAACTGCAATATGTGAAGAGTACTTCATTTCTAAGTGTGAAAATTAGGTTATATAATAGAGAATACACAGATTACAGCACTACATTGTAGAGACTGCAACTAAGATCAAAAGAAAATTTCTGAGAAAAGCAGGTTAACAGCTC
>NW_012105253.1:3918064-3940305 GCF_000951045.1 Mandrillus leucophaeus
TATTTGCTCAGAAATAAAGTTTGAAAAAGGTATATTATAATGAACCACACTTCTGCCCTTTTGTATTTCACTCTGCCCTAGTTTCTAAGATGCAATGTGGTTTACTAAACACCACATCCTCGCAGAGGACAGATTCTTAATGTATTCATCATTCTGAAGCACCAGTATAGGAATTAACAGGTACACAACTTTTCCCATCAATCACAGGCCTGGGTTATTTAGGAATACAAACATTTATCCTCTGCTATAATTTAAAGACAATGAAGGGTAGATGAAAATACATTTATCAGCTAAACAAACCATTAAATCCTTTTTAAGTAGGGATTAAAAACTAGGCATTAAATCAGGGATCCTTAATGTGATAAATTTTTATAAATGCAGATATTTAGATTATGGAAAATGGATGTCTTTGTCATTTTGAGCTGCTCAACACAATTATACTATAATTATCTAAGTGAGGACAGGCCTGCTTCCAAATTTACCTGATGAGAGATGGAAGGTTGCTGGATGGGCCCCTGCATTCTAGGGTTTGGTAAACCCACAGGTGCTGGCCTCCGTTGCACCTGTTGCCTCTGAGCCATTACCTGTTGCTGCATATGCTGGAGCCGTAATTGAGCTAGGCTGATCTGTGTTGGGAACTTGGATAACTGGTTTGATGATAAACCACTTGGTGGCTGTGAATTCTGTTCCACGACAGGATTCTGCTTAGGCATTTGTGGCTGGCTCTCTTTATCCTCAATTACTAAAGAACCTAATTAAAAAGAAAAGGTTAAGGGAAAAAGTTTTTCAGATAGTTGGTGAAATATCACATTTTCTAAGACTATTTTTGCAGAACTTCAAAATTGCCATGGAATTCTCTGGTCTCATGAGCCCTTTTACACTCTGAAAGACAGAGGACCCCCAAACAGCTTTTGTTCATCTAAGTTCTAGTCATCAAAATTTATAATATTAGAAATTAAAAATAACTTTTAAAACTAATTCATTTAAGAATAATAAAACCATAACAACATGTTTTTATAAAACTACATTGTAAAAAATTTGGTAAACATTTTTGGTATTTTAAAATACTGTTTGATGTTTTAAAAAATCTCTTTGAATGTCTGGCTTAATAGCTGAAATCTCATTATCTGTTTCTGCACTATCTATCATAATATATTGTTGAGTTAAAATATATGAAAAAAATTTCAGTCTCACTGTATGGCAGACAGCACCTGACAGCAATAACTTAAGTCTACCCTGAGAGTGACCCTGTATAGCCTAAGAAGAATGTGTGTTTGGAGTTCCGCGCTAAGGAACCTAGGAGTGGCCAACCCAGAGATCCATTCTTTATCAGTGAAGAATATCTGAACTCCCAGGCCAGCCTCTGGAATCCAGGCCATATCGGGGATGGAGGACTTTTGCTTTGTGTTAAATGAAGGTTGCCACATGGAGGTTGCTCGCGGGAGGGTGCTAAGTGCTATATAAACTACTTGCTGGTGGTTCTCTTGTCCAGCCCACTGCCACTGGACTGTCCTGTATGTAAGTTCCCTCCATAAGCCCTGTGTCTCATTCACTAGCTCCAGGTCTCTTCTTGGGCCTCTCTTCTTGGGCCTCTCAAACATGGTCCTATCCCTACTGAAGTCAATAGGGGTCTGGCACAACATTCATCCAGACGTGTAGTTGGAAAAGGGTGACCTTTGTGGTCCCCTGATAGAGTACCAGACTATACTCTGAGAACCGCTGTCATATATCAAAACAAGCAAACCTGACATTGGCTCTAAAAACAATCCCAAAAAGTATTTCTGAATGTTTACTATTAACAAGTTGTGATCTCTCAAGTTTCCTATACCTTTACAATGCATACTATGTTAACTTTTTGATACAGAATACATTGACCAGCTTAAAACTAGTTTTAAGAGTTTAATGGTGCCTTTGAAAGGTCTGATTCAAGCTTGATTTCAACAGTAGAAACTCAAATGTTTATGATTACTCATATGCATTCTAAAAATATATAGTTACTCATTAAATGTTTACTGTGTGTAATTCACTACTACAGGTAGGTGTATGCATATGTTTAAAAGAAACAATAACATTCTCTTTTACACATAAGGGATCTAAGGTTTAGAGAGGTTGTAAAACTTATCCAAAGTCACTCAAGACAGTAACAAAATATTCACCTAGACCAATATTTCTCCCTAGTGTTCTTATACGTTTCTCAGAAGCCATGGGTAACAAGTTTAGGAAACTTGTCTCCTTCTTTAGAGATTTACAATGTAAATCTCACTGTTTATGAATTTACAGTGCTGTAAGTGACAGCTCTGAGAAATTCTAGAGTAAAATATATTGTTTAACGTCCTTATACCGGTTTCACAAACTATTAGACTAGGAGATCCTGTTTTTGTTTTGGCTAAAGTAGATTTATCTGAAACTATATCCATTTATGTGTGTACAGTTTTGAATATAATTCTTAAACGTACTGATGTCTATATGTGGGTGTATTTACCTATTGTGATATAAGTACATAACACATATGACCACTTGTTTGGATTTATATCTTGTGATGGGTTCTGAGTACAGATGAATGTGTAGTGGTAGAGTCAGGTGTGGCAATAAGAGTTACTTATACACATGTTTTGTATTCTAAAGATGCTTCTTTTTGGTAAAATGAGTGTGTATAATTCCAGTTTCCTGCTATGTATCAATATACGTATGTTTGTATCTAAACTAGTCTGCAGGGGTCTCCTTATCACCTTTGCTTCCAGGATAAATCTTTTTGTTCTTCCCTTACGGGTGAGATTGCCTATTTCCTCCTTTCCTGGTGAGTATGAGCTCTTTCTCCAGCCATTTTCTTTTCTCACCCAGAATCTAGTGTTGGGGATGAGAAACCGTCTTTGATGATTCTGAAACAAATTCAATGAGCACCCCTCGCCCCCCACCCCCACCAAAATCAAAAACGATAATACTGTTTGTTGATGAACAGACAATGTGTAGGGAATTCCTAAATTTGTATAGTTTCCCTGTGAGAAATTAAGAAAGAAGGCAAAAAGGTGTTTCTACTCAGCAAATAGTATAATAAAAAAGCTAAAGTAGTAACTTTCTGCCGAACTGCTTGCAAGGATACTTTCATTCCTGATGTTACCAAAATGATGGTCTCTTTTTGTGATAATTCAGTGAGCTCTAATATAGTCATGTGTTGCGAAAGGATGGGGATATGTTCTGAGAAATGTGTCATTTAGGTAATTTTATCTTTAGACAAACATCAGTTTATTTATGTAAACCTATACTGTATAGCCTACTACACACCTAGGTTATATGGCATAGCTTATTGCTAGGTAGAATCTAGGCTACAAACCTGTACAGCATGTAATTGTACTGAATTATCTGGACAATACTGTAGGAAATTGTAACACGATGGTAAGTATCTGTGTATCTAAACATACAAAAGATACAGTAAAAAAGCTCACAGTATTTCTAAGTCATAGATGCAGTTAGTTGATTGAGACATCATTATGCAGTACCTGACTGCTTAAGATTTGGGTACTTGTCAGTATGTATGTTGTACTTCAGTTAGTAAGATATGTATATAACTATTACCTGATCAGGCAAAATAAGAAAACTAAGTCTTCCCTAAGCAAGATAAAGGATTGAACCATTAAGTTCCTACTGAATAGTTCTAAAGATAAGCCAATAAAAATTTAGTCATTTCAAATAAAACTTTCAGGATATCAAAAATCCTTTATCAATGACAAGTCAAGTTAACACATACTGATAAATTTAGAGCTAACAGAACAAACCAGATTTGGGGGATTGAGGGAATAGGACAGGACAGGACACCTAAATCCCTAAGTCTAGACACCCTGTCAGTCAATGTTATAGAATATTTTCTTATCATCCGTACATGTACGTGTGTTTATATTCATGTATATTTGTTACCATATACATACATTGAGAAATACTATCAGATGTCTTTTTAAAACAAAATAATGAAAACATTTTAAAAGTGAGAGAACATATTTTCTTCGATCCTCCAGCATCAGCCTTCCGAGTAGCTGGGACTACAAGCATGTGCCACAACCCCTGGTTAACTTAGAAATCTTATGTGGAAATGGACTCTCCCTATGTTGCCTAGGCTGGTCTTGAACTCCTGGCTCAAATGATCCTTGAGTGATCCCAAAGTGCTAGGATTACAGATGTGAGCCACCGTGCCCACCCTAAGTGAACATATTTTCAGTAACATGTCATAATCATTGAGAGTTCTACAAACAAATGTCACTTTGAGAAATGTATGTAATGGTAATGGCCTACCTAAGTTGATAATATTTTGAGCCCAGAAACTAGGATCACAGTGAAATTGGATGGTGTTGTTGGTCACTGGGGATGCATCACACCTTGCACGAAGGAGGTGCCGTAACCGGTATGTAATCTAGAAGAAAAAGGAGAGACAACTAAATATTAGGCAAATAATTTATTAAGTGCCCAGTAAATATACAAAAACAGTCTCTGGTATGTACATCAATACACAATAAACAATCATATATAGGTCACAAAATTGTGTTGTATGTTGGACATTGTTGGACATTGTGTTGTATGTTGGACATTGTGTTGTATGTTGTATGTTGTATGTTGGACATACAACACAATTTTCTTTCCAAAACAAGTTAAAAAGTTTTGAGGCATAATTCAGTTAGCTGTACTACTGAACCAATTTTGAAGTGACAGGTTAAAGTTAGTTTTTTGGATTACTAATAAAACTGTGCAGAATCACTAACTCAAATATTTGTAAAATAAAAATTATTAATGTATCTTAATGCTTTCATTGACTTTACTTACTCTCTTAGAAGGATTCAGAATTTAGACTAAGGGCTAATGAGTTACAGGGAATACAAATTTGTCTGTGTTCAGGAAAAGGAACTGGGCCTGTAAGTGAGGTGATTCTCCTTGTTCCTCATTACAGTTCTGTTCTCGCCATTGCCCTGAATACAACCAGCTTTGAATCTCACATCATCACACCACACCATCCTCTTTCCTCCACGCTGCAGTCATCAATGAGCATCTACTCATTCTCCCTCAGTCCTTGAAGATTTTAGTTCTTGGTTCACTATCACCATCTCCAACATTAGTCCTGTGGCAATTTTTGATGATTTCAATATCCAACCAAATGATTCACTTCCTCTAGTGCCCAAATACCAATAATCCCCCTAGGTCCTATAAGACTTTGCTTTTTCCATCCTTTCATCTCACTTTACCCTTGCCCTCTATCCCTCAATTCCTCATTATCCAGTCTCAATTCCAGGGTCAATAATCATCATAATTTCCTTACATATATATGTCACGTATGTAACACACATGTCATGACACACGTCATACAGCATGTGTGTCACATGCCATGTAACATGTCACATGTCATATAACATGTGTCACATAGTCATATATAACATCATAGATGTCACATATGTATGACACATATATATGTTAACTCCCCTTTCACTCAATTATATATGCTCACTTCACTCTCCTCAGTGTTTCCCCTAGATAAAACAACTTACCCTGGTTAAATCCCACATGCTGCCTGAACATAATTGAACTGATCTCACTTCAAACACATGACCATTTACTTCAGGTAGGCCATTAAGGCTGACTGGCTATCATATGACATTTCTCTAATCCATTCACTTCCCTACTTTCCTAAATAACTATTTCCTACTTTCTTTTCTCTTTTTGAATCATCAGTGTTTCCTCCCCCATTCTTAATCTTAGCTAATGTACTTAGCATTTCACTGAAAATCAGCAACAATCAAAGATCTTCCACAAACTTCCACCACTTTTCAGTCAATATCCCCTCCTGTTGCAACGGATGATGAAATGTCCATGTTTCTAGTTAAAGCCAGCCTTCCACTTGTGCAGTAGAGCACACCCCATCTTGCCTGCCCAGTAATTTTCATCCCTCTTCTGTAACACCAATTTTCCCATTTTACTGGATCACACCCATCAACATATAAATACGCTTTTAACTTTTTTCAGCTAAAAACAAAACTCTTTAACTCCTTTTCTCCTACCATCAACTACCCCATTTCTTTTACAGCAAAACTCTTCCAAAGACTCATCTAGGTTCACTGTCTCCTATTCTTTCCCATCCATTCTTTCCTGAAACCATTACGTTCACGCTTGTAGCAGCTTTTCACACAGGTGGTCGGTCTGCCTTCATGGAAATGCTTTTTTTCATTTGGTTTCCAGCACACTATAATCCCACTGTTTTTGAACTCCCCAGTAAGGGCAGGGATTCCTCTGCTTCTTGGCAGTGCACGATCTCAGTCTCCATTGTTGGTGATTTCTTCTCTCCCACACTGCTATGTGCTGGAATGCTCAGGGCTGAGTTTTTTTACTTCTCTCTTCCTCTACATTCCTATGTAGTCATGCACCATATAGCAATGTTTCAGTCAACAATGAACCTCATGTACAACAGTGGTCCCATGAAATTATAATGAAGCTGAATAATTCCCATTGCCTAATGATGTTGGAGCTGTAGTAACATCACAGCACCAGGTATTACTCAAGTGCTTATGGTGATGCTGGTGTAAACAAACCTACAGTGCTGCCAGTTGTATAATGATAATAATAAACTACTATGTTATTGGTTTATGTATTTACTATATTACACTTTTTTTTCATTATTTTAGAGTGTACTCCTACTACTTACTAAAAAAAGTGACAGCCTCAGCCAAGTCCTTCAAGAGATAGTCTCGGAAAAAGCATTATTATAATAGGAGATGAGAACTGAATGCATGTTTATGCCCCTGAAGACTTTCCAGGGAGATAAAATGTGGAGGTGTAAGACAGTGATATTGATGATATGAACCTTGGGTAGGCCTAGGCTAATGTGTGTGTTTGCATCTTGGTTTTTAACAAAAAGTTTTAAAATTAACAAATAAATAAGTTTATGAATTAAAGATATAAGGAAGAATTTGTACAATGTGTTTGTGTTTTAAGCTAACTGTTATTACAAAACAGTCAAAACATTTAAAAAATTACAGTTTATAAAGTTAAAAAGTTACAGTAAGCTTTCCTTAAGCTAAAATTTATTATTGAAGAAAAAATATTTTCAAATAAATTTAATGTAGCCTAAAAGCATGGTGCTTATAAAGTCCCCAGTAGTGTACAGTAATGTCCTGCGCCTTCACAATCACTCACGTGCTCACCCAGAGCACTGTAAATTTCCAGTCCTGCAAGCTCCATTCATGGTAAATGCCCTATACCTATACAGGTGCACCTTTTTTTTTTTTTGACTCTCACTCCATCACCCAGGCTGGAGTGCAGTGGTATGATCTCAGCTCGGCTCACTGCAACTTCCATGGTGTATCATTTTTTAATCCTTTGTATTGTATTTTGACTGTACTTTCTCTATGTTTAGATATAAAAACATTTACTATTATGTACAACTGCCTACAGTATTCAGTACAATGATATGCTGTACAGATAGCAGCAACAGGGTAAACCATCTAGGTTTGTGTAAGTACATCCTATGATGTCACACAATGCCTAAATCACCATTTCTGAGAATGCATCCCTGTCATCAAGCAACACATGACTGTACTTTTTATCCTCAGGTGTACTCTTCCTATAACCCTCCCTCTCCATCTCAATTATTGGTAATACTGTTTTTCCCTACAACTTAAAGTCCTCGGCTCCTTTCTTTTTCTTACACTCTATATTCAACCTGTCAGCAAATCCCATTGGCTCTACTTTTAAAACATATGTCTAGACCAGGCACAGTGGCTCACACCTGTAATCCCAACACTTTGGGAGGCTGAGGTGGGCAGATCACGAGGTCAGGAGTTCGAGACCAGCCTGGCCAACATGGTGAAACCTCATCTCTACTTAAAACACACAAAAAATTAGGTGTGGTGGCATGCACCTGTAATCACAGCTACTTGGGAGGCTGAGGCAGGAGAATCACTGGAACCTGGGAGGCACTCCAGCCTGGGTGACAGAGGGAGGCTCTGTCTCCAAAACCATAAATAAATAAATAACTTATTTTGGGACTATGTAGAATATTTAGCAAAGTATTTACCAGGCAGCAGTCAATACAATATACCATTCCCCCCAATTTCCCCCTTTAACTTTTTGCACCCTCTAATAATTCCCACCATAAATCATGCTCATAATGCTAACCATAAGGAATATTCTAAGAACTATGTTTTATCTGAAATTTAATAACTTTTATCTAAAATTTAATAATTTATTTTTTAAAAGTATTATTTTAATTGACCAATAAAAATTGAATATATTTCTGTGTACAGCATGTTTTGAAATAAATATACATTGTGGAATGGTTACATTGAGTTAATTAATCTATGTATTACCTCATATACTTATTTTTTTGTAATGAGAACACTTAAAATCTACTCTCTTAGCAATTTTCAAGAATATAAACGCAGTGGTATTAACTCTAGTTCTCATGTCATATAATAGCTCTGGTGAACTTATTCCTTCCCATCTAATTGAAATTTTGCAGCCTTTGACCAACATCCATTCCAATACCCTGAATCCCTTCCAGCCCTTTGTAACCACCATTCTACTCTCTCTGAGTTTAATTTTTTTCCACATATAAGTGAGATCATGAAGTAAATATAATGTCCTCAAGGTTCATCTATGTTGTTGCAAATGACAGGATTTCCTTCTTTTATAAAGCTAAATAGTATTCCATTGGGTATATGTACCACATTTTCTTTATCCATTTATCTGTTGAACACTTAGGCTGATTCCATTTTTTGGTTATTGTGAGTGTTGCAATGAACCCAGTTACATACATCTATTCAAGATGTTGATTTCATTCCCTTTGAATATATACATACCCAAAAGTGAGACTGCTGGATCATGATACTTCTATATGTAAATTTTCAAGGAACTTCCATACTGTTTTCTATGGTTGTACTAATTTACATTCTCATCAACAGGATGCAATCGTTCCCCTTTCTCCATTTCCTTTCCAACACCTGTTACCTTTATCTTTTTGACAATAGCTATTTAATCATTTATTTTTAAATAATTTTGAAATCATAGAAACACTGCCAGAAAAGTAAAAGAACCCTACATTTGTTTCACCCAAATTCCCTAAGTGTTAAGTTATGACATTTGCTCCAGTGCCCACCCAACTGCTCCTACACACGCTAATTTTTTCCGAAACTTTTGAGAGCAAGCTACAGGCGTGAGGTCCTGTCTTCCCTAAATACTGCAGTATGGATATCCTAAAACAAAGATCTTCTAACATAACCAAATCCCAGATTCCAAATTCATAAACCAACTGTTACAACACAGCCATCCAGTTTAAACACTTCATCCAAATGCCAAGTTTCAGCAGTCTTTTCCATGATGCTATCAAGGATACAAAATTGCTTAGCTGCCTCATTATTTAGTTGCTTAGTCTTTCCCTTTCGTTCATGTCCCTGATGTCTTTTGAAAATTTTATGCCTTACATTCTGTAGGATGACCTTGAACCTGGGTGGTATTTCTTCCTGATCAGACTTAGTTACAGTATTCTTGGCAAGAATACCATACAAATGATGACGTGCCAGGAAACATAGGATGTCAAATTGTCGTACCACTGGTGATATTAATCTTGATCCATAATTCTGCTACACAATTTCTTAAACTTAAAGTTGAAGAGGTATTCTGAGATTTTACTAATACTCTGTTCCCCATCAATCCTCTGCCCAGTATATTTGCAGCCACTGATTACTCCTCTCAAATTACCTCTATGATAGTGACCAAATGTGCTTCTGTATACCCATTGTTTTATAACCGTCACTTTTAGTTTTGTTATCAACTTCTCCCCCAAATAATCTACTCTTTACTGATTTATGTTATTATGAACTCATGTATTCTTATTTAATTCAGTGTGTTACAATTTATTATAGTGACTTATTTTGATCCTCAAATTTGTTCTTGGTTTTCCCAGTGGGAGCCCTTTTACACTGAATCCTGTTCCCTTTGACATGTCCCCATTATTCTCTGAGCATTTCAGTAGTTTTCTGGTATAACAACACGTTCTGGGCACACCTTTTACTTTCCTCCCCTTTCTTTGGTATTTTGAAACCAAGATCTGGAAGGAAGTGGCCTCACTGCTATTGGGATGCAGCACACCAACATCGAATATATATATATGCATACAGATGGACATATACATCTATAACTATTTCTAGATCTCAGTCCAAGAATAAAAATAAAACTCTAAGTTCACACTTGTACTCTTAATTCCAATCCAACACATCTTTGGGCCCTTCCTAGCCTAACTTCTTTCTAAATACCTTCTCTGGAAACTTGGCTGCCATTACCTTCAATATATTTACTTACTTATTCAATCCATTTACTTATTTACTCAATGTAACCAAAATCCAAATGACACTGGCTAATTCTTCTTACCACTTCTGTATTCCTCCCTCACCACTTCACATCCGTGGCTGCCAGCTTCATGCCTGTTGTGGTTCCCCAACCCTCTCCAATATGCAGTGACCTCAGTCACCATGCTGATGCCTCCATGCCGGGAAGAGAAGGTGAGACAATAAGATTCTTTATAGTTTTTATGTGAATATATAGATACACACACACACACACACACACACACACACAGATTTTATGTATTATGTATATTGATAATGATGATATCTTGGGGATAGGGTCCAAATCTAAATATGAAATTCATTTATATTTCATATACTCAATACACATAGCCTGAAAGCAACTGTATACAATATTTCTAATAATTTTGTGCATGAATCCAAGTTGTGTTCAATTCTTATGTGTGTAATTTCCCACTTGTGGTGTCATGATGGTGCTCAAAAAGTTTTGAATTTTGGAGAACTTCAGATTTCAGTCGGGATGCTTAACCTGTGTAAGAAACTCACACAACTCAATAGCAAAAACCCAAATAACGTGATTAAAAAATGAACAAAGAGTTTGAATTTACATTTTTCCAAAGAAGACATAAAAATGTCCAACAGGCATATGAAAAAATGCTTCACATCACTAATCAATAGGAAAATTCAAATCAAAACCACAATGAGCTATCACCTCATATCTGTTAGGATCCAGCTAATATCAAAAAGACAAGAAAGACAAGTGTTGGCCAGGGTGTGGAAAAAAGGGAACCCTTTGTACACTTTAGGTGGGAATGCAGATTGGTGCAACCACTATGGATAACAGTATGGAGGTTCTTCAAATAATTAAAAACAGAACTAGTATAGGTCCAGCTATCCCTCTGTCGGGTATATTATGACAGGAAATGAAATAGGATCTTGTAGAGATATCTGCACTCCCATGTCACTGCAGCATTATTCACAATGGCCAAGATAGAAAAACAACCTGTATCCAATGATGCATGGATAAATAAATTGTGGTAGATATATATAATAGAATATTATTCAGCCTTTAAAAAGGAAAGAAATCCTGCTATTTGTGATAAGAAGGATGAACCTTGAGGACACTATGATAAGTGAAATAAGCCAGATCCAGAAAGAAAAATACTGTATAATCTCACTTATACATGGAATATTTTTAGAAAGTTGAAGACAAAGTGGTATGGTGATTACTAGGGGCTAGGTGGGTAGGAAATGTAGAGAAGTCAAAGGGTACAAATTTCCAGGTAGGTAGAATGAATAAGCATTGAGATTTAATGTACAGAGTAAGAACTACAGTTAGTAACATTGTAATGCCGGCCAGATGTGGTGGCTCACACTTGGAGTTCAAGACCAGCTGGGGTGACAGAGCAAGACCTTGTCTCTCAAAAAAAAAAAAAATCTGGCCTATGGTGGCATGCACCCGTACTCCCAGCTACTTGGGGCACTGAGGCAAAAGGCTCGCTTGAGCCTGCAAGTTTGAGGCTGCAATGAGCTATCATCATGTCACTGCACTCTATCCTGGGTGATAGAGGGAGACCTTGTCTCAAAAAACAAACAAACAAACAAACAAACAAAAAAAACCCAAAAGAACAAACCAAAAAAACCTCCTTAATAACACTGTAATGTATATCAAAAATTTGCTATAGATTTTAGGTGTTCTTACCATACACACAGATACAAGGTAACTAGGATAATGAATATTAATCTGTTTGATTGAAACAATAATTTCAATATACATATATGTCAGAATATCATATTGTATACATTAAATATATAATAAAATATAAATAAATTTTTAAAAACAGCAAGCCAAGCTTGAGGTTTCAGGGCTGCTAGGCATTTCATTTTCATTTTTTAAGCATATAAAATCCATCATTTAAAGGATAACCTAAGTAAACATGGCTATATTTACAAAGCAGAACTCTGGAGAATAGAGTTATACAATATAATGATTTTCACATTTTCTGAAGTTAGAAAATCTTCTAAATGTTTAAAAACAATCACAAACCTCAGCTCTGCACGCATTATAGGCAAATTGTTATCTATAGCTGCTACTAGAAATGCATCAATGCTCACTTGGGTTCCACAGTGTTTTAAAATTTAGTTAACCAAGATAATGGTAATACTAGTACTATATGATTCACTGTTCCTATTTTCTTCTATGTATCATACAGATGACTATCTCTTTCATTCCTATTTCAACAGATCATTGTGTAAATTAATTTATCCCATCTCCTGTTTTTATTTTCTCCATACAGAACAGAATGAAAAACACATTTTTAGATTGATAAGGAAATTGAAGGAATGCTTATCTGATTGCGTGAATAATGTATCTTACACATACATACTCATGATGGATTAAGTTGAAAAACATAATTCTCTATTCCCTCTATCCCTTTTCTATTTGACTTTCAGAAAAATATAAGTAACAGAATACGGAAGGTACATAGTATATAGATGTTTCCCATTAAAACTAATGAAAAAATAAAAATCAGGATAGAAACTATAGCACTGATAATTATGAAAGGAAAACAAATCCTAACAATTAAATATAATTCATTATTAAGAAAAGTTATAGAACTCTGATGTCACTCAATATTTGAAGTTATTTCATAAAGTTTATCCAGAATCACATTTCCTTATTTTAAAATTGTATAGAAAATTTCTGGACTTCCATATTTTGGAATAGGTGACAGAAAACTTGATTTGGAGGTAGTAATACAAGTATACCTCACTTTACTGAGCTTTACTTTACTGCACTTCGTAAGTACTGTAAATTTTACAAATTTAAGGTTTGCGACACCACATTGAGAAAATCAGCACCATTTTTCCAACAGCACATGCTCATGTGTCTCTGACACATTTTGGTAATTCTTAACAATAGTCTGTTACAGTGATCTGTGGTCTTTAATGTTAATATTGTGACTGTTTTGGGACATCACAAACTACTTCCACGTAAGAGCAAACATAAATAGTATATTCTGTTTGTACCACCATTTAGCCATTCTTTCTTCCTCTCCTCAGGCCTCCCTAGTTTCAGACGCAACAATTTAATAACCCTGCAATAGTCTCTAAGTGCTCAAGTGAAAGGAAGAGTTGCATGACTCTCACTAATCGAAAGTTAGAAATGAGTAAGCTTACTGAAGAAGGCAGGTCCAAAGCTGAGACAGGCTGAAAGCTAGGCCTCTTGCACCAGTTAGCCAAGTTGTGAATGTAAAGGAAAAGTTCTTGAAGGAAATTGAAAGTGTTACTCCAGTGAACACATGAATGATGAGAATGCCAAGCAGACTTGTTGCTGACAGGAAGAAAGTTTTGTGGTCTTGATAGAAGATCAAACCAGCTATGACACTCCCTTAACCCAAGATCTAATTCAGAGAAAGGTCCTAAAACTCTCTTTAATTCAATGAAGGCTGTGAGAGGTGAGGTAGCTGAGAGGTGAGAGGTGAGGAAGCTGCAAAAGAAAGTTTTAAGGTGGCAAAGGTTGGTCCATGAGATTTATGGAAAGAAACCATCCATTCTGCAGTATCCACAATATAAAAGTACAAGGTGAAGCACCAAGTGCTAATGTAGAAGCTTCAGCAAATTAATCAATAAGATCTAGCTAAGATCATTGACGAAGGTGGCTACTCTAAATAACACATTTCAATGTAGATGACACAGACTTCTATTGGAAGATGATGCCATCTAGAAATTTCATACAAGGCACGGCTTCAAATCCTCAAAGGACAGACTGACTCGTTAGGGACTAATGCAGCTGGTGACTTGAAGTTGAAGCCAATGGTCACTGACCACTCCAAATAACCTAGAGCCCTTAAGAATTATGCTAAATCTATACTGCTTTTGTGTTCTATAAGTGAAAATAAAGGCAGGATGACCGCACACCTACTTACAATATATTTTAGTTATTATTTTAAGCCCACTTTTGAGACACACTGCTCAGAAAATAAAGGATTTTAAAATATTACTGCTCATTGACAAATACAACCGGTCACCTAAGAGCTCTCATGGAAATATATAAGGAGATTAAGGTTGTTTTTATGCCCACTAACACAACATCCATTCTGCAGCCCATGAATCAAGAAGTAATTCTGATTCTCATGTCTTTTTTTTCCATTTGGTACCGATAGGGTCTCACCCTGCGGCGCAGGGTGGTCTTGAACTCCAAGCCTCAAGTAAGCCTCCTGCCTCAGCCTCTCAGTGTTGGTATTATAGGTGCATGGCCTCAAGTATTATTTAAGAAATAATTATTAAGAAATACATTATGTGGCTGGTGCAGTGGTTCATGCTGTAATCCCAGCACTTTGGGAGGCCGAGGCAGGCGGGTCACTTGAGGTCAGGAGTTCAAGACCAGTCTGGAAAACATAGGCAAACCCCGTCTCTTACAAAAAAAAATAGAAAAATTAGCTGGGCATGGTGGCATGCCTAGAGTCCCAGCTATTGGGAGGCTGAGGCAGGAGAATTGCTTGAACCTGGGAGCTACAGGTTGCAGTGAGCTGAGATCACGCCACTGTACTCCAGTCTAGGCGACAGAGTGAGACTCCATCTCAAAAAAACAAAAGAAAAGAAAAGAAATACATTACATAAGGCTAGTATAATAGCCACCATACACAGTGATTCCTCTGATGATCTGGGCAAAGTAAATTAAAAACCTTCTAGAAAGGACTCATTATTCTAGATGCCATTAAGAACCTTAGTGGTTCATGGGAGGAGATAAATATGCCAATATTAACAGGAGTTAGGAATAAGTTGATTCCAACCTTTAGGGATGAACTGGAGGAATTCAAGACTGCAGTGAAGAAGGAACTACAGATGTGATAGAAACAGCAAAAGAACTGGAATTAGAAGTAGAGCCTGAAGATGTGACTGAATTGCTGCAATCCTATGATCCAACTTGAATGGATGAACAGTTGCTTCTTATGGATGAGCACAGAAAAGTAGTTTCTTGAGATAGAAATTACTCCTGGTGAAGATGCTGTGATCATTGTTGAGATGACAACAAAGAATTTAGGATATTCCATAAACTTAGGTGATACTGTAGCTACAAGCTTTGAGAGGACTGACTCCAATTCTGAAAGAAGTTCTATTGTAGGTAAAATGCTATCAAATTATCATTGCATGCTATGCAGAAATCTTTCATTAAAAAAGAGTCAATCAATGTAAACTTGTCATCTTAAGATACTGCCACAGTTATCCCAACCTTCAGCAACTACAATCCCAGTAGCCATCAACATCTCTATCAGCAAAAAGACTGACTCTTGAAGGCTCAGATGATTAACATTTTTAGCAATAAGGTATTCTTTAGGGTGCAGCGGCTCACGCCTGTAAATCCCAGCACTTTGGGAGGCCGAGGCGGGCAGATCATGAGGTCAGGAAATCGAGACCATCCTGGTTAACACGGTGAAACCCCTCTCTACTAAAAAAATACAAAAAAAAAAATTAGCCGGGCGAGGTGGCGGGCGCCTGTAGTCCCAGCTACTCGGGAGGCTGAGGCAGGAGAATGGTGGCGTGAACCCGGGAGGCAGAGCTTGCAGTGAGCAGAGATGGCGCCACCGCACTCCAGCCTGGGTGACAGAGCGAGACTCCGTCTCCCAAAAAAAAAAGGATTATTTAATTAAGGTATATACCTTGTTTTTTTAAAAACATAATACTATTGCACAGTTATATGCGCTGGAAAACTTAAAAAAAAAACTGTATGGCTAGGCTTATTATGATATTTGCTTTATTGCAATAGTCTGGAACTGAACCTACGGTTTATAGTATACTTTGGAGTATAAATCTCTGTTGAATCTTTAATAAGATGAATGTAAAGCAGGAATTTTAAAGAATGTAGCTAAATGTCTTCTATACCTTTGTTACTCAAAGCACAGCCCACAGACCAAGTAGCATCAGCGTCAGTTGCAAGCTTGTTAGAAATTCACAAGCCCCACCCCAGACCTCCTGACCAGAATCCTCAAGTGATGTGGTAGTCACATGTTAAGTAGCAAGGTTCTAGACCAGTGTCAAATAGTTCACCAAATCACAGAGCTATTTTTCTGTGGCAAAAACATCCAACACCACAGATTGCCGTGTAGCACCAACAATAACACAGGCTCAGGTCATGTCTGAGATCATATTATAAACCCTGGCTATACCTCTTATTGTGTGATGTTAGACATGTTACATAATCACATGCCTTAGTTTCATCATGTGTACAATGGAGGTGAATAGGTATATCTCATAAGAATAATGTAAAAGTTTATATATTACATGGAAATTCTTAGAATTAGTACCTGGCACACTATAGGTAATCAGAAAATGTTCACTATCATCCTTATTTTTGGTATCAAGTTCAATTGCTATGAAGACAGTGAATACTTGGAAAGAACAAAGAAGGAATTCATGACAAATTAAAACTGAAATTACACCCAAATTATGCCAGGTAAAAATATTTAAACCAAAATATTTTGATAAATATTAGAAATAGGTAAAAAGCATTAACGCACAAGCAGAATAAATTTTAAGCATTACAATGGCTCCATTGTTTTACTGTGCATTTATACAGGATATTAAATAGCATACTTTATCTTACCAGTCGTTTGCTATAAAGTAATGCTGTGCTGCTGCCACTGGAAACTGCCCATTTAGAAAAATGCATGACATGCTCCAATTGTTTAGAAAGTCCAGCCACTTCCTGTTGTTGTTGCATAAGTTTCATGCGATGGTCCTTTGCAAGGCTCTGAAAACAAGAAAATAATTTCAAAATTAGTATCAGCACGTAATATAGACTTCAATGGTCATTTCCAGGTAAACAAATTAGAATAACTACAATCTCTAAGTACTCAATTTACTGAAACTAAAAATACTCTTAGTGTTTTCCCTATTAGTACAAAGGATCATTTTCACTATAGCAAAAAACTGCATCCCAAATGTGGCCCCTCAGCCCTCAAGACCCTGGATCAGGGGCCTTACGTATTCTGGGAGTTAACTCTGTTCGTGCATCTTACAATACATAAAAAAGGATAGATTAGCTATAATACAGTAAAAGCCTATGAAATTCAACATTCACAAATAAGACAGATGTACTATCCAGCAAACCTGTAAAGTAACTCAATCACGTAATTTACTCAATCATATGATTTCACCTTTTAGGGATTCTACTTCACAGTTGCACTTGCAAGTAGTTTGTGCAAAACAGAGTCATGCTGTGTTGTAGATGACACTTATCCTTTGTATGTGGTAATTTTTTTAAAAGGCATCACATTATTTCTGTCTATTGAGAATTAACATGGGAGCCAACAGATGCACGATTGTGCCAATGCACTTTAAGAAAAGCTACATAAAATAATATAGATTTCTCTAAGGGAAGTATGTATGTACTTTCCTTAGAGAAGGCAGATAATCAAAAGTAGAGCACACTGAACTTGGGTATTTTAAAGGTTCCTATCCAAAAACCTCATCCTAGATCTAGCAAGGAAAAAGGAGAACAGGACTTTCTACTGTCTCAGATAAATTAGAAAAGTTTAAAACTAAAATTGCTATACTACAACATGGACTTACATTCTCAATAAAAAGCGAACCCAGATCCTGGCCCTAGTCAGTTCCAGATTTGGAAAATACACTTGAGCTACACTGAGTTAAGCGGGAAATTGCAGTTGTCTGTCTGAGGGACTGGTAACGGCCAATGACTCTGCCATATGTAATTTAAGTTCAGAGAGACAGTAATTTGCCTAGTAGGCTATTTTTGACCTCTGTAAAAATTTATTAAGTGTTTCTTTGGAAACATTCTAGTAGGAATAGAAATTGTTTACTTTGAAGAGGTTGAGAATTAAGAATTAAGAATTGAGAATTAAGAATTAAGAATTAAGAATTTTTTGGCCTTCTATCCTAAATATCTATTTCAGCCAATTTCTTATGAGTCTTAACAGATAAAAGGGGTTATGTTTATTTGCCTTTAAAAGGGACTCCAACCAGCCTGGGCAACATAGTGAGACCACATCTTTACAAAAAAAAAAAAAAAAAAAAAAAATTAGCCAGGAGTGGCAGCACATGCCTTGTAGTCCCAGCTTCTCAGGACGCTCAGTCAGAAGGATTGCTTGTAGTCCCAGTTTCCCAGGAGTTTGAGGCTACAGTAAGCCAAGGCCATACCACTACACTCAAGCCTAGATGACAAACTGAGACCTTGTCTCTAAAAAGTAAAATAAGAAAATTCACTAGAGTGAGACTTCATCTCTACAAAAATAAAAAATTAGTCAGGTGTGGTTGCACAGCTACTCAGGAGGCTGAGGTGGGAAGACTGCTCGAGCTCGGGAGGTAAATGCTACAGTGAAAACACCACTGCATTCAAGCTTGGAGAACAAAGTAAAACACTGTCTCAAAAAAAAAAGCCGGGGGCGGGGAGGTGGGGTAGTTCATACCTGTAATGTCAGTACTTTGGAAGGCTGAGGCAGGCAGACTGCCTGATCCCAGGAGTTTGAGACCAGCCTGAGCCAACGTGTCAAAACCCCCTCTCTCAAAAAAAAAAAAAAAAAATTAGCCAGGCATGGTGGCATACACTTGTAGTCCTAATTACTCGAGAGGCTGTGATGAGAGGATCACCTGAGCCCAGGAGGTGGAGGCTGTGGTGAGCCATGATTCATGCTATTGCACTTCCATCTGGGCAACAGAGCGAGACCGTGTCTCAAAAAAAAATTATTTTTTAAGAATGAACCTGGTCATCAGTAGATATATACTGACCAGGTTCATTCTTACATATTTGCATTTTCTTTGTAAAGCTCTTCAAGTGATTCTGATGTACACAGTCAAGTTTGAAAACACAGACATAGTAATGTATGCACTAGTAGTATCTGGGAAAGCAAATCAAAGTGATATTTGATTTTAAGCAGTTTTAGAAACTTAAATTTCTACTTAAATTTTTTTTTTTTTTTAAGTCACAGACCTTAAACAAATAGTTACTATAAATGGGGTCTGATTCTTCCTGCCCAGAATACTTCCTCACTAAATAACTACATTTCCAAAAGAACAGAGAATTATTTTAGTCTTTGTTTCCTGTACAGCTGGTAATACACAGGAATGACCATGCTTTCCCAGAAGGGATAGAACTTTCTGACAGAAACCTTATAATTTGGCAAACTATGACATAAAGAAGATTATCTAAATTATTTCTAGAAGTCTTATTTTTTCCTCAAATCTTCAAACATTAGGATTCTTTTATTTTTTTCTCATTTGCTTCTTTACTGTATCAATATGCTTTCTATGTCAACATACTAAAGGAATACCTAAAAATCATGCAATTAATATTATAGATTAATGTATCATGTAGGTGTTACAACTTTCTATTATTTGAAGGGAAAACAAAAGTTTGGATCTTGACCTTCATGAGTTTTAAAAAGCTGAGGAAGATAGTAATGTTTTTCTTATCTGCAGTGAGAAACAACTAAGTGCCTTGGGCATATCTCCCCAAGTGCTGCTCTCGCAATTAGAATTATAAAATGTTGAGGGCAGGGCTAGCCGTACTCTTTCACCTAACTTCTCACAGGGTTGAATATATATACTTGAGAACTAAACTGAAGTGTATCTTTCTAGAAAATTTCGCTCCACTAAACCCCCTTATGATGCAAAGTTGTCACTTCAGTTAATCTCCAAAATAACTCATCTGTTTAACATTCAGAGATCCTCCTACAAGCAAGGCATTATAATTTGTGCTATAAAGAAAACAATCAGTCGTCAGACATTCACAGTGTATTATAAAGTTTTAAATTGTCAGCTACAATAAAAAAATCCAGCAAAGGAAAACTTGGGAGTGGGGAAAAAAAGTATTGAATCATAAATGAAACAATTATATTAAAAGCACTATGATTTCTACTTCACAGTACTTTAGGAAATACTATGTTGAATCGATATACTATCCCATGGGCAGTCACTTACCTCTAACTGATGCAGTAGAGCTTTTCCTTTTTTATTTATTTCTACCATCAATGTAAATATAGCAACTTTAATATCCTGTTCCACCTGCTTTTGATTTTGATTTACTTCAATAATTCTGAAAATTAAAAGGGGGAAAAACATAAGGCAGATTTTTTTGTATAATATTTAAAATTGATGTTTTAATGTCTACATTAGACCAAAATGTTTTCAGCCCTTAGAAGCTCTGCTATTTCTAAGTCCTTCACTTTAAATTGACTGTCTTGAAGATGAGACAGCAGAAATATAATTCTTCTGAAAGATATCACCACTTAATCTTAAAATTAAGTCTTGAATCTTAAAGTTAGAAAAGAATGAGTACATTTTAAGAAAATACAGTTTGGAAAAATTATGATGACACCCAGGAAAATCAAGGCTCTACCTAAAAGGATGGGGGGTGGGGGTGGACTAAAAAGGATTTATAAACCATGATTCTGAACAAGTTCTACTATATTAATTGCAACCAAAAGCTAGAAAAGTGTACATGTGATACTGTTTTCTTAGTAATCTTAACTGCTACGGTATTCACACACCTAAGTAGAAAAAGACAAAAATACTAGTTTGCTACTTAACCCATTCTTTGCAAAATTAGCAGCCAAATAACCATGTTTTATCAACTACATACCTCTCTTGAGGTGGGAAATTAAAGAAAAAAAGAAAAATAAAATTAAAAAGAGAAAAGCAAGTTTGAAAAACAAGCTTTCCTGTATTAGGCTGACTTATCCCAGAGGCAGAAATAGGCACAGCCCAGACCCAGGAAAGTCTTGATAATATTATCTAAGAAACTAGGGCTCAAAGGAATGTGCTCTGAAGACTCTCCCAGCACTCCCTCAACATGGGGAGAAGAAAAAAACAAATTTTCTTTATTTTCCTTTCTCCTATGGTATGAGTAAACTTATGAGTTTATTGATTCCTGTTTTCTATAACTAGTAACTTTAAGTATTGTTTTATCTAAGCAGCTCAGCGAAGGTCATGAGACATGCCTGAGCGGGCCTGGATTGTAGCCATCCAGACACCATAGTGAAGGTTATGAGATAAGTCCGTGCAAGGCACTAGAGCAACCCTAGGTAACAGCCATCTAAGCTGCATAGCAAGAATCATATGTAAGTCTGAGTTATGAACCTGTCAAAGTATGATTAACTGCCTTTGTTCTGCTTTTGTACCTGAGCTTTCGTGCCACTATGCTTCACGCCACTGTAAGCTTGTTTCAAAGTAGCCCACCCTCTTTTAGAATTGTGTATAAAAGCCAAGTCTGGTCTTTGTTCTAGGCCCAGTCTTTGGCTGTTAATCCGCTGGGTCTGAGTACACTCAATAAAATCCTCCTGTTCTACCTACTGGTCTCTCCAGTCTCCTGATTCCTGCAACACTCTTACAGGAAGAAAAACATACGGTACCACACCAGAATGTTATAGAAAATAACAGAGCATCCGCCAAACTTTGTGAGATTAAATTAAAAGCTTAATTTCTTCTGCAAGCTTCTCCCACAGTTACCCTCCAAAACTTAAAACCAAACTGGCAGAAACTTTATTTCCTGCTGGAAATTCTTCAAGATAATTATTTGACATCAACATTACTACAGGATCAAGGGAACCAGATAAGTCTGAGAAGCAACCAATCTCAAAAAACTCATTTAAGTATTCATGATGGTAGAATAGGATGAATAAGGGAAAAACAGTGGCATGGGGGCAAATGCATAAAAATGAATATCAGTTACTCTAATAAATGTACCCTTTTATAATCAGATAGGTTATAAAGATATATAAGCAATTTGCACTTAACAAAGATTCTTTAATTTTTGCCTCAATTCAGAAATCAAAATTGTTACACACAATGTTATAATTTTGTAGAAGAAATAAAGCACAAATCACTTTACAAAAATAAAAGAACAAATTTGAAGAACACTATCTTAAGACTTACTATAAAAAGCTA
>NW_012105253.1:3940355-3942811 GCF_000951045.1 Mandrillus leucophaeus
AACCAAAAGCTAGAAAAGTGTACATGTGATACTGTTTTCTTAGTAATCTTAACTGCTACGGTATTCACACACCTAAGTAGAAAAAGACAAAAATACTAGTTTGCTACTTAACCCATTCTTTGCAAAATTAGCAGCCAAATAACCATGTTTTATCAACTACATACCTCTCTTGAGGTGGGAAATTAAAGAAAAAAAGAAAAATAAAATTAAAAAGAGAAAAGCAAGTTTGAAAAACAAGCTTTCCTGTATTAGGCTGACTTATCCCAGAGGCAGAAATAGGCACAGCCCAGACCCAGGAAAGTCTTGATAATATTATCTAAGAAACTAGGGCTCAAAGGAATGTGCTCTGAAGACTCTCCCAGCACTCCCTCAACATGGGGAGAAGAAAAAAACAAATTTTCTTTATTTTCCTTTCTCCTATGGTATGAGTAAACTTATGAGTTTATTGATTCCTGTTTTCTATAACTAGTAACTTTAAGTATTGTTTTATCTAAGCAGCTCAGCGAAGGTCATGAGACATGCCTGAGCGGGCCTGGATTGTAGCCATCCAGACACCATAGTGAAGGTTATGAGATAAGTCCGTGCAAGGCACTAGAGCAACCCTAGGTAACAGCCATCTAAGCTGCATAGCAAGAATCATATGTAAGTCTGAGTTATGAACCTGTCAAAGTATGATTAACTGCCTTTGTTCTGCTTTTGTACCTGAGCTTTCGTGCCACTATGCTTCACGCCACTGTAAGCTTGTTTCAAAGTAGCCCACCCTCTTTTAGAATTGTGTATAAAAGCCAAGTCTGGTCTTTGTTCTAGGCCCAGTCTTTGGCTGTTAATCCGCTGGGTCTGAGTACACTCAATAAAATCCTCCTGTTCTACCTACTGGTCTCTCCAGTCTCCTGATTCCTGCAACACTCTTACAGGAAGAAAAACATACGGTACCACACCAGAATGTTATAGAAAATAACAGAGCATCCGCCAAACTTTGTGAGATTAAATTAAAAGCTTAATTTCTTCTGCAAGCTTCTCCCACAGTTACCCTCCAAAACTTAAAACCAAACTGGCAGAAACTTTATTTCCTGCTGGAAATTCTTCAAGATAATTATTTGACATCAACATTACTACAGGATCAAGGGAACCAGATAAGTCTGAGAAGCAACCAATCTCAAAAAACTCATTTAAGTATTCATGATGGTAGAATAGGATGAATAAGGGAAAAACAGTGGCATGGGGGCAAATGCATAAAAATGAATATCAGTTACTCTAATAAATGTACCCTTTTATAATCAGATAGGTTATAAAGATATATAAGCAATTTGCACTTAACAAAGATTCTTTAATTTTTGCCTCAATTCAGAAATCAAAATTGTTACACACAATGTTATAATTTTGTAGAAGAAATAAAGCACAAATCACTTTACAAAAATAAAAGAACAAATTTGAAGAACACTATCTTAAGACTTACTATAAAAAGCTATGATGATCAAGATCATGAAAGTGAAGTACTAGCAATGAGAAAAACACAATGGAACAGAATAATAATCCCACAGAGAAACAGTTTTTTCAACAAATGATAGTGGGAGAAATTGACATCCATACATTAAAACAATGTAAACTTTGACCATAACTCAAACCATATGCTCAGTGAAACAGTAAGAAAAAAGTCAAAGGGATAAATTTCATTAAGGGCAGATCTTTAATTTAAAATTAATTATTTTACAATTGCTACCTTTTGCCACTAGATGGTAGAAATGCCTATAATTATCTCTCTTCATTCATTCAATAAATATTCATTACAAATTTTCAATTACTCAGAATAAAAAAATTTTAAACCCACCAATTATTCTACTTGGCAAAATATACTATTCCGATTAGAATATGGTAAATAAAGGAAATAGTATTCATTAACTATAGTTGTGTCAAAGAGAAAGGTAAAAAACAGGGCCGGGTATGGTGGCTTACACCTGTAATCCCAGCACTTTGGGAGAATGAGGTGGCAGATCACCTGAGGTCAGTAGTTCGAGACCAGGCTGGCCAACATGGTGAAACCCCATCTCTACTAAAGATACAAAAATTAGCTGGGCACAGTGGTGGGCACCTGTAATCCCAGCTACTTGGGAGGCTGAGGCAGGAAGATTGCTTGAACCCAGGAGGCAGAGGTTGCAGTGAACTGAGATTGCACCACTGCACTCCAGCTTGGGTGACAGAGTGAGACTCTGTCTCAAAAAAAAGAAAAAAAAAAAAGGGGGGCATAATAATAAATAGATACAATAATGATGCTGGGGTATCAAGAAATAGTAAAATTATGTTTAAAAATCTCTTTTAAGGAAATCAGGTAATACAGGGAATTCATTACCTTAAAAAATTTCCAAATGCTTCACCCCCAGTTATGTTCCAAAATGATAATAACAGATTGATGACTGTCTTAAAGGCTGACACAACTGATACATGGGAAAACATTTAAA